>NW_017729018.1:9222210-9228888 GCF_001723915.1 Gavialis gangeticus | reverse complement strand
GCACCCCAGAGCGCCCCCCCCCCGGCCCTTGATACAGCCCCGTGCTGGAGCCCTGCGCTGTCCGGCTGGGGTTGGGGGAGGCAGGGAGCCAGGCCAAGGTCACGCGGCACCCCAAAGCCCAAGCACAGCGAGGTGGAAAGAGCCTTTCCCAGCCCTGGGGGAAGACGGGAGCCAGGGTAGAGTCCCTAGAGCCAAACTTTCCCTCCCTTGCTCCCAGAGGCCCTTCCCTGCGTCTCCCTGCCCTGGGTGCGTGGCCTGGGCAGGAGCTCTGCTGCTTTCCTCCAGCCGTGGCCTGGCCGGGCATGGGGCAATTGCCCAGTTGCCTGCTCCATGGGGCAGAATGGCTCATCATTACCAGAGCCCATTCCCCAGCTCAGCACCCCCCACCGCAGGGGGGAGCCGGGTCCAAGCCCCCCCCCCCCCAGCTCTGCATTGCTTCTGGGAATCAGCACTTCCAGCAGTCATAAAATCCATGCAAAGTGATTCCCCCCCCAGCCCGGCTGCCCTCCTTCTTCCATTTCAGCCTAAATTTAGGGCCTGGATGGCATGACGCTAGAGGGCAGGTTTGTGAGGGGCTTCGTGCTGCTCTGCACCGGCCCATTAAATGCTAAAAAAAAAAAAATGAGGCAGGATCAGGCCCTTCCCCTTCCCCGCAGCACTTGGAGAGTGCAGGGGAGAGCTTGGGGGACGCCTCCTTATTGTGTTTTTGCCCTAATCGCTGTCATGGGGCCCAGGCTTGTGCAGGTAATTAGGGGCCCGATGCTACTAGGTCCACCCTCGCTGACAGCAAGGAGGGAGCTGAGCTGCCCGTGGGTTTGGGGCTCTTGGGGGGGGATGTTTCAGGGCCGCGTGGCGGTAACAATGGCGCTGACGCGGGTGTGATCGGATCCAGGGAATTGTTCCCCTTGATGGAGGGAGGGGGACAGTCCCCTCCCCCCCACGGTCTCCCGTTCTCCCCCCCCAGCACAGGCGGCTGCCCCTCTGCGGTTGTCGGGGCTTTGCAACTTGAACCCGGGTCTCCTTTGTCACCATCTGTCAGCGCCTGGCGGATCAAGGGGTCAGCGCCGGGGGCTTTGAGCCACCTCACCCGCTGATCTGGTTTCCTTTGCAGCATGCTGGGGGGGGGGGTCCTGTGCTGAAGCACTTGTCTGTAGAGAGGCAGGGCAGCATTGTTGGGGGGGCATGGTGGAGAGGGGAAGGAGGGGGTCATTTCGGGGGGGTTTGCGGGGTTTCCTAGGGTGCTGCATAGGGGCGCGCCTGCGGTCTTCTGCAGAGGGTCTGGGGGCACGGTGTCCCCTTCCCACTCCCGGTGGTCTGCCGTGCGCTCAGGGCTGTGGCTCGCCGATGCCCCCAGACTGACGGATAGACCTGTCTGGCATTGCCCAGCTTCACCCCCTGCCTGGGGTCAGGCGCAGTGCAGGGCGGTGGCCCTGTCCTCAGGGGGCCGGCTGCCCGTGCTGGTCCTCCCCCTCTCGGCGGCTCTAGACAGGGCCGGTGGGATGGTTTTGCCAGTGCTCAGATGTTCCCTCGCCTCCTCCGGCTGTAGGAAAGCTGCTCGCTTGTGGGAACCCAGACCTGAGCACGGCTCCAGAGACTGCTCCTAGCGGCGCGTGCAACAGTGCTTGCCTTGGCCCTGGCCGGCTCGACCCACCTGGCTTCCCTTGGCTGCTTATGGGCCACCCTGGTGGAGCAAGGGGCTGCCATCCCCGCCTCCCCGCCTGAGCCAGGCCCCACCTGCACTGCCCTGGCCCTGAGTTAACCTTGAACTTGGTTTCCTCCTGCTGGGCAGGAAGGCTTGAGGGCTCTGGGAGCCTCCTTCCCTCTCTCAGCCCCTGGGGGCATGGGGGCTGGGGCTGGGCAGCGCAGGGTCCAGTGTCGTGAGCTCTGGCAAGCCCCCCGATATGGGTCTGTTGCCTCCTAGAGGCAGCTCACAGTGCAGCACGGGGATGCTGGGGGGGCAGCGAGCGGTCACTGGAGATGCGCAAGCCTCTAGAGCTGGCGTCTGCAATGGGTTTGTCTCGCATTTAGGAGGCTGCTTAGTGTTTTGTGAAGCAAATGCTGAAGAACCCCCTGCCCCTGCCTTCCCCCCCCCCCAACACTATTTAGCCATTTTGCTCGTCTTGTAGTTCCAAATTGTTGCCTAATTTTAGGTGTGGGGGGGGGGCACGTGTGCGTGTGTCTTGTGTGTCATGCCAGCTGTTTGGTGCGTGTGTCGTGCACCACATGGCTGTTTTGGCGTGTGTGTGTGCATGTCTTATGCACCGTGTGGCTGTTTCAGCATGTGCACGTGTGTGTGTGCCTTGTGGCTGTCCAGCTTGCCATGTCCCGAGGTCGGCAGGTGCAGCAGCCTGGGTTTCCGCCAGCGCCAGGCCAGTGGGTCAGAGAAACCCCAGGGACTTCTCAGGATTCCTGCTCTGAGGCTTTTGGATTTGGCCTCTGCCGGTGTGTCCGTCTGCCCCTATCTGTGCTCCCCACATTCCCTCACGCCCCCTTCTCTCTCTGTCCAGCGTCTCCCTAGCTAGTTGTCTAACATTCAGACCTGCCCGTCCATCCATCTGTCTGCATGCATCTCTGCCTCCTCTATCTATTGATCCTCTCCTGGCTGGCCTTGCACGCCTGAGCCAGCGGCCCCACAGCCTGCCCAAAGCCCCTTTTCCCGAGGGCACTGCCCAGGCAGTGGCTGTCCGCTGGCAGTCGGGGGGCCTGGCGGAGCTTGGCACATGCTGGCCTGGAGAGGGCCTGGGGGGTAAGGGTGGAAAGTCCAGGGACCTGGTGCTTAATTGGTGCAGCTCCTGCCACTGGTCATCTCTGATCCCGAGCGCCCGGGCAGGCATCGCATGTAGCTGTCGTTGCTGCATCCTGGCCTCGCTGATGTGACTGTCTCCCACCGGGTGAGACAGGCTGGGATGCGAGAGTCAGGGCTGTAATGTGCTCCATGTATTTTCAAGGCCTGGCTGTTAAACTCTTAGAGGCGCTTTATTACCCCCCGGCGGGGGCTCCATGGCTGGCGGGTTGTGCCATCTGAGCCCAGGGCTGCCGTAGTCTCGCTCGCCTTCCCCGGCGGCCTCGAGAGCAGGCCCTGCTGCTGCGGGTGCCCGTTCCTTGGGAGCTTCTTCACCCTTCCCTGGCGCTGCCCCCGCCTCCCCGCCGGCTCCTCGCGGCACCCGGAGCCCACACCAGGCAGGAGCTGCTGGTAAATCTGTTTTCCTTCTGCGCTGCCGCTTGGATAAACAAAAGAAAATTAACAAATTAAAACCCTGAGCAAATAACCCACCAGCTCGGCTTGGAGTTTCAAACCTCCCGCAAGCGGGGAATTGAGGAGCTCAGCTGAGCCGCCAGGCAGAGCTCGCCCGGCCGCTGGCGCTGCTGTACAGGGAAGGGCCGCGCGTGTTCGCAGGTGTCGGTGTCATTCGTCCCCTCCGGGGCAGGATCCGTGGTGGTCTGCTACTCCTTCTTGGGGTGAGAGCGAGGGGAGCGCCCCGCTGCTCCCCGCGATCCATTTTTGGCGGCAGGGCAATCTGTTGGAAGCCATAAATACTTAGATGAGCGCAATGATCGAGCGGTCTCCCCAGCTGCCTCCTGGACAGGTGGGGAAGAGGCATAGATGGTTGAAGAGGCTGAAGGCCCCCCGGTCAGGCAGCCCTCTGTTCTCTGGGCGTCCGTCGCAGCGGGGCATCGCAATGTGTTAGATCAAGGGAGAGTCTGTCCCGCCGCACAGGCGCTGCCCATCACTGAGGCATTGTGCCCCCCCCGCCTTCTGGCCAGCCCTGATTGAAACCCACCAGGTGCTGTCGAGTCCTTCACTCCCTTAAAGTCATGCCCATGGGCAAGCGCCATCCTGAACCGGCACCTGGGGCCTGATCCCACCCGGTGTAAATGGTGGGGGAGCATTGAAATCCATAGAGCTTCCTCCGTGGATGGCAGTGGAGGATCAGACCCACCGGCCAGGGCTCTCGCGGTGGGTGAGCATGGATGAAGGCTCCTGTCTGAGTGCATGGATGCTGCTTGGTTATGTCCTGGGCTTGTTGGTGTTAATGGAGGGTGTTAATTCAAGTCCTGTAAGACATGCTTTTCCAACCACTTGATTCTTGGCATGGGAGAGGGGGCAGAAGAAGGTCATACAGTGTGTTTTCTGGGCTGAGCAGGTTTTTCTTTTGCCCCGGATCTTCCGGGGTTCCTTGTTCCTGGTCTGCTTGGAAAGGCAGGTTTGGCAGCCAGGCTGCAATGTTTGCATGCGAGCCTGATGCCGAGAGAGATCTGCCCGAGCGGGAACCCCCCTGTGCATTGCCAGGCAGGTCGTGCAGCCCCGCACGCCTCTTCCGCAAGTAGAGGCCAGACGTGTCTCGTGTTGTCCAGGAGGAGCTGGGGCAGGCACCAGCATGGCTGGCAGGTCCCATTCCTTTGGTGAGGAGGCGTCTGCTAAGCAGCGAGGGATGATCTGTGGCTGACACTAGCCAGGGGTCAGGACACCTGGGTTCACTTCTGGAGTGGGTTGCAGGCCCCCACTGCTCTGAGCAAGTCCATGGGATGATCGGCGATTGCGTTGTCTTGGACCTCGCTGGAGCCCAGATGTCACCCCCGTCTCTGTGTGCCTCAGGTCCCCTCTCTGATGTGGAAATGTTACTCCTCCTTCCTTCCCTGCCAGCTGCTTGGGGCAGGGTTTGTCTCTTGCTACGTGCAGCGCCCGACACACCGAGGCTCAGACCTTGGCTGAGGCCCGTACCCACCACTTCGCTACAACCCGTTGCTGCCCCTAAGTCAGGAAACGTGGCAGTAACTCCCTTCGCAGGCACGTTCGCTCAGCCAAGCTGCTTCTCCCCCTCTATACTGTGGCATACGGCGTGCTGTTACCAGCATAAACAGCAGGAAAGAAAAACGGGAACTAGCAAGGCAGTGCATATGTGGCCTGGTTCGGGGAGCGCTGGGTGCCGGGAGACATTTAACTAGTTCAGGGCTCGGCTGGAGAGTTCATCGCGGGGTTTGTGGACATTAATTTCCTTGGTTATTTTCTTTCCCCCTCCCCTAAAAGCACAGAGAAAGGCACGGGTGAGAGGAGATGGATGTGAGCAGAGTCCACAGGCCTTGGGCTGTAGGGCTCTTTCCTCTGCCAGACTGCCTGACCCCAGAAGCAGTGGGGTGAAATCAGGGGCCCTGGCAGAGAGAACTAGGATTGGAAGGGACCTCGGGGGTTGTCTGGTCCAGGCCCTGTGCAGACATGGGTGTGCCGTTCCTAGCCCATCGCAGACAGCAAGCCCCCCATCCGGGCGTGGAGCCAGGGGCCCTGGGCAGCTCCTCCCCAGGTCCGGCAGCTCCCCGCAAGGTTGACCCCGGCTCTGCTTTGCTGCTACTGGATTTGTGGAGTGAGATGCTCCCATGACAGGGGCCTGTCACAGGGTTTAGGGAAGATTTCCTCCAGCCTTCTTGACTGGGGCTGGTCCTTAGCTACAGGTGAGGATGAGTTTTTCCTGCCCCAACCCCTAATGAGTCCTAACCCCCAGATTTCAGGGCCAGGTGCCTCCCTGGGGCAGCAGGTGCCAGATCCCTTCCAGTTTATTTGCCAGCATCATTGATGCTAATAGGGCATGACCCAGAGCTCTTGGCATGTCACCCCCCCACCCCTCCCACGAGCAAGGAGCCACGGGTGGCCACACGGGCTGGGCCAGGCAGCAATGAGTCAGCGGCACGGCCTGGAGAGCAGCCAGCTCACCTGACGCCTGCTGGGCATCCTTCCTGCTGCCCAGCCCCGTGAGCGCCAGCCACCGCGGCAGCCCGAGGTCTGCTCTGATCCTGGCAGGAGTCTTCCCTGCCACGGGTACGGAGATGCTCAGAGCAGAGCCCCACCGTGCCAGGCCCCGGCCCTGCTGACACCCCAGGGGAGTCTGTCGCACGAGCTCCCAGCACCAGACCAGGGAGATGGGAAGCAACTTTCCCAAGCAGCTGTAGCAGAGATGGGAACAGACCCCACGAGTCCTGAGAGGCAGCTCCGGGCCCCTTGATCTGAGGCTCTGGCTTCAGCCTGGCACGTTTTGAGCGCATCGCTGCTGGTGTCAGCCTCGGAGGGAGCCGCTAATGCGATTGTGCGTCTGTGAGCAAAGGGGATGGAGAGCGCGGGAGCACGCGCTGCTGGCGGTGGGAGGGGGGGATCCCCCGGGGCCGCATCGCGTTGACAGGATTTCACTCCCCGTTTAATTACAATTTGGCAACATTCAAAAATAAAACCCACTCCCTCCTGTCTCTGGGGCCGTGGCAGCTCCGTCAGCACCCGGAGGCGGGAGCTGCCTAGACTCCTGGCTTCCTTGAAGGCTGGGGCAGCAGGGAGAGCAGGGGCAGAAGACCCCCGTGCTAGGAGCCCCTGCTGTGACTGTGCGGTGCCTCAGGTTTTGACGGCCCCCAGACCTGTTCAGCTGCTGCTCGGTCTCAGCGCTGACCCCACAGCTTCCTCGCTGCCTTCCTCCGGGGGACCCTGGGATCCCCTTTCCCCATGCAGCGGAGCGTGAAGCCTCCTCAAGCCCCAGGTCGCTCAGGCCTGGGCCGCAGGAAGGGACATCCCTCAGCTCAGGGGCAAGGGGCACCTGGAATTAAATGCAGAGGAGCTGGGTCTGGAGGGTGATGCTGCGTCTGTGATGTGAGAGGGGGCACGACTCCGTGGGGGCTCAGGGGCAGTGCCTGGGTCAGAAG
>NW_017729018.1:9210789-9217210 GCF_001723915.1 Gavialis gangeticus | reverse complement strand
CAGCTTCCTCGCTGCCTTCCTCCGGGGGACCCTGGGATCCCCTTTCCCCATGCAGCGGAGCGTGAAGCCTCCTCAAGCCCCAGGTCGCTCAGGCCTGGGCCGCAGGAAGGGACATCCCTCAGCTCAGGGGCAAGGGGCACCTGGAATTAAATGCAGAGGAGCTGGGTCTGGAGGGTGATGCTGCGTCTGTGATGTGAGAGGGGGCACGACTCCGTGGGGGCTCAGGGGCAGTGCCTGGGTCAGAGGGGATTGTCACCCCAGTGCTGGCATCTTTCAGCTGGCACCACAGCCTGGAGGCGTGGGCATCGGGTGCACCGTGGCTCATCCTGGGCACCTGCATATGGAATCCACTGACCTGAATTGTCTCAGCGGGCGGGCAGTGCCCGCCGGGCCCCATGTGGGCATCTCCCTGGGCTGGGTGTGGCACCGAGCAGGGTGCTCCAGGCAGGGGTCTGTGCTTGGGGTGGCAGTGGGGGACGTGTGGGGTGGGCATTGGTCCCCCCAGAAGATCAGCTGGGCTGGAGCCCTTGGCACCTGTTCAGGCCGTGCTGCTCACCGCTGGGCACCTGGGTGCCTGGGCCTGGTGGGTGTTTATACCTGCTCTCTCAGCCCCGTGAGTCAGGGGCGAGCCTGCTGCTTCTGAAGGGGCTCAGCTTAGCCAAAAAGGCAGGCTCCTGCCTTGGGGAGACCTTGCAGCCCAGGTACCTCCTACCATTCGCTCTCCCTTTTCCCCAGAGCCCAACATGACTGACGAGACGAGGCAGGCTTCAACACAGCCTGTGAAAGCAGTTGGGTGCCTGAAGTGCCCCAGGTTCCCGTGTTGGACCCGGCCCATCCTCTCGGGGCCAGGCGGAGGGATGGGCAGACCCCAGTGTGTCCCCAGCACTAACGTAGGCTGGCAGGTCTCGCTCGCCCCATTACTGACGGCCTCCAGCTTGTGGATGCCCGGGAGCAGAGCTGGCAAGGGGAGAACCCAGGTGTCCCACTCCCCCCTTCCCTTCTGTGCCCCGGGGCCATGCTGGAGCCAGGGATGGGATGGGGGACATGTGGAAAGCTAATGGGGCTTGTACTGAGATGTGGATCCTCCCTGGATCCTTGCCTCAGGCCTCCTTCAGGCCCGGGCCTGTTTTCAGTTCCCTCTAGGAGGAGAGCCAGGCGCATCCTCAGCTGGTGGCAAATAGCCCAGCCCGGGCTGGAGTCATGGTCCCAAGCAAAGCTTCTGGGCTTGGGCAAGGGAAGCCTGTGCTCTTAGCCCAACGGGTGATGGAGAGCACCCTGTGCTCACCAGCACCTCCTCCTGGCCATGACCCTGCAAGGCCCGGGCATTGCCTGGGGGTCAGCCAGGGCAGGGCTGGGATGGGACCAAGGCTGTGGGCAGCCAGAGCGGCAGGACACGTGCGCCGGGGGAGGCTGAGGCTCTGGCACCCATTGCCCCGGCCCTGGGCGAGAGGGAAGGTGGCCCGCACGCTCAGGTTTCCAGCGGTGGGAACATAATTCTCTTTTATTATCAGCCCCATTCATCATCTCTCCGCCAGGGATGTCGAGATAAAGTGCCAGTAAATTAGGAAGTGTTAAGAAGGCGATTTGGGAGGCTGGGAGCCTGGGGTTATTACAAATCCTTCGTCTGGCAGCGCGTGCCGGGGAGCCAGCTTGTGGCTGCCAGCCATAGCCACTGGGCCACCAAAGCACTCCTACCCTGGGGGTGGCCAGTGGGCCCCCACGCTGGCAGGGAAGGTGGCAGGTCACCACTGTGGGGCTGTTATGCCCCAGGTTGCTGGCCGGGGGCATCTCTTCTTTCATGGGCTTGAAGTGACCGTAGCTGGGGGCATGGTTCTTGCCAGGGTGCCTGTGCATAAGATGGATGATCCTATGGCACATGTGGGGAGACTGACCCCCCCGTGGTACCCAGGGGCTACCTTGCTGCCAGGCTGGATCCCAGTGATCCCATCGTGGCTGTGCCAGGGACCAGGGTCAAGGGAGAGGAGACTTGCAGCTTTGCCCCTGCCCCTGGTGCAGGACCCAAGCTGGGGGTGGAAGGCAGGCCACTACAGCCCTGTTTGATGCCCATGGGGTGAGGGGCTGGGCTGGGGCCTGGGGGCTCGGACAGTGCTGAGAAACCCCCCCCAGCCCCAGAGCATCGCCCTCCACAACTGAGCCCGGAGAGCTCTCGTCGGGCTGGGAGGACTCTGCCTGGCAAAGCCGGCAGCCCTCTGTGCTTCATGCCCCCCCCGCAAATCTCACAGCCCCATCACAGCCATCCAGCCCCAGCCTGCCCCCGTCACGGCCCAAGGAGAGCCGATTCTTGTTCCAGAGCACGTCCCCTGCCCGGCTGCATCCGTGCAAGAAACCTCAGTGCCCTGCCTGACCCGGGGGCGCCGGCTCATCCCGCATGCAAGGCACGTGGCAGGCTATGCCCCGCGCATTGAGATCAGGAGGCCTCCTGCAATGCCCTGCTCCCCGCACGCCTCTGCTAGACCCCAGCAACGCTGGGGGGGGTGCAGCTTCTCAATGCACCCATCTACCCCCTCTATAACACACATGTACGTGTGCTTACCCATGCATGCACGCACTCACATACCCCCTGTAACACATGGGTAACCCGAGGCACATGTACATATGTGTACCCCAGAGCCACAGTCACATACGTACACCCCCCCCGAGCCTTCCTGTCTCTGTCACATGCGCGCACGCACGCGCATGCACACACACACACGCCAGCCGGGCAAACACAGCTGCAATTGTCCTTGAGTCTTCCCCTCTGCTTTGAATGCGCCCCTGGCCTCTGCTCACCCCCCTCCATTTTGCTTTCTAAGCAACTGGCAGGAGCTTTTGTGGAGCAAGTGCCTTTCAATGGCCGGAGCGCGCAGAGGAAGCCAAGTCACAAGTGCTCCCCCCGTCCTGGCGAGCTCCGAGTGCCAGGCAAGCAGGGCAGTGGGACAGGGCTGTGGCTGCGGGGCAGGCGGGCACACCAGCGTGGGGAAGTTGGCTGCTTGGTGTGAGCCAGTCCGTGATGCCTTCAGGAGCAGGAATCAGTTTGGAGATGAGGGGACCTGCCTGCCGGCAGAAGCAGCTCATTGCCTGGCTGTGCATTACTGCCTTTCGCTCCGTGCAGCCATTTGCGCACCACCCAAGTGTACGCACACGCGTGCTCTGCACAACTCGAGAGCTCGTTAAATTTCTCACCACAGGTCCTCCAACACGGACAAACACCAAACATCCATGTCGCACATGTGTAAACCCCGCTGATGCACAGCACCCACACACAAGGCATAGGTAGACATGTCACGAATCCATGTGCACAGCCCTGGAGGTCACCCCCTTCCCCCTTACTGGCCTGTAGAGGCCCAGGGGGTAAGTACAGGTCACGGAACAGACACGTGCTGCACACACACGTGTGCATGCCTGTGTACACATGTGGCTCTGCACTGCGGTCCGGCTGCTCCCTTTGAAATCCCCCTCAAAGGCTCCCAGGCCTGCAGAGATTGCTTTCCCGGAAGCATCTATCAGTAGCATTTTTGGTGTCCATCCCAGGATGCCAGCGAGGCACATCTGCTCCGCACCTCTCCCTCTGCAGAGCAGGGCTGGGCTGGGGTTGGGGGAAGCCACTGAAGTACACGGGCCGGGGCTCGCTGGGGAAGTGGAGAGGGCCAGCGTCCTGGAGCCCTGCCTGCTTCTGGAGCGCGCTGGGGGCTGCGGCTGGAGAGTGGGCATAGGTTGTTCTTCCAACCGGCCAGGGGAGGACTGGCTCTGTGTGTGTGTCTAGTAGGATGGACTTCACTGGGGGTGAGGAGAATAGGCAGTGTACAATGATGTACGTGTCAGATGGTCTGCGTGGTGAGTGTGGTGTGTAGCAGGATGGACTGCATGTGTGGGGTGAGAAGAAAAGGCAGTGTGTATGGTGGTGTGCATGTGCATGTGTAGTAGGATGGACTGCATGTGTGAGGTGAGCAGAAGAGGCAGTGTGTACAATGGCATGTGTGTAGTAGGATAGACTGCATGTGGGATAAAGAGAAGAGGCAGTGTGTGTACGATGGAGCATGTGTTTGGTACGATGGACTGCGTGTGTGGGGTGAGGAGTACAGGCAGTGTGTGTGTGAGCAGTGTGTGTGTGTGCGCGTGTAGTAGCAGAATGAACTGTCTGTTGGCCTAAGTGTGTTGGAGGATGGGCTGTTTGTGGAGGATGGGGGCTGTGGGATAAGGTGTGTGCACGCACGATTGGGGAAGGGGGTTGCATGTGTAGGATGGGTTCTGTGTGTGCACACGTGTGTGTGTGTGTGTGCACGGAAGATGGCTCCATGCCTGCCTGCTTGGGGGAAGCTGTTCGGACGTTACCCTCTCCCCACCCAGCTGCGTTTCCATCGGGTCCTGCCAGCACTACTTGTCCTCAGCCTGAGACGCACTAGGGGGCTGGGAAAGGCTGGAGAGCTTCAGATCCCTCCCCACCCTACAAGCCTCTGGGGCAGAAGCAGACAAGGATATTAAAGGCCACTGGGACGTGGGGAGAACTCCCTGGCAGTGAGCCCCTCCCGGGATACACCTGGCTTCCCCCTGCATCAAAGGGTTAATAGTCCCCTCTCCCTCCCCCTGCATCCCCCGGTCCCAAACCGTGGTGCGTCGGCCCTTTCCAGCTGGATCCGGGTGGGTGAAGTCCCAGCCAAGACCTGCCACTGGTTTGGAGCCAGCAGTGAGGGCGATTGCAAGAGAGATCAAAGGGCTGGTTGCAGCAGGAATTGCAAAATCCAAGTGGAGGGGGCAGCCGGAGGTGGCCAGGATGGGAGGGCGGAGGCCAGTACTCCTGGGTCCCACGCTTCTTGCTCTGCCAGTGAATCACAGGCCAAGTCACTACCCTGACGAGTGCCTCCACTTCCCCCGCCGAGCTTGGAGCAGATGACAATGCCTGGCCCCAGCTCCAGCATGCTTGGGATGCTCTACAGATGCAGCCTGACTAATGCTTCCCAGAGCCGAGCCCACGGTTTGCAGTGGGGGAGAGGAGGGCTCAGCCCCGCAGCTTGCATCCTTGGTCGAAGGCACTTGAATGCCCCCCTTTTGCACAGAGGCTCTGTGCACCCAGTGCCCCCTGGGCACTGGATGAGGCCTAGGGGGCTGTCATGGGGCCCATGCAGTTGCTTCTGTTCTCCCATGGTCTCTCTGCTGCCAGGGACCCAGCGTGTGAAGGTTTGCGCCAAGCTGGGCATGGCCATGGCATACAGGGGAGCTCATCACATAGTGTGACACCTGCCTGCTTCCAATCTGGCCAGATCCCAAGAGGTCCTGGAGGCAAAGGCTCTGAGCTGGCTCTGTGACTGGGACCGCATCTCCCTCTACAGGCAGCTCCTCCAGCCTCCCATGGGTGCCTGTGGCTCCTCTGTCTCCAGCAGCTGTGGTCGGTGGCTGGGGGAGGACCCCACACATTGCAGGTCAATGGCTGCACCATGATTGTGGCAGGACACTACACCAGGACATGGCCATGCTGGGCCGTGTCGTGAGGCTCATTTCAATCTGGGTCTGCGGCCCCGGGCAGGACAATGCCGCGTTTCTCGGCCATCGAGGGAACACCTGACCTAGCAGGACGAGAGCAGGCATGTGGGCGGGAGGCCATCGAGCTCTGACACAATGCCCCTTTGTTACTGCGCTGTGTTGGCATCCGGGCCCCCAGGCCTGCCACAGCGCTGTCTGTGGCCTCTGAGCCTGCTAGCATTTGCTCGCCTGGCGCCTGGGGTGTAGCTACCTGGGGCTACAGGTTCGAGTCCTTGCAGGGCAGATGCTTCCCTGGGGCAGGAGGCTGACTCCAGGGCAGGTCGCTGCCTGGTTGTTTCTTGGGTGAGACTCCAGTGGCCAAGGGCAGCTGGGGCATTTGTGCCTTTGGGAGCCCCCACCTTTCAGCTTTTGCCCCACGTGATCATTCCCAGTTTCCTAGCCCTCAGGGGTTTCCCAGTGCTCTTGGCCAACATGTCCCTTGTGCTCCCTGTAACATGCTGTGCTCCACCCCAGAGGTGGCTGCATTACAGCAGGAGACAGCGAGGGTCTTGCCTCTTTGCTACCACATCCGTGGCTGCCCCCATGTCTCACAGGGGAATGAAACCCTTGTCTTCCAGCCTGAGTAGCACAGGCCCCATCACAGGAATTCATGGGGACTCTCCATCAGTTGTTCGCCGCAGAAGGTGCATGACACCCGGTTCTCGCAGCAGCGTGCCGCGTTCACCGCCTGGCGACAGCCCCACACATGGGATTCTGGCTGCGCTTCAGGAGCCCGTTAGCACCCCCAGCTGCCAGCCAGTGTAGCAGCCATGGCATCGGGCCGGCCCCGGGCGGCACGCGGGGTCCGTCCCCTCCCTGCCGCGCGCTCGGCGTGGTGCTCCCAGCTCCCGCCCGCGCGGCCGGGATTCCGCGGCTCATGGTGGCTCACAGTTATTGTAGGGCC
>NW_017729018.1:9169768-9205622 GCF_001723915.1 Gavialis gangeticus | reverse complement strand
GGCAGGTGCCAAGTTCGACGCCTTTGAAGTTGCGGCTGCAAAATATAGATCAGCATCTCTCTGTGTCGTGCCACCCCCTTCCGGAGCGCTGGCGGGCGGGGGAGGCCGGCTGGGCCCGGTGTCTGCGCGGCACGGGGAGGGGCTGGGTTCCTTAATAACACACTCGTAGACACGGACAATCCCCTGCCCTGGTTAATGACCCTGGTTCTCATCTGCATAGCACCTTCCCTTGGAGAGCAGCACAGGCCACCTTAGAGGTCAGCAGGAGACATGCAGCCACTTCTGGGGAGGAGGGAACAGGCTGGCAGCAGGGCAGGGCCGGCGCATTGGAGGTGTGGGCTGCAGCTGGAGGAGCCGCCACGGGATCTTCCTTATCCTGCAGCGCGGAGAGGAGCTGGGTTCTGGAGGCCTCGGCATCAGCCCCAGGGGAATTGGGACCTGCTTTATCCAGGCAGTCGGCAGCACTAGGCTGGCCATTTCCTGCTGAGAGAAGAGCTGAGCCTCGAGGATTTGCACCAAGATCTGGCCGCCAGAGACGCTGGGAGCTGGCACTCGGGGTCCGGTGCCCCCCTCCAGCCCTCGTAGCCACCCGGCCAGGTGCTGCCTCCGGTGACCCCCCCAGGTATCCCACCTTGCCGTGCTGGAGGGAGCTAGGGTGGGAGGTGGGGGTGTGCGCTAGTGTGTGTGTCAGGGGTGATGTCCTTTGTTCCCTTCACTTGCTCAGCAGGCTCCTTCTCGGTGTGCGTGGCTGGTTGCTGATCCAGGGGTTCGGTACTGCGGGGCATGTGCTATCAGCTGGGTCTTGCCATGAGCACCCCACCCTACCGCCCGGCTGGGGACCGTGTGGCAACGTCTGCCTGGCAGCAGCCCCCTCCCCGCCTGGTTAGCGTGTTCAGCGGAGCAGTGCTGGTGGGGGGGGGCTCGGGCAGGACAGCAGGGTGCATTTCAGCTGTACCCGGTCTTGCAAAGCAGCTGGTCCTCGGGCAGCCTGTGTCCTTTCCCACCTCAGCTCCTCAGAGTGCAAGGGACCAGGTAAAAGGGGGTGAGCGTCGCTGCCTTCTCCTGGAGGGGACCAGACTGGCTCTGTAGTGTGTCCTGACCCCTATACTGCTGGTATGTCCATGGCAGGGTGTGGGGGATGGATGGGGCTTGGGGCAAGGAATCAGAGCGGTCTCTCTGCTGTGAAGGCCCATGTAGCATGGAGGCCCCCAGGCACCCTCTAGGTGAGAGCAGCAGCAGAGAGGAAGGGCGGCCGTGGGGCACTAGCACACAGCACTTAGAAATGCAGGTTCTGCCACTGTTTAACTGTGGGACCTTGGGCAAGTCCCTTAGCCTCTGTATGCCACACGGCCCCTGCGCTGCCTTGCTGCCTAGGTGTATGTGGGGGGCATGGAGCAGATCCAATTTCCAGATGCCTGGGGATGGGCTGGGGGGCTGGCCCTGCCCGGCTGGCTCCCTGTCAGTCTCCTTCCCCCTTGCAAGCTCAGGGGCTGCTTCGCCCTCCCTATGGCTGCCTCCTTGCTGGGCTGGGGAGGGATCAGTTGGCTCAGGCCTGGCACGGGGGACTGAGAGCTCTTTTGCTGGCTGCCCCGGCTGACATGCCATGTTGTGGGAGCCAGGTGCAGTTTGCATTGGATTTAAATGCAAAGTGTTTTGAAGCATAGACGTTTCAAATCAAGGCCCCGGTGCCTGGTCTGGGAACAGGTAAAGGGAGCGTTCTTCCGAACTGAGCGAGACAGCTGAGCATGGCCTGTACGGGAGATGGGGAGGGATGGAGGGCGGAAAAGGGGAAATAAAAACAACAAATGTGTTTGAGTAGGACCTAATAAAACCAACAAGAAGCATGTTCCTCCCCCTGGCTGCCCTCCCACCCACTCCCTGATTTCCTGTGGTTGATGTGGGCTGTTGGCTACATACACTGGCATGTTATTGTAGGGTCTTCTGCGAGCACAGGGGCGGTGTCTGCCAGGAGGTTGTCGCACTGAAAATCTCTGGATACGGGTGCAGAGGAGTTCAGCCTTTGCCCCAACATAGCCCAGTTGTGAGTCCCTCTGGAGACGGAGTCTAAAGGCAGCTGGATGTGGTACCCACAGCCCATCCCTCCGGGGCTGGGCTGTAGATGCCAGCATGGCCAGCGCTAGCCCGACAGGTCAGCCAGCTTCGGGCAGGGGCCCTGTTAGCCTTGCCCTGCACCTGCTAGCATGTTATTGTCGTGCTTATCCTGAAGGGGCATTGGGTCATGCTGCCCGTTAATGTGGCATCATGCACGAGCAAGCGCTGCAGGGCCGCCCTGGCGCAGGGGCCGCGTTCGCCGTGGGGTTGTCGGCCGTCCGGCAGCAGCCTGGCTGTGCAGGCGCCTGCTCTTGGAGCCTGCTCTCCCGCGTGATGACAGGCAAATAAATGGGAAGGGAGTTTTCAAACTGCCCCACCCTTCCCCCACCCCCGGCCTTGGCTCCGTGCACTCTGGTCCCGATCCAGCCTAGCCTTGGGAGGGCTGTGGAGGAGTGGAGGTGGGGCGGGGGGACCGGGCCGTGAAGGCACCCTGCAGGCTTCAGGCATGAGTCACTTGGGGAAGAGCCTTGTTTTCCTGGATGCATCCTGTTTATGGGGCAGCTCCGCTTCCCACAACCCTGATCTCCTGGTGCCGCCTGCCCCAAAGGGGTCCCTGTACCTGATGGGGCTGGGGGTAGTGGGGGGCCCTAAAGGGCTGAGTGATGCGGGGCCTGTGGCTGGAGGGGACTGGGCCCGGTGCCAGGAGAGATGCAGGGAGGTGTTTTGGCCAGGAGCATCCCCCCACGGGATGTGCCGGGAGGAAGCCGGTGGGGGAACAAAGGCAGGCAGGAACTGCAGGAATTCGGGCTGGAATTCCTTTCCGTGCGAGGCGGCGTGACTTGGCCGGGCTCTCGGAAGAGCCGGGGAGGGCCAAGGAGCGAGACATCTCTGCTCCGTTCCCAACTCTTCCCGGCCGGCGCAGAAGTGCTCATCCCAGTGGTTTGAGCTTGGAGTTGGGATGCCTGGGTTCAGCTCCCAGCCCTTGTGCGAGAGCGTGGTCCAGGGGGTAGAGCACGGGGTGGGGGTTCGGCGCCCGTGTGGTGCAGGACGACGTGCTCCCTGTGCCATGGGTCTCACATGTGGGTCCGACGCTCGAGGGAGACTCCAGCAGACAGTCCTGGGGGCTGCTGTGAGAACCCGTCGAGCCCGTCATGCCTCATCGCCTCCCTGGGGACATGCCAGGCAGATAGACAAGGTCCTGAGACCAGCAGAGCAGGGGGGAGGCTGGCACGATGTGGGGGAAGGCAGCAAGGGGCTTGCCCGTGGGTGGAGGGGACCACGGACAAGAGAAGGTGGGTGTGTGCTGTATGGACCAGGAGGCAGCGAGAGGCCATGGCTATGTTATTTATGGACATGGGGGCTCTGCTGTGTTTGATGTGGACTGAGGAGGGGGTCAGTGGCTGTATGGATGGGGGGATGAGTGTGTTGTGTATGGACTGGGGGGGGCAAAGGCATGCCCTGTATGGACCAGTGGAGGAGTTACAGGCCTGCCATGCATGGCTTGGATGAAGAGGATTTGACTGAGCCCTTGGGTAAAGCGAAGGGGTGCCCTGGCGTGTGGAGAGAGAGAGGTGGCAGCATCTGGCACGAGGGCAAGGGGCAGGGAGGGTCCGGGGGAAGCAGCGGCACCTCAGGGCAAGTCTCAGCTGAGACCCCGGGAGCAGGTCCCAGGGCAAGGGCAGGCTCCAGTGGAGAGGCTGCGTCTGGCTCCCAACCCCCTGGGCCCAGGGCTGGTGCCTCCTATCGCCTCTGCCCAGGGCTGCACAAACCCACCGAGGCGCTCCCTGGCCTCAGGAGCTCGCCATCTAGGTCAGGAGCCAGGCAGGTATCGGGGCGGGATGGGGAGCAGAAGGGCAAGGTGACAAGCCAGCCTGCTCCTGCATCCGGCTGGGTGCCCTGGGGGTGAGTCACCCCAAGGCAGCAAGGGGGAAACTGAGACGCAGAGGGAGGAAGTGACTCAGGCCAGGAATTAGCTGCCAAGCCGGGAGCAACACCCAGAGGTGCTGGCTGGCTGCCTCCCTTCCGGCATGCCCTGAGCTCACCCAGAGGGGCAGGGTGGGCACGGGCCAGGCCTGACATTACCAAAGAAGGGGAAACTGAGGCAGAAAGAGAGGGGGGAAAGCCACTTGCTTTAGCTTTCAAGGTGACAGAGCTGGGAATCAAACCCAGGAGTCCTGGCTCTCTTGGCTTGTCCTGTTGCCCACCAGTCCTGCTTGTCCCTGTGCCCAGTGGGAGCAGGGCCGGGGACACCAACCCCCCCATGTCCTGTGACCCTGGGCTCCACTGCAGGCCCCTTGCCCATGCGGGCCAGCCACCCAGCCCCTCCCCTGCTCAGCCCACTTAATTACCCACTCAGTTTAAATGACACTTTAATTTCCTTTAAATGATTCGCCAAGCACTGCAAGGAGGGGCTTTTTCCCCCCTCTCCTTCTCTCCTCTTCCCCCTAATTGCAATTCGCCGTGCTTGGATTTCCCCCCCCCCGGAACGTGCCCAATTTCCAAACAGTGAAAGACGGTAATTAAAATTAATTAGCCACGGAGCTGGCTGCATCCAGCGAGTCGTGGCAGGGGTAGGAGTGAGCTGCCTCCTGAATTATTCACGGGCTCCGTGGAGGACCTGCCCCTGCCCAGGCCACAGCCACAGCCTCGGCCCAGGGGTTAGTCATGGCCACGCCACGTGGACCTGGGAGCCCGTCGGACGGGCCCGGGGGCAGCCACAGGGCATTGGGGCTGGGCGCGGGGAGCTGTGTTGTGAAAGGAGGGTGGGCCTGGGGGTGACGGGGAAAGCGTGCCCCTGAGTGGGGCTAGGCAGTGCCCACTGGGGACGGGGACGTGGCGGGGGTGGGAGGGGAGCCATGTGTTGTCGGGGTTGCGGGGCACAGCATGCCCATGGGGAGGGGGCAAGAGGGCGGCAGTCTTGGGGGCAGAGCCTGTACCCCGTGGTCTCCTCCTGTCCATGGCAGGCCCCATAGAGGGACCGTGGGGCATGGTCTGTGTTGGGGGTAGGAGGGCACAGTCGGGCAACATGGGGGCTGGTGTGACATCCCCTCCTGCCTGGATTGCCCCAGGGATGAGCACCCTTCCAGGGTGCTGGGCTGGGGGGCTGAGAGGCTCTGAGACCCCCCCCGCTGTCCAGTCCCCCATCCTCTCTAGACCCGCCATGGGCCCAGCTCCTGGCAGCAAGGTTTAGGCAGTTACCATGGCGATGCCACGAGCTGCAGCGTGCTCCCCCCCGCCCCATAGCGGGTCAGCGCAGGTCCAGCCGGGAATAGCCGCTTTTATGGCCGCTTTGTGTTTATTTTTGGTGCAAATCAAGATGCTTCCTTTATGCAAATTATTCCTTAATATGCAGATTGATGTGTATTTAATATGCAAATTAACATGCGGATCTGGCAGGCCGCCAATGCCTCCCTCAGTGTCGTGAGAATCGGGCAGGCCCTGGCGCGGGGAGAGAGACAAGGCCGTCAGCAGCCTCCTCGTTAGGAATCGTAGGGCACAGCCTCCTCCTTGGCCGCGTCCTGGCTCTGAGGGGCTGAGCCAGGGATCAGAGCGATGAGGCTGGAGAATCCTCCCTGCACCAGATCCCTCGCAGCCTGGCACAGACCCCTGTGGGCACGCTCCATCCACCTGCCACCGAGATGCGGCCACCTCTGGGGTGGCACCTGGCCGCTGTTGGCATAGCACATGCCAGCACTGCCCAGTCCCTGAGGGCAGGCAGTGAGACAGGAGGCAGCGGCAAGCTGGCCCAGCCGTGGAGGGGAATCGCTTGAGTCGAGTGGGACACCTGGGCTCCCTTTCCTTCCGTCTCCCACATCCCAGCCTGGCGGGAGGGCGGTGGGAGGTGATTAATGTTTTATACCCGCCTGGCCAAGTGCAGGCCTATAAACGGCAGCGGTAAGGGGATCCTGTAATCGGACGCGCGGGGCCCTGGGTCCTGGCGGTGCCTGGCTCTGGGCTGGGAGCGGGGTCATTCGATCTGGCGGGGCAGCGCTGGCTCCAAGGTAAATGCGAGTGCCCGGCATTTGCAGGCACCCCCTCCCATGCTTCACATGCTGCCCGTGGCCAGCCGGCTCCTGTATGTACACAGCCCTGGTGTTAATGAGCCGCCCGGCTGGT
This sequence comes from Gavialis gangeticus, assembly GCF_001723915.1. Taxonomy (NCBI): domain Eukaryota; kingdom Metazoa; phylum Chordata; order Crocodylia; family Gavialidae; genus Gavialis; species Gavialis gangeticus. The sequence goes on along the minus strand of NW_017729018.1, from coordinate 9,199,454 downwards.
GCAAAGTCAGCCTCCTCCCTGGCCCCCCCGGGTAGGAGGAGAGGGCTCCCAGGAACCCGGCTTCCCAGCCTGCTCGGCTAGGGAGGCAGCGGGGTGGCCCTCAGAGTCCCGGAGCACTGTCTATACTAAGGCACCCCCAACCTTGCTTTGGGGGATGCTCCTTTCGGAGACGCGGGCAGTACAGCTCGGAGCTGCCCCAGCCTGATCCCCGCGGCAGCTCAGAGGCAGAGCTGGGGTGTACATATTTCAACCTCCCTCTGGGGGGGACCCTTGCCATCCACCCGCCTATCCCCTTGGGGTTCCTAGCTCTCGGCCTGGTTGCAGTGACATTCCCACCGTCACCCCCCGACTGCCTGGAAGCAGCTGCATCCTGGCCCTGCATGAAGCCCTGGGGCCTTCCCCCACCCCACCCCCAGAGCCTTGAACTGGGCAGCCGGGGCTGGCGTATCCGGTGTGTGACAGTGGCAGCTGGGCAGGGGCTCCCCGCCGCAGGGAGCAGGTGCTCAGGTTGGCTTGGCTTCCAGCACCTCCGGTGCTGCTGGCAGAGGATCAGGAGTGGGAAGTGGGGGGGCATGGTGGCTTCTAGGGGGCCCTGGCTCCCATTTCCCCACCCCAGCCTACCTGGATCTTGGGGTCACTGCCTTCCCTGCTGTCACCCTGCCCTGCCTCCCGGCTAGGACCTCCCAGCTTGGGCAGGGAGCCTGGTACAGGACTTGGATGCGGACAGAGTCCATCCATTTGCCCATCATCTCTGCCAGCGGGCTCCAGCCAGCCAGCAGAGCCCTGCCTCTGCAGAAGGGCCTCTGTCCAGCCTCCACCTAAGGGTACTGCCCAGGGTTGGGGGCTGCTGTGGCCTCCCCCAAGCCAGGCCTCAGGCCCGTGCAGGGGCTCCCAGTCAGGCTGCTTGTGGCCCCGTTCTCAGTGCCCGCCCCCCTGCTCTAGTGAGGGGCGTTAGGATAATGCAGGACCCCTGCACCCACCAAGGCTCTCCAAGCACTGCCTTTCCTGCCTAAGCCTCCCCCTGCGGTACTGAGGTGACTCAGAGGGGACCAGGGCAGTGAGCTTCTCGCCTTCATCGACTCCTCGCTGCAGCCAGTCTGCACAGGCTGAGAAGTGACTTAGCCAGCTGACAAAGCTCGCTCGGCTTTGCCCAGCCCATGCAGAGTCATGCTCCTGAGATAAATAATGCTTAGTGCTTGCGCTGTCTGGTGGCTGTCCTTGGGGAAGAGCCCAGAGTGGTTTGTAAGCTGCCAGCTTTGCCACCATCAAATGCAGCCACCTCTGGGGTGCAACACAGCTGCTGCTTGTACAGAGCCCAGCAACACTGCAGAAGTGACTTCATCATCAGTCTCTGTCCATCTCTCTAATCTGCTCCATACCTTCCCTCTCCTTCCCTGCCTCCCCCTTCTTTTCCCCCCTGTCCTATAGCCATTTCACAGTCGTAATGTTAAGCGCCCGCTTCCAGCTTTTCATTTTGTCAGCGTTTTCTTATGGTACTTATAAGGGACTCATTAACATATATAATTGCCGCCTCTCTATAGTGATTTGTGCTGATTGCTTATTGGCGTTAGTTACTTTGTAAAGGAAATTAGCCTAAACATCAAATAAAATCCAGCATTATCCGTATTAAAAGGGAAGCCATTTAGATACTGAGATAACACCTCCGCGCCTCTGTATACGTTGTGGAATAATGTGCCTCCGTCAAACGGCACCTAACGAACCCGTTTCTCTCTGCCTGATTGATTTGAGGCCTGCCAGTGGGGCAGCCAGAGGATGACATTTCCTATTCCGACAAGGCAAGTTGCACTGCAAGGAATAAAATGTTGTTTTGGAGCTGGGCGGGATTTTTCAGCCCGCCCCCCTCCCCCCTGCTTTAATGCTGGTTTATATCTTTGAGGCCGAGCCCAGGCGCGGATAAAAATCTCCGCTCTCTAGAACTGATAGAAAATTAGCCGGTGCTTAATAAACTTCATGCACAGCCTCCAATTGCAGCTGTAGATCAAGAGGAAGATAAATACGTCGGCTGGTTTGCCTCCAAAGAGCAGCTATAAGTTATTGCTGTTTGCAGTGAGCCTATGGCTAGAAAGGTTATGGGCGATGCGCCATTTATAGGCAGAGCCTGGCTTTGAAAATCCATTCTCCACTGGAAATTGGTGTGCGGGTCATCTCCCGAGCTAAATCTTGAGATCTGAAATGGAGCGGTGCCTAGCTCCATGTGGATCTTTTGCCCTCCAGGGCTGCGGTCCAGTTTCTTGTTAGCCTAGTCCCTGCCTCTGGAGGCATTTTAGCTTCGAAAAGGAGGGGGTAGCAGCGCCGAGGCCGTGATCCTAGCTAGACCGCCTCGCTGCTGGTCCCCCGTGCCTGGCATTTCCCTGTGGCTTCCACTTCGAAATGGGTGATTGTGGCCGGCTGATGTGAGCACTGCGGGGTTTGTGGCGGTTTTAATAATGTCACAGGGCACCCTCTGCTCCCTGCCTGGCACGCATGCATGCTCCTGCCTGGGGCTGCTGTGGAAGGGAGATGAAACCGCTACTTGGGTGTTAAGAAACCCACTGAGCCGTGGGCGCATTTGATGCTCAGAAGGGAACCCAGGAGTCCAGGGTTTCACTGCTACGCCCCGCTCTCCAGCCAGAGTGGGGAATTGAACCCAGGCGTCCTGGAAGCTGGTGGAATAGCTGGTCCCAGCGTCTCGGGTTGCTTGGATGGTGGATAGATTAATAAGGACATTAGCCTCTAGGTGCGTGGGGATGGGGCTGTAGCCTTTCTGCCCGTTGCCCAACGCCGGGGACTGAAGTGGCTGGCGGGTCCCTTCCCAATGGGGCAGCGCTCTCAATCCCCTGCTGTTGGGAAGCCAGGGCCCCCCGGGCCGGGGTCCTGTCTAGTAACCTTACTCCTCAATGGCAGGCGAATTCCTCTGACGTCACCCCTGTGCGGCAGGAATAAGAATCAGAGCCGTGTCTGTGCAATGCCGACAGCTGCTGCGGGAGCCGGCTCCGGTTGCGGTGACATCAGCTCTACCTTGCCACCTGCCGTGGTGTGAGGCCGCGAGGGGCCCGGGCGCATCTCCCGGCTCCTGTTCCAGAGTGACAGCTGGGCCCCCCCAGGGCCAGGGACGGGAGGGGTGTGGGGGAGCTGAGCCCCACGCGCCTGCTTCTGGACCTGTCGTAATGCTTGGCCTTCCTCCGGGGAGAGTTTGCACCATGCCACATCCCCTCGCACCTTCCCGAGCTGTCTTTCGCCCTTCCCCACTGAGGTCACCTCCCTCCCGCCCAAGGCAGAGACCCCCCTGGAGTTCTGCCCCCTCCTCCCCACCCGCCCCACTCGCAGCCTTGCCCCACCGTCATCCTGGCACGGTGGGGAAGAGCGATTGCCTTGTCAACGCAATCTGCCTGGAGGCTTGGCAGAGGCCCCGCCAAACGAACGCAGGGAGGAGCACGAGGCGGCCTCGTGATTTAGGGGGTCATGAATCAAATCCCCTGGCTGGAGCCAGCTTTGCCCTGCTATTAAATCTGAACGCTCGCAGCAATCTAGACAAGAGCCAGAGCAGTCTGGAGGGCCCTGTTGCCCCCAGGGTTTGGCTGGGCATGACCAAGGCCATGCTGCAGGTCGGTGGCAGGGGGGTTGTGGAACCCAGGGCTCCTGCTAGAGGGCACTGCCCTGCAGCGGCCTTGGAGCTGGCCCCCCATGGGAGGGGCCAGGTGCTGTGAGACCTGGGCACGCAGGGCTGGGGCATGTGGAGGGCCTGGAATCGCAGGGGCCTAGGGTGGGCCTCAAAGCCCCCCTGGGCCCAGCCTCCCAGGAAACCTCCTGGGCTCAGTCCCCCCATCAGTCCTAACCAGCTCTCATCACCCGGAGATCTCCAGTGTTCAGCATTGCAGCATGACACAGGGATGGCGAGGGAACAAAATGATGTGACCAAGGACACTCTGTGGGGCAGTGTCAGAGCCAGAAGCATCCCACACAGTGTCTGGAGTCCCTGGCTGGGGCCAGCTCCCCCTGACACGTGTGCCAGCCGACAGCGCTGAGCGGGAAGGAGGCCATTTCTTACCTATCGATTTTCAATACCCTCTGACCAAGATGGAGAGGCACCGATAGAGGCTGAAGTATGTGCCGCATCAGCTGGCGGGTTCAGGGCCAAGGAGGGGACAGAGACAGATGCCCATGATCAGGGGAAGGGGAATTGGATCTTGGGTGTGTAAGGACAGTCCTTTCATAAAGGACCCTGACTAGGCTGTGCTTGGAGCGTGTCTCCCCCGCCCTTGCCCATTTCTTCCAGCCGTGCCAGCTGGTGCAGACAGACATGCGGGCGCTCCACTGCGTTACGCTGGTCTGGCCCAGAAAGCTTCCATCATCTGTCGCGGTTTCATGCTTGGGTTTTCCCCTTTGGTAGCAGTTTCTCCGGGAGCAGCGCAGGGTGTTTGCAGTGGGGAAAGAGGTTAGGTGGGGAAACTGAGGCGGGGAGCAGAGAAGTCGCCTCGTAAGCCAGTGTGTGGGTTTCACACGCTAAGCGGGGGGTGACGGGGGACTTCGGCGGCGAGACCCTCGTGGTGCACGCAGCACGGCTGGGGTATCAGGCGCGACCTCCATCTGAGGCTCGGAGCAGGCACAGGCTTCACGGACCCTCGGCGTTGTCAGCCGGAGCTGGGCCGTGCGCACCGGTGTCCAGGCTGAACGCTTGCTTGGATCACGGCGCGCTGCTGAGTTACAAATCCCCGCTCCCTACCGCTTCAGAGGGACTGAAAGCTCGGCAGGGCAGACACAGAGCCGTGTTGTCTGTCTGTAAACTTGCGGCGTTGCAGGAGGGCGCTTTCAGCAAGAATCACTATTAAAATAATGTGGTTGCCCCTTCCTGTTCTCTGCCAGCAGGCTGCGAGTAGTGAATCCACTGCAGTGCCCCACCCCAGAGGTGGCTGCCTTTCCATGTGGGTAATGGGGAGACTCGTTCCACCCCGCCCTTGCGGTGCAGGGCTCTGCCCCAGAGCTGGCTGCATTTTGCTGGTGGCTCTGAAGCGTTCCCTTGGCATGGCTTGTGGGAGAGATGTTTCGTAGCCCTCTTGTGTGAAAGGTGCTTTTGAGAAGGAAACAATGATGAGCCCATTTCTCCGTGAGTGAAGGGGAAGGACCTGGGGGCTTTGGCACAGAAGTAACTCCAGGGTCAGCGGCACCTTGGTTTGACCCGGGCTGTCTCTCTGGGGTCAGACCCTCCCTGATGGGCTCAGGTAGCTCGTGCGTGCCAGGAGGCCGATGTGGGTCGTGGCAGCTCAGCTCCCATCAGCCAGCAGCTGGTGTCAGCACCTGGCAGCACCCACCTCTGCCATGGGGCAGCTCCTCCCCCAGTGCTCTGGCACTCCCCCAGTCACCCCTGTTTTGCCTACCCCTATTCCTCCCTGATCCTTCCCTTATCATCCTCCTCTGGTCCCAATACTGGGAGCCCCGCAGCGAGTGCGCTGACCGTGAGAAGCTGGCCATGAGCTTCTCCTACTTGAGCTCTCTGATGCCTCCATTCCTCCCTTCCTTCCTCCTGCCCTCAGACACACCCCTGGGCCGGCTCCTGCTCAAGGCTTCCCCCACCCCGTCTCTGTGTCCTCCAGTCCCGTTGTGTGGAGCAGGCCCCGCATCTCCCTGCCAAGCCCTGGGGAGCTGGGCACGCGCCGGGGGCAGAGCGGCCGGCCCAGCGAGGCGGTGAGCTCTCACAGAGAGGAGAGGGGCAGGTCCCAGTGGGAATCCAATGAGCGCTCGATACAGCGTGCATGGGCCAAGCGGCCCCGTTAAACACCCGGCAGTTAATTAGTGTCACTGGTAAACACCCTGTCAGATAATTGATACTTGGCTCCGGTGGAGCTCGCCTCAGCAGAGCCGGCCCTGCCTCTCGCGGCCCCTCGCACGTCTGGCGCTCCCTCCGGCTTGCGGTGCGGGGGTCACGGTGCCCTTGGTGCCAAGAGGAAGGATGCTGGACTCTCCGCCTCTCCCCACTTCCAGTGCCCTGTGCGGGTGCTGCCATGCTGGGGTGCCCAGGGTGGAGCGGAGGGGCTTGATTCTCTGCCCAGGGGGGATCTTGCAGAGGGGTTTGGCCAGCTGGGTGGTTTCCCAGCACGGGTAGCCCCAGGTCCTGGGATCTCTAGCAGCCCTTCTCCGTGGCATTGCCTCCAGCCGGCTCTGCTGGTCACAGGCGCTCCGTTCTGGCGTGACCCTGAGCCGGCAGGAGCCCACGGGCTGGCGCGGGGGCTCTGGGTAGCTGGAATTAGAAGCGGCGGCCGGCTCTCAGGTTTCCATGCTTTAATGGGGAAACCAGGCGGGGTGAGGCTGGCAAGAGGTTTGTAAAGCGACACCGCCCCATCTTAGTGCGTGGCGCCCAGCCCGTGGAGGCCTGCTCCCACGGGGCAGCCAGGGCTGGGCTGAGAATCCCCCTCACGTGCGACCCTCCGTGTCTCCCTTCTGCGGTCAGGCAGTATCCAGAGTTTGCCGGGGGTCCAGGCCTGCTTGCCAGAGTCGCTTTTCTGTGTCCCGGTGCACCCGTGGGGGGTGGCTGAGATCGGGTGCTGTGCAGGAGGTGAGGTGACGTGACCAAGGCCATGCTGCAGGTCGGTGGCAGGGGGGTTGTGGAACCTGGGTCTCCTGCTAGAGGGCACTGCCCTGCAGTGGCCTTGGAGCTGTCCCCCAGTGGCAGGGGCTAGGTGCTGTGAGAGCCTGGGGACGTATGCTGCCGCAGGGCTGGGGCATGGACTGAGCCTGGCTTCTTCCCCACCCAAGGGCTGAATTTCACCCCGCTGCTCTGTGCAAGGCAGAGCTCCCCTCCACCCGTGCGGTGGCTCCCGGGGGTGCCACCCTGGCTAGAGCTGTGGATGAGAGGTGGGTGCAGTGGACAGAGCACACCCAGGCCGCTGGGGTCTGCTCCCCGGTCTGTGTCTGCTGCCACTCATGCTCCCTGTCTGTGCCTCAGTTTACCTCCCCAATGCACTGGGTCCCCTTGCTTGGGGGGTCCATGACCCTTCTGGGCTGATCCTGGTGGGTGCTGGGTGTCCCTCGCCCCAGCACTCTCCACGTGGACAGCAGCTTGGGGTTCCTGGGGGGTGGGGGCACTCCCATGGCTTCCCATGCCCCAGAACTGCTCTCTCGCCCTTGTGTCTACCCAAGCAGCCCCCACCGCTAACCCCCAGGGCCCATCTGCCCCAGTTGGCATGAACACAAGCAATCGAGGCAGCCGCGCTGCCCCACGGGCTGGCTTTTCCCAGCGCTCTGCTTTTCTCCTCCTCTTTCTTTCTCTCCCCTCTCCCCCCACCCCAGCCATCTCCGGGCCCCTTTGAATCCTCTCTCCTTTCTTTGCCCAGACAATCAGAGGCATTAAGGCCGCCCCAGGCTCTCGCATTACCCAGCCGTCCCATTCTCCCCTGCCCAAGTGGGGGCCCTTATTCCATCCCCGCCGCTCCACGAGCTTCACACAACACCCCTCTGGGGACCGCGGGGGCTCTCCTAGCGCTAGATGGAGTTACAGCCTCCCCCTCCCCATGCAGGTCCGATTGAATCTGCCATCGCTCCCAGGGGCACGATTGAGGCCACTGCTTTTACCCTTCCCCTTTCCCCCCCACTCAGCACTGTGAGGGGGCACTTGGCTGCACGGTGCCCTGGGGAGGGCAGCAGGGCTCAGACTGCCCCTGGATGCGTGGGCGCCCTGCCAGGCCAGGGCAGGTGGGAGCAGCTGGTGCATGGAGGGTGCCGTGCCTCTTTGCAGTTCAGACCGGGGCAAGCGGCGTGAGGAGCTCCAGCCCCACAGCCGCAGCCGTCCCAGCCCAGCTCCCCTCCCAGCTGCAGGCGCTGGGTCTGGGTACCTGCAAGGAGCCCTTGGACACCGAGCCCATCCAGCAGCACGGAGGGCTGCTTAGCACGGCAGGGCCCCCCAGCATGTGTTATTTTAGGGTCTCCCCTCAGCCCTGGCCTCATCCCCGTGTGTCATGGGAGGGTCTCCCTGCAGCCCAGAGCCGTGAGTGTTGCTGGGCCGGGGGCTTGAGTCCTGCTGGGTCGGCTCTGCGGGGAGTGACCCAGTCTGATGTGCTGGGGCCGGTGGGGGCTGCACAAGAACCGCGTCACTGGAGGGGGCCTTGACTAACCGCCCAGGAGGATGCCTGCCCGCGGGTGCACGTGCAAGGTCATGGCTGTTGGGGAGCAGGGCAGAGGCAGCTTAAGATGCAGACGGGTGGCAGAGGGGGAACGCGACGCCTGGGCTTTAAAAGCCACCCGGGTCATTTTTATGTCGGTTGATATTTTGTGGCTCTGCAAGCGAGGTAGGGAGAAGGGCAGCACAACCAGGCGCTCCACCCACCACCGTGCCAGGGGAGTCCTCCCACCGCTTCCCCAGCATCCTTGGGGGGCTAGCAAGGGGGGTGAAGGCGGGAGCCTCTTTGCAGGGGAGGGATGCAGAGCTCTCCCAGGAGGCCTGAGCCTGGCTCTGTAGGGGCCGGACGCAACCTCAGAGAGCTTCTTGCTACGGGGCAGGGAGGCGGGTGGAGGGATGGGGGAGAGGGCACGGCTGGGGAAGCAGGGAGGTGAGCATATGGGTATGGCAATGACATGATGGGGGAGTGCAAGGGGCTGAAGCCGTCCCTGGTTCTGGCCACCTAGGCACTCAGCTCCCACATGGCCCCCTCCTGCCCCCTGAATCCAGGCCTGGTGCCCTCACCAACTTGGAGCCCCACATGCCCCCCTCCTCCCCTGGGCACCAAGCCCTGTGCAGGCCTGGGGTCAGCGGGCTGCAGTTGCCTATGGCGGGTGGCAATGCTGGGGGCACCGAGCTGGAGAGGGAGCTGCGACTGATCTGCTCCTGCCGCGCCAGAGAGCTGGAGGAAGTTTAAGTCAGGGGAGAGGACTGCAGCTCGCTGGCAGGGCCCGTGCTCAGTGTGTGGGGTGCACAACAGTTGCCTTGTTAGATAAAGGATATGACTGGCTTGGAGCTGGAGCTGGAGCTGGAGCTGGAGCTGGAGCTGGAGCAGCACAAGGCCAGAGGGGAGAGGAGCAAGCCAGGTGTGAGGAGTGGGGATGTGGCTGTCACGGCAAAGACTGTAGTGGAAGCGGAGAGAAACAGAGCCGGGGAGAAGGGCCCATGACCCCCATCAGCGATGGGGAGGGGTTGGACCCCCCCCAGTCCTCCTCTGGAGCCCCAAAAGTGTGGCAGTTTGCAGCAGGGCCCACGTTGCTAGGACAGGGGCAGTCGGGATGGAGGGGGGAGGCTCCCTGTGCCCCCCTCCCCGTGGGCTTGGCTGGGCACTGGGGCTCTACCATGCACCCCCACATCTCTCTCATACATTTTGCTAGCATGCAGAGGCTGCGTTCGGTGCCCACGCCTTCCCCGCCAGCCTCCAGGGCACGTGTGCACAGGGAACATTTGCCGTGCATGCCTGGGGCACGTTCTGCCTTTTGCCAACATCGTGCAGGTAAATTGAAAGGCTGCAGCAACCTCTCCTGGGGGGGCCGTAGGAAGGAGGCCGTCATCCAGCCCAGGTGCTAAAAGCCGGGAAAGGCCACGGCGGGACCAGACAGCAGGACTTTCATTAGCGCAGTTAAATTGTTAATGGTTTCTTATAAAAGAACCCAGGCAAAATGGCTCCTTCCCAGGCCGGGGGGAACCAGTACCGCTGCCCGGGGAGCGGTGGAGCAGCTGGTGGTTTTGGGACTTGGGGACATAGCCCTGGTGCAAGTGGGAGGCACTTGGCCACTGTGGGGCCATGGCCCTGCTTTCCCCCCAGCTCCATGCTCTGGGGGAGCCTCGAGGGATACGGTAAGGGTGCTGGGCCCGGCTGGACAGGACATCCCTCTGCTCTCCTCGAGGTCAAGGCCCAGCTGGGCTCTCTGAGCACCAGTTGACTTCCAAGCCAGGAGCTGGCCCTGGCTTGCATGGAAGGGGGCTGAGCTGCCTGGGACAAGGCCTGTGCCCCCAGCAAGGGTGGGAGCTGGGTGGATGGAAAGAGCTGCATATCCCAGGCACTTGGGGATTGCAGGACGGGCAATGAGTGTGTGCACATGTGCATGAGAAAAGGAGAGAGCAAGTGTGCATGGTGTGTAGCTGCATTGAATATGTGAATGCACATAGATATGGAAGCACGTGCACGTGTACATCTGTGGCCTGCAGGGAGTGCACACGTGCGTTTGCCATGCGTGTGCATGTAGGAGAGTATCTGCGTGATGTCGGGCAGGGGGGAGGTGTTGCATGCGTGAATGCGCGTGAACAGAAACGTGAGCTTGTCCAGGGCTTGCGTGGGGCGAGGACTGTTTTGAGCACATGTGTGTGAGGTGGACAGGCACATGTGTTTGCTGCATCGGTGTGTGCCTGTGTGTAAGGGCACTGGTGTGCGAGAGCTATGGAGACTCCGTCGCTCGCTGTGCTGCTCTGCAGCATCTAGTCTCCTGAGGTCCCGGCACCCCTCTGCATGTCTGCCCCCTGCGTCCCCCTGCCCCCCAAAGAGGCAAGTGCCGCTCTGGTTCCTGTCACCCATGTGCCAGACAACCTGACCTTCCCTCTTGTCCCCCCACAATAGTCTCCCAGCAGGCTCCCTGTGCCCTCCATCCGTCTTTGACGTGCCCTCGCAGATTACAGTGCTCACAGCAGGGAATCCAGCGCCCTTGGAGATGGCAGGGGACACACGCAGTCTACCCAGGGACAGGCCAGCATGTGCCTGATACCCCCAAAGATACACATGTGTGCATGGAGCACACCCACCATCCCCACCCTAGTGCAGGTGAGCATGTGGTGCTCCCAGCCCACACCATGGTCATACAAGCCCAGGTGCGCAGTGTCCCAGTTGTGCCTCAGCACATGTATTCGCACATGCACGCAGCGTACTCACCCCCCCCATCACACACATGCACCCTCTCATGTGTACATCCCCTTCTCCCAAAATATGCATGTGGAATGGCTGCTGTATCCCATTGAAATGCATGTCTGCACTCTGGGTGCTTGTCACATCCTCCCAAAATGCACACGTGCTGTACAGCACCCAGGGACATGTGTGTGCACAGAATGCTTATGTGAAGTGCAGGACTTGCACTCCACTCCCCCTGCCCCCCACCACCAAATGCACATGATTGGAGGGCAACTCCCGCAGCACAGCCAAAAACAGCGTGCAAAATATACACACCCCAACAGAGCCTACGCTCACCAGTTGCCATGGCCTGTGCAAAACATGTCTGGGAACAGCATGTTTGTTGGATTGTGAGTGTGCACCACACCCACCACCCACCGCGACGGAGCTCCTGAGTACACGCTGTGTGTATGTGATGCTTTTGCAGCCCGCTCTACATGATGCATGCGCATGCACCAGAGGACATGCACACGGCATAGCTGCAGCACATCATGGGAGAGCCTGCAGGAGCTAGGTACCCTGCAGAGCACCCGCCCCAACGACAGCTGCGTGCATGGGAATGCTCCCAAGTGCAGGCAGACGGACACTACAGAGGTGTCGGGCCAGGTGGAGCTTGGGGCTAGGGGTGTAAATCCAGAGCCATCAACTGAGGGCTGCTGGAGCCCTCTGGATCTGCACCAGCCTTGGTTTAGAGAGCCCTTCCCACCCGCAGGCGACCCGATCAGCTGGGGGAGGGGTTGGCTGCCTGGCTAGTGAGGGGCTCCCTAGCAGATCAAGGATCCCAGCCTGGGTCCTTCCAACCAGTTTGTTAATCCCAGTGTGATTTTCCACCAGCAGGGCCCCCCCCCATCATGCACATGCATGCTCGCACACATGCCCCTGCACCTGCCTCTGGGATCTCAAGGCCTCCACTGCAGTGCGGAGCCAGTCTGCTGAGCCCCACTTCAAAGGCAGCTGAGCAGGGCACTCCCATCGGCCTGTCCCAGTGGTAGTCACTTGATTCCTCCTTGCCTGCCTGCCCTGGCCCCGCCGGTCCTGTTTGTTCCTAGCTGCCCTGGAATGCACCTGCCCTGACTGTGCTCCCAGAGACCGTGCAGGGGCCTTGATCCCCCCCGCCTGGGGCTGGGTATTGCAGCATGCACAGACCCTCTGTTGGGACCCTCTTCCTGCATACTACCAGCCCTCACCAGGGACAAGCAAGAGGCACCGGGCTGGGACCAGGGAGAGCAGAGTATACGTGATGCCTGCATGTCAGCCAGGGGTTGTGTGGTGGTGGCACGTGTGTGCATTGGCCCGTTTGGTCATGGATGTTGTTGCTGCATGTGTTGGACTAGGCAGGGCTGTTGTCACACTGCAGGTGGAGATAGGCAGGGGGAGTGTATGTGGGTTGGGCTGGAGGTAGATATGGCAGCCCAAGGCAGTTGTGTGTTGGGGGTCTTGTGCACATTGCACTGGGGCAGGAGCTGCGGGTATTGTGTGCACCAGGCACAGGGCAGCGGTTGTGTCTTGGACTCGTGGAGCGTCGTGCATGTCGGGCTTGGGGCTGGGAGTTGTGCATCTGCCCAAAGGACCTGGGCTTTACTGTATAGATGGGATTTCCCATGTGGCTGCACGGAGAGGAACATGTGCACGCATGTACGTGCACTCTGGCGCATGCCTGCGTTGGCAAGAGCACCCCCTCTGTGAGGGGCATGCGTGTGCTGCATGTGCAGGGAGAGGTGTGTACATATGTGTATACATGCAACTCCTTTCCCTCGAGGCGGTTGCCAGCCGGTGCCCTAAATAGCTGAGTTCCTGATTCACCGCCACCGAGGCCTGTGCTGCAGGTGCAGCTGGCTCCGTCCCCAGGCTGCAGGGCCCGGAGCTACGGATGCATCGGCTGGTGCTGTGTTCAGCCCCCTTCCCCGCTCTGGGCGGCGCTGTGCTCCCCCGCTGCAGGGCAGACAGAGAGACCCGGGTTGGGGAGCCTGGGGCCCCTCTTCTGGCTGTGCAGGAGCGCTCAGCCTCTCCGCCCCAGGCAGAACTTGGTGCCTTCAATCCAGGCCTCCCGATGGCAGCGCCTGCTGGGGCTCGTCCAGCAACAGAAGAGAGGATGCTGGTTGCCAGGTAACCGGAGGATACCAGCTCCGTTCCATCACACGCCTGGTCCCGCGCTGGGCTCCCATCGGTACCCGCCGAGGAACGCCTCGAGGGCCCGGCCCCTGCGCTGCCCCCCGGGGAAGGTGGGGGTATTCCCAGAGCCAGATGTTTGCCGTTGCAGCGTCACGCGGAAGCGGTTGCTGGCTGGAGCTGCCTGGCGAGGAGCTATTTCTGGGTAGGGGCAGCTTTTGTGTTTGTCCAGATGCCATCGCTTGCCATGGAGAGGAAAATAGAGCCCCTCGTTTCCCCTCCGTTAACCTAAAATTCAATTAACCCTTTGTAAATGGCAGCCTACAATGCGCTGCCCTTCCTTTCCATTCCCTCTAGCAGGCAGCCCCGCCGGGTCACGTCCGCTTCTTTGGGTGCACAAGAGGTGAGGATTTCTTGGGGCAGCAGCTTTCATTGGACCCATTGTGTGGTTGGGATAGAGTTTGACGGATGGGATAGAGCCGTGACGGTCCAGAAATTATGCAAGAGGTGAGGACTTAGGATGGGGTCTTTTATTGGACCAATTGTGCAGTTGGGCTGGAGTTAGACCAGCGGTTCTCAATCGTTTTGGGATCAAGCCACCCCCTCGTTGGACGTGAGGCCCCTTCACGACGTATGAATGGAGCAGCAGGCAGTGTTAAAAACAACCGCGGTGCTTCCCTCCTGTATGCACGTGCATGCACGTTTGTGTGCCTGTGCTGGTGCGCACATGCATCTATGTGCGCGTGCAAGTCTGTGCACACACGCGGGTATATTTAGGCACGTGCATGTCTGTGCCCATGGTTGTGCACACATGCATCTGTGGGTATGTGCACATACATGTGCAGATTTTTTGTGCCTTCGTGCATCTGTGTGCATGCAGTTTTTATGTGCGTTCATGCGTCTGTGCGTGTGCAGCTTTTATGTGCATTTATTTATCTCTGGGTGTGTGTGTGCACAACTTTTGTGTGTTCCGACTTTATCTGTGTGCGTGTGTACACATCTATGCGTGCATGTAAGAAGTGACAACCCCGTGATAGTGTTCGGATGGGTGCTGTCCCAGGCTGAAATCAGGCTACTAGATAGGCAGCTTGTCAGGAGACATAATTGCACGATTAATCCCCATGCTCTGCCGATGCTTATAATGAATGACCACTGGCCCCTCCAGCCCTGTCTTCCCCCAAGCCGTGGCTGGGTCCTGGGTGGCATGAGGCAGCGCTGGGCCGGGCAGCCCCTCTCACTGCATCCGTGCGGCTAGGGCCAGCTTGGCGTTGGCGCTTCTGAATCCGTCTCACGACGGGGATGAAATATTGAGGCTGCGCTTGGCGGCTGCCTGCCCGGAGCCCTGAATTAGAGCCCCCTTTGTGTAAAGAGGCAGCTTTTAATTTCTAATTACGACCGTGCCTTCCCGGTGCCTGTCGGAGGCACATATATTATTCATGTCCCCTCGTGGCGGGGGCAGGGGAGGCCTCCACGAAGGCGGCTGGGAATCGGGGACCGAATCGAAGGGGAAGGCGAAGGCAGCGGCTGCCACAAGGGTGAGGAGGTGCAGAGCGGGGCTGGCAGCGAGGGAGGCTGCAGGGGCTGCGGTGGCACGGAGGGCACCAGGGGGTCAGCGATGAGGGCCCAGGGGATGGGCTGTGCCCCGCGGCTGGGGACTCGCAGGGAGCAGAGGGGATGCTGTCAGGTCCTGGAGCCGGGGACTCTCGGGCAGGGTGAAGCCAAGGGGCCGCGTGTCAGTGCCCGTGTCCCTGGGTCTGGGACGTGCCGTTGGCTCCGGGAGCTGGCGGCTGTGCTCGCACCGGCTCTGCAGCTGTCGGTGCAAAGCCACAGCTAGGAAATAACCCCACTGTGCCTGTAAGCGAGCCGGGCCCGGTCTCCTCCCTGTACTGGGATTGCGTCCCTGGAGAGCTCGGCTCTGCTGGGACCGGCTGTTCCCGTGCCGGCTCCTTGGTCAGTCCCAGCTATTGGCGCGGTCTCGCCTCCACCCACTTAGCGACAGCCCGCTGCTTCGGTAGAAGACCCCAGAGCCTCAGGCAGCCCCAGGACCCCCTCTGCACGGTAGTCTGAGCTCGGAGGATCCCCCCTCAGCTGTGTCACGCCAGCAGCGTGGGGGCCCGGCGCCGCGTGCCAAGTGCCCTGCTGTAATTTCACCCTTGACGGCGTCCGCCTGGGGCGCCAGGGGAGAAGGCGGTTTGATTTAACCCCAGTCCCAGCTCACTGGTTGCATGAATTCGACTGATCAATTAAAATGTTGCTTGCTTGTTAATTACTGCCGCTGGACAGCCGCCAAGGGCCCCAGTTTCCATTTCTTCTCCTTCCCGCCCAGGCCCCGAGCTCTGGACGCCCCAGATCTGCCTGGCAAAACAGCTGGGAGCTGCAGCCGGCTCTGCCAAGCCCCCGCGGCGGGGACAAGGGCGCTTTCTGCCCCAGAGGCTGGGCTGCCACAGCAGGGAGTGCAGGGGCTGAGCAGGGCTGTGTCGCCAGCCGTTTGTTTCAGGCTCGGATATGTTCTGATTGACTTTTCCGGACCTCCGAACAGCTTGGTCTGGCTGCATTTCGGACCAGAGGCGAGTGCTGAGCTGCCCCGTGCCGAGCTGTCGGGCTGATGATGAGAACATCTCGCTTGGCAGCTTGCTCCCTCCTACCCATCTGAAGAGCCACAGGCCGGCTCTTCCTCGAGGTGCCTGCCGCCCCGGGGACATATCCACGGGATTAGTAGCTGTCTAGGTGTAGCGCTGAGGCCCGAGCGGTCTCTGCGACCAGTGATGCTGTCCCAAGCAGTGGGGTGGGGTGCTGGGGGGGAGATGAAGGCAGTGCCATCCATCATCAGGGGGCAGGGTAGCATCTGCTATGGGCAGAGGGGGGCTTGGAGGGTTTTGCACGGGTCCCTCAAGCTCACAGCACAGGGACTACTGCAGAGACGGGTACTTTTCCAGTGGGAGGTGGTGGGGAGAGCTGGGATGGGAACATCCTGCAGGGCAAGCATGTTCCCGCCACGTGCCTGTGCGTGGTCAGCGAGTGGTGTACGTCAGAGGCAGTGCAGGGTGGAGGAGCGGTGTGTGTGAGATGCACATGCACATGCGTGCAGCCCACGGTGGGTCTGTGTGCAGGAGCAGCCCCAGCCAGTGGTGCTGGCGTGTGCGTGCCCACGTGGAGCGCCGTGTCCTTGGGCACAGCAAGCGCAATCTGCGTGTGCATTAGGGAGCGAGCAGTGCACACCCTGGTGCCCACGTGCTAGTTGCGGGGGGGTGTCTGACTCCCCCGTCACCTTGCCCGCCTCCATGCCAGGCCCAGCCTGTTCTGCAGGCCAGATGCCAGCCTGATGGGCACATTTGCCCTTCAGTTCAGTGTCACGTCCTCACCTCCCCCATCAGCTGGGAGGAGGGCCCGGGTCATCTCTCCAGCAGCTAGCACCTACCTGCGTCCCTCGGGGGCTGTGTCTGTCTCTGTGTCTGTGTGTTCTGGGGACTGGGCTGGATCCGTGCAGCAGCTGTCCCCCACAAGCCGGGCTGCCCTGGAGCAGCCTGACCGGGCTAGGACCAGTGGCTCTGGGTGCCATGAACACGATGCTGAGACGGAGAGGAGGCGCCAACGAGACATAGTGCTGAGTCCCAGGGTGCTGTTGCGGTCCAGCACGCTCCGGACCAGACACCTAGGAGCCAGGCCCAGCCCCTGGTTCAGCCCTGAGAGGCTCTGAAGGCTGGTCAGGAGCCTCAGGGATGGGGGAAGAGGGGGAAGGGGAGGCCGGGGCAGAGGGAGCCGGTTCCCAGCATATTTGGAATTCCTTCGCCTGGGAATGACTCACTCTGCTTCACCCTTCCCCATAAAACAACACCCCTCCAGCGGCCTCTGCTCCAGCCAAGCCGCTCTTGGCCTGAGCCCAGCGGCCTCGACATGAAGCCCCTCACCCAGCCGGCCCCACGGAGAGGGGCCTGGCCCTGTCGCTCCCCCCCGCACAGCCCCGTGGAGCCTGCCCCCCGCTCCCCGTGTGAGCTGGGCCTTGAGTGGTCAGGGGCAAGGGGCCCGCGGGGAAAGTGCCGGGTCCCTAGACGGGCCACACCAGTCCCTCCCTCCCTGACCTGGGCTGGCAGCAAGCCCACAGCTGCATCGCAGGCCTTGGGTGGCTCAGAGGGGGTCTCGAGTGGCTCGGGCGGTGGGGGGGAGATCTCTGGAGGTGGGGGCTGCTCTCTCTCAGCTGCACAGTTCCCAGGGTGACGTGCCTGGGGCCGCGCTATGGGCCAGGGCAGAGCGGCAGCCGAGGACCCAGGAGTGCCGGCTCCCTGCCCACTCCCACTCTGCCAGCACAGGCAGGAGCCCGGGTGCAAGGGATGTCCCCAGTCCCTCTGCCCCTTCCTCACCTGCTCCCGGGGAGCAGGAATCCTTGCCAGTCCCCCCCGACCCCGACCCCGACCCCGACCCCGGTGCCTCCATCTGCTCCTGGGACCCTGGAACTGTCCAGCGGCGCCTGCTCCTGCTTTCGGGGGTCCCTGCCTGCCCCCTGCCGGCCGTCCCCTGCCACCACACCCGCAGCATTCACCCCGCTCTGCTTGCAGGTGAGACGGGCACCCGTGCACCCCGGAGACCATGATCCTGCCCCGCGCGCTGCCCCTGCTGCTGGCCATGCTGCTGGTGGGGGCGGGCAACGCCGCCTTCCCCGAAGAGCCCGGGCCCCTGAGCGTGGCCCCCGAGGACTGTAAGTGAAAGGGGACCTGGGGGAAGGGGAGGCTGTACCCAGCTGGCGCAGCGGGCTCAGAGCCAGCGCTGGGAAACTCCCTGGGTTTGGAGGCTGGGGGGTTCTTGCCAGCAAGGCTGCGACGTGGGGCGGCCAGGACACAGCTGCTGTGTGGACACTGCCAGGGCAGGGCCTGGGTCCCACAGGGCACTCCTTGCCCATGGGTGAGGGGTCATCAGGCATGCAGTGGGGTAGCTAGATAAACAAAGCTGGGTGGGGGGCAATAGGGGCCAGCCAGGCAGAGCTGAGGGGGTGCGGATGGGGGTGCTGAGGTCACAGCACTCAGCTCGCTTGTAATGGAGGCAGCCCTGGAGCCAGGGGTCCCAGAGGGCAAGTGTGGGGGACGTGTGCACCCTACCAGTGAAGGTGCCCATGGCTACCCTGTGTCTCTGCCCCCCAGATGTCAAGCAGTACTCGGTGTTCGTGGGCCACGGCTTGAGCCGCTTCTCAGGCGCGGATGGCGCCGGGGCCGAGCGCCTCAACATCCAGCGCATGCTGAAGGTCAACCAGACGCTGTACATCGGAGACAGGTATGTGCCACTTGCAGCCGCTAGGCCAGCCCCTGGGGAGCAGGTCCAGCGGGTCCAGGCAAAGCCAAGGGGTAGGGGGCACGGAGAGGTTGGGACCTGGGGGGAATGTAGGGTCATGAAGCAGCTGCGGGTAGACTGGCGGGGGGGCAGGGAGGGTGATGTGTGCTGAGGGAGAGGAGGGAGGGCTGCATCCCTGCAGGGAGGAGAAGGGATGCCCATCCCTGCAGGGACCTACAGACCTTTGCTCAGCAGCACCCTAGCAAGGGGCCAAGGCCCTGGGAGGGGATGGCTTTCTACCCCTGCCATCACTGCAGGCTGCCTGGCTGGTGGGGTAGCCCGGGACGAAGGGACTGCCCTGCTGTTGGACCAGCCAAGAATGAGGTGAGAGCTGGGAGCTCTTCCCTTGCTGCAGCCAGCCGAGCCTGGAGCTAGAGAAAGGGGCCCCTGCAGCCTACAAGTCCCAGCATGCAATGCACTGCCTGGCTTTGGGCAGTGGGTGGGCTGGAGACACTCCCTATCCCAGCATGCAATGCACTGTACGGCTTTGGGCAGGTGGTATGCTCTGGACACACGCCCTATCGCAGCATGCAATACGCTCCCTGGGCTTTGGGCAGATGGTGGGGGTTGCATACCCCTGTCCCAGCATGCAGTTCTCAGCCCAGGCCTGACCCGGAGGTATGGGCTGCAGACACTCCCTATCCCAGGATGCACTGCTCCTGCTAGCCCAGGGTGACTTCCTTGCCCATTAAGCACTGCATGCTGGGAGTGGTAGTGTCTGCAGGCTGCCCCTCTGTTAGGGGCAGGGGTGGTGCACCCTGCCCCATGGCTGAGGCAGCCCTAGGCCCACATAAGCTGAGTGCTGGACAGGGTTGGACAGAGCGTGAGCACCCCCTGCTGGCTGGGGAAAAATACACCCCGACACTCCTCTCCATGGGGCTTGAGGCGAGTCCGGCTGGTCCAGCCACACCCGGCGGCTAGAAACCCTGCGCCTGCCTCCTGTGTCCCGCGTTCCATCGTTAGCCCTTCACCGGCTCCATTTAATAGCAACGAATACAGCTCTGGAGCGACCACCTAGGGCATAAATCACCCCGTCCCTGCAGGCGCGAGTTAGTGCTTGGTCCCAGCCTTGCCGTTCACCCGGCAGTGGCAGCACTCTGGAAAGGGGCTTTAAACAGCTGAGGCTGCCTCTAAGTGCATCGATTAGGGTGGAAACTGGCCTGTAAATTAGTCTGAGAAGCCGATTGAGAAACAAAATACCAGGGAGAAAGCAGTGTGCCTGTGCCCACCCCCAGGGCCAGATCTCACAGGGTGGGAGCAAGGGAGGTCGTCGGCTTGGGGCACCGTGGGCAAAAGGTCCAGAATGAATCCTTCCTTCCCATCCACACCCACCTATCTATCCATCCAACTATCTGTACTTCTGTCCACTTCCGTACATCCCCATCTGTCTGTCTGCTTCTTTATCCATCTGTCTGTCCATTTGTCTGTCCGTCCATCTGTTGAACTGTGCACCCCCATACTTGCCCATCTAGCTGCATATCTTTCTCTCTCTCCAGCCCTGTACATGCCTACCTGCTTGTATCCCACGCCTGTACACGCACTTCTGTCTGTGTGTCTGTCTCTGGCTAACAGAAGAGGTAGCCGGGATCCCGAGTCCCCCGTGTCTGGGCGCTGCAGTGTGTCTGCTCTGCGCTGTGAGCGGGAAGCTCAGGGCAGAGGAGGGAAGGTGCTGGGGCAGGGGGAGTGTGGGCCCAGTGGGCAGACTGGCAGGCAGGCCAGAGCCGGTAGCCGGGGAAGGGCACATGTGCTCCCACCAGCACAAGCTGCTGTTGTGGCTTTAGCATGGCTCCTGCCCCCCCTCAACAGCCCCCCAGACCCCACCTGCAGCCTGTGCCCCTCTGGGGTGTGCCCTGGGCTGACTTTGGGGGCAAGGGCAGTGGGGGACTCAGCACCAGCGGAGGATGCACGGCGGGGAGCAGGGGGACTGGGGGCAGCTCTGCCGGGCCGGCATCTCGCAAGCCTCTGCTCTAATGAGGATTCGACTCCGCTCAGCTGTAGGAGCCCCACGAGGCAGCAATTAGAGTGAACTCTCCCTGCGGTTCATTAATGCTCTGGCACTTGGAGTGATGCAGCAGCCACGCATGGGGCGGAGGGACCGACCGAGCGGGAGGAAGGGGAGGAGTGAAAGACACGTAGGGCCGAGCTGGGGTCTGGGGAGAGTACGGGGGCTGCATGGGGTGGGGGCAAGGATCAGCATTGGTATTAGGGCCTGGGACGTGGGTAGCATCCGGCTGACAGAGACCAGGTGTCAGGAGCCAGATTGCGTGGAAGGGTGAGGGCAGCTGAGGATCTTTCCCTGCTCCCCTCTTGGGGTTCAGCCCATGGGACTCGAGGGAAGAGGAAACCCCCCCCAGAAAGAAGCCTGCCCCCATGTCTGTGCTAGTACCCCCCCCGCCCACCCTCTGCCCCAGGGTCACACATGCCTAGCCCCTGCTCCCCTCCACACCCTGCAGCCAGGGCAGAGGTGGACGGGGTGCCCAGCATGGGTCGAGCTCTGCACCCAGCTCCTTGCCGCAATTGCTCTGCACTGCCCTGCTGTGGTCACACAGGTTCTGCCCTGGGTGGGCACGTGGCTGGCAACCCTCTCCCAATCAGAGGACCTGTGCCTGCTCTGTGGGCAGGGCAGGGCAGAACAGGGTTGGTTGCTGGGGGTACATCAGACACGTGTGTGAGTGTATGCACATGCGTGTGTACACTAGGAAGGATTGGGTGGGGTCCGGTATCGGACTGGGGTGGCACTGGGGCATTCCCGTGCTCCTGCCTGTTTCTGACTCTGTCCGTCTCCCCCCAGGGACAACTTGTACCGTGTGAGCCTGGAGCCTGCCACCACCAGCGAGATGCGCTACCAGCGGGTAGGTGGGGGTGCAGTGGAGCTCCTCCAGCTACCGACCCCAGAGCCAGGAAGGAGCACCCCTTATTTGTGGGCAGAGCAGGTCTCCAAGGGTGCCCCAAGGTCCTATCTCCAGCTCTGGGCAGGGGCTGATGGAAGGGACTGAGCTGGTCCTGGCCCCTCTGTGCAGCTCCCATGGCTGCTCCATGAGCGGAGAGCTGAGACTGGGCCAACTCACGACGGCTCTGGGGAGTGCGGCTGCAGCAGGGGACTCCGTGCTGTCTCTGCCATGCATCTGACTCACCGCTGCCGTTTGTTTCCCTCCCAGAAGCTGACGTGGAAGTCGAACCAACATGACATCAACATCTGCCGCATGAAGGGGAAGCACGAGGTAAGGGTGAGCCCTACCCCCCAATCCCCACCCTGGGGTGCCCCCTGCACCCACCCACTTCTCTGTTGCCTGCAAGTGGCAGGGGTGCAGGCACTCCCGCTCAGCCCGCTGGCACCACCGCCCCCCCAGAGCAGCCCCACTTGCCACCTGGGGGGGCCGGTGTGGCTTCTCTCCAGAGCCACACGCTTCCCCCTCGCCGCCTTTGAGCTCCCTGCAAACATTTGTGTCAAATGTGATTTATTAGACGCTGGTATAATTGGTTTTGTAATTAATTATTTCTGGTCTGTTGATCAGAACAGACACATCTCATCATTGGCGAGAAATCCAATTTCCCCATTCTATTACTGCCACTCCGGGCCGGGGCTGGCTGCGCGCCAGGCTCCCCAGGGGAGCGGGAGCCCCGGTGCCCTGCCAGACCATAGCCCCAGACACGGGCCCTGGCCCTGGCCCTGGCTGCGGCGGGAAGTGGATCATCGCAGGCAGGGGCAGGGAGCGGCACTGTGTGACAAGGCCTGGGGCTGGGCACTGAGCTCACTGGCTTGGTTGGGAGCAGGTCTGTTCACACACGGGTTCGTCGGGCCAGCACCAGGACGGGCCTGTGAGGTGGGACCTGGAGAGGCTTAAAAAGTTCAAAGGCTGATGATTTCCACGTAGGGAACTGAAGGCTGGGGGGTGTCCGGGCAGCCCGTGACTCTTTCTCCTGTGGGAGCATCAGCCTCTCTCTACGTGGAGGCGCCTGCAAGTGAGCGTGCCAGGTCCCTTCTCCATCAGCCCCCATCCTTCCTGCCCCCTCCCCAGCTGAATGTCAGGCCACCTGTGGAATGAGGTCCCTTTATTTGCCTGCCCATCTAAGGGCCCAGGGGACAGGTGTGTGGCTCTGAGATGCCAGCCCAGCCCCTCCAGCCAGCACTGCCATGTGGACATAGGCTCCCTGTGCTGGGAGAACTTGGGGCTGGGATTTTCCCTGTGGTTTCCATTGGGATTTGTAGGGGTTGGGGTGCCCCAACCCCCTCGGCCCATTTGAAAACCCTGCATCTGGTTTCTTTGGCTGTGAGAGAGATGCACCCAACTCCCCTTGTCTCCCAGCAGGGAAGGCCCTCACTCCATCCCTGATCATCCCCATCAGGGTCTCGCTTATGCTGTGAACCTCCCCTGGGATCGCAGACCCCAAGAGGCCTGAATCTTATTGCCTTTCAGATCTCACAGGGGGTCTCTGTGTTTGCTTCATTGGGGCAGGGGTGAGGGGTTCTCCCTGCGAGGGCAGTGGCACTGATCAGTGGTGCCCACAGGGACGGGGCAGGGGGGAGCACGTGCATGAAAGCAACTTCAGACCAGGACGGCCAGAAGACACTGGAGCTCCTGGGCCTCCTAAAAGGCCTGACTTCCCAAAAGCCCGGGACGCTTGTGCTCCCCCTTTCCTCACCAGCCTGGCCTGGGTTTGTTTTACTTGAAGAGGTGGGAACCCTTGTGAGTGCCATGGGGCTGTCAGCATCACACGCATGTGCACACGCAGCACTCAACTACATGCATGTGTGCACACATGCTCATCTGCATGCACACACTTTCTCCTGCATGCATGCGCACACGCTCATCTACATGCATGCATACGTGTGCGCACATACATTCACCTGCATGCACGCATATATGTGTATGCACACACCTTCATCTACACGCCTGTACCCACACACACACACCCCTCCACACCCTCCCCAGCTCAGGGCTCTCCAGAAGCGTTTGCAGCTGCTCCCAGCCTCCCTGGCCTCCCTTCATCTCTGCCCAGGCCTTTCAGGCAGCTTCCTAGCTTTTCACCCTCCCTTTGTTTCCCAATCAAAGCACCTTAATGTTTGTTTCCATGGTTTCCGAGTGGGCTTGGAAGGACTGAGCTGAAGGTGCTTGGCTGGATGTTCTCTGTGCTGCGGCTGCGGGGTTTGGGAGGCAGGTTGGGCTCTGCTCTGCCCAGACCACAGGCAGGCAACAAAAACACCCCCAAGCTGGCAGCAGTGCCTGCCTCATCCCAGTACCTAGAGCAGCCTGGCCAGGGGCCAGTGGAGACATAGGTCTCCCCTTCCCTGGGCTGCTAGCACCAGTAGCATCATCTCAGCCCCTTCCCAGCCTTGCCCACCCTGGCAGATCCATCCTCTGGTTGGCATCTCCCTCTAGCCGGCCCACGAGCCCCAATGCGCCCCCAGCAAGGCTGAGCATGGGGGTCTGTGCCCTCGCCCCGCTGTACCAGCATTCCCATGGCAGACCCGCAAGGGGCCCTGGAAACAGGGAAAGAGGTGGCTGCAGGGTGGAGCATCTAGATTTCAGACCACAGCAGGGAGGAGTAGAAGGACCCGCACAGAGACAGGCCAGCGCTGGCGGTGGGGATGGGTGGATGGACGTGGGGGTGAGATGGATGAGTGTGCCCGGGATAGGTGCATGGCTCTGTCTTGGGTGGGAGTGAGGGGTGGACTGACAGACAGACTTGTTACACCTTCCAGATGGAAATGTTAAGGGGTGAAAGTGCAGCAGTGCAGACTGCTCCTGTTCCTTGTGGGCTGTGGGGTGCTGTCCCCTGGGAGGAGAGGCCTCCGGCTTCCTGCAACGCCAGGGCCCCAGAGGTTGCCGTGAGCTCAGTTCTGCCTCCTGCTGCCCGGGGGCCCCCCCCGGGATGCAGGATCTGCCCCCCCCCCCCACCTGCCCCAGGCCAGTCTGTGGTGGCCATGCGGGGGTGGGCACTGGGCCTGGCGGGGCTGGGCATGACCCCTGCCTCTCCCCCAGGCAGAGTGCCGGAACTTCCTCAAGGTGCTGCTGGTGCAGGACCCGGGCACCCTCTTCGTGTGCGGCACCAACGCCTTCAACCCCGTCTGCGCCAACTACAGCGTGAGTCACCCGGCATGGGGGGGCTGCACCCGCGGATGCATGTACTGGCAGCATATCTCATGTGTGCAGCATGTGCTTCTACATGGCACGTGCCCCTAGGGGGAACTTGTGTTCACGCGTGGCATGACCCACCGGAGAACATGGATGCCCTGTCTGTATTGCCTGCCTGTGTGCATGCACATACAACACGCCTGTGGCAGGCGTTTCCCAGGTCCTTAGCATGTGTGCAGTGTGGCCCGCTCGTCCAGCATACACATGTATGTAATGCAGGCATTCACATGTAGTGTGCATCATGTCTGTAGTGCACACGCATCAGCAGTATATCATACAAGGTGTGTACACATGTGCCACATGCATGTAGCACTTGCCCCAGGATGCAGCATGCACGTGTTTTTCCGTGCTGTCTGTGATGGGGCTGGACAAGGCAGCGAGGGGCCCGGGGTGATGGCAGTCCCCTGGCTGGGCTGGGCTTGTGTGCATGTCAGCTGTGGGGGATGAAAGGCACCCGCTGCCGCACAGGTCCCTATGGTCGCCCGGGGCATGGGCTGATCACAGCCGTGTCTGCGGAGGACTCAGCAGGGAGAAAACAAGGGCAGACTACAAAGAGCCGAGGGAGCAAGGAAGAGCTGGAGTGCATGAAATATTCACGGGAACAGATTGCTTTGCTCTGACTCCACAGAACGGGCACTGGGGGGGCACAGTACGAGACCACAGCGAGGTGTGGGGGGATCATGGGAAGCGGGAGACATGTAGGAGCACAGGGAGGGGGCTGGGGGCCCAGGGTGCCAAGGCAGCCCGGCCCATTGGTTAGGGCTTGGTGCAGCAAGCAGGGATGGGCTGGACCGGAGCCTCTGACCCCATGCTCTCACCTGCTGCAGATGGACATGCTGGAGCCCATTGGAGACAATGTCAGCGGCATGGCCCGGTGCCCCTACGACCCCAAGCACGCCAACGTCGCCCTCTTCACAGGTCAGTGCTGCCCGGCCTGCGGGCACTGCCCTCCTCCCCCTGCCTTCTGCTCCCTTGTTCTTCCTACCCCTCTACCAGGCACCCTACCTGCCCGTCCGTCTGTCTATCCACCTGGCTGTCTTTATCTATCTATCTGTCTATCTCTGTCTGTCCCCATATACTACCATTCGCTCCCTCCATATAGATCTCCTTCCTGAGTCCATCTGCCTGCCTACCTGTCTGTCTACCTGTCCCTATAAACCACCATCCATCCACCCACGTCTCCATCTCTCCTTCCATCCTTCCCTCTGCCTCACACATCCCCCTCTCTCTCTTGTCCCCAGGCGGGATGCTGTTCACAGCCACAGTGACGGATTTCCTGGCCATCGACGCCGTGATCTACCGGAGCCTGGGGGACAGTCCCACCCTGCGCACTGTCAAGCACGACTCCAAGTGGTTCAAAGGTGGCTCCTGGTTCCCCGAGGGGGTGGCGGGCGGGGAGGACAAGGTTCCCTGCCGGGCAGTGATCTGGATCCTGGGGTGGGGCGTGACGGACATCCCTGCCCCCTTGGAGGCTGGTGGTGGGGCTGTGGACAAGGGGCAGCTCACACCAAACCCCAGCAGCAGCCTTAGGTGAGGGCACTTGTGAACTGCCCACCTGCCCATGCCCTCTGCCCCCGAGGCCAGGCCCTGACTCCATCATCTCCACTCTCCCTGCTCAGAGCCCTACTTCGTCCATGCTGTGGAGTGGAAGAGCCACGTCTACTTCTTCTTCAGGGAGATCGCCATGGAGTTCAACTACCTGGAGAAGGTGAGCCTCGTGGCTGCACCCCAGCCTGGGGACAGCAGGGCAGAGGCTGGAGGGCACAGAAAGACGCCTGGCCCATGCATGGGAGGGAGCAATAACTCCCATTAGGCTGCCTTCGGGGGGCACAGGGTGGGGCTTGGGGAGCTGGGTGTGGGGGCAGCAGCACATGGTTGGGGAGGGGGGTGACCACCCTGTGCAGGACCCCAGAGTGTGGGAAGAGATGGCTGGATTCAGCCCCCAGACCCCCATCCCACCACCGCTGATTCCCACAGCGGCCAGGTGGGTCCTGCAGCTTGGAGGAGGGTCAGGCTGGCTGTTGGGGCCTGGGCTGGGCTGGCAGGGTAGCCTCGGCTGTGCCCTGTCCCCATGCCTGCCCATCCAATCCCATCCCACTGCAGGTGGTGGTGTCACGGGTGGCGCGGGTGTGCAAGAATGACATGGGCGGCTCGCAGCGCGTGCTGGAGAAGCAGTGGACGTCCTTCCTCAAGGCCCGGCTCAACTGCTCTGTGCCGGGCGACTCGCACTTCTACTTCAACGTCATCCAGGCCGTCACCGACATCCTGGAGCTGGACGGGCGGCCCGTGGTGCTGGCTGTCTTCTCCACACCTGCCAACAGGTGGGGGAGCTGGGGCATACACCAGTCCCAGCGTACACGTGGGGAGCCATGCCAGCTTAGGCATGGCCAAAGACCCCTGGGGACCCTTTCACTGCCTGTGCCAAGAGGGGCGTCATTCATTATCCTCGGCTGGGGATGTCTCACAGGGCATCAGCTGGATCAGTGGCTGCCCTGAACAAGGGTCCCAGGACCTTCCCAGTGCGTCTGAAAGGAGGAGGGGAACACCTATGTACCCCCCAGCTACCCCGATCTCACTGGGGCAGCCAGGGCACTGAGCCCCTTCCCTCCCAGCTTGTCTTGGTCCCTGGCTGCCAGGGCCATGGGTATGTGGTACCTCTCCAGGCTTGGCGCGGCTGGCCGCGTTGTTGGCCCGGTGCTCTGGAGCTGGAAGTGGCTCTGTGACTGATCTGCCATGGGTGTGTGGCTCTGAATGGGCTTTTCTGAATAGCCTTGGGCTCCTTGGAGGGCCTGGTCACCCCCTCCCCTCCTAGGTCTCAGCATCCACCACTGACCCAGCCGAGTGCCTGGATGAAGCTCAGCCTGCCAGACCCACATGCTCCAGCTTGGCTCCAGCAGTGCAGCCGTCTGCACTGGCTTCATCAGCCCGTAGTCCCAGCTGGCCCTGCCAGCCACCCCGGGGAAAGGCCACGGGTGCCCCTTGCTGTGACTGTGCTACAGGGTGGGCTGGGAGGCCTGCAGACAGAGCCCAGCGCCAGCAGTGCTCAGCCAGGGCCCATCGCAGCCATTCACCAGCTTGGAGGAGCCATCTCTTGCTCGGGGACCTTTGCCTGTGGTGGGGGCACTTGCAGCGGGGCCCTGGGCAGGGGAGTCTGTAGAGGCAGAGGCTGCAGGTGGCTGAGCCCAGCTGGAC
The DNA here is from genome assembly GCF_001723915.1 of Gavialis gangeticus. NCBI lineage: Eukaryota > Metazoa > Chordata > Crocodylia > Gavialidae > Gavialis > Gavialis gangeticus. Next base: position 9,171,847 of record NW_017729018.1, on the reverse strand, counting down.
GCCGTGGTCCTGACACCCCCGTCTGCATCCCCAGCATCCCTGGCTCGGCCGTCTGCGCCTTCGACATGGCCCAGGTGGCGGCCGTCTTCGAGGGGCGCTTCCGGGAGCAGAAGTCCCCTGAGTCCATCTGGACGCCGGTGCCTGAGGAGCTGGTGCCGAAGCCACGGTGAGTGAGCTGGGATCCCCTGGGCATCACCGCTGAAGGCAGGTGGGGAGCTAGGACCAGGGTAGCAGTGGACAGCAGGAATTATTGGGGAGGGAGAAGTCCCCATCTCCCACCCACCTGTGTCCTCGATGTCCTGTGCTCCGGCCCACAGCTGGGCTCCCATTAGGTCTGATACAACCAGGCCAGAAGCAGTGGGACCGCCCCCTTGGATGGGGGCTGGGAAGGGGGGTCCTTATGGGGAGAGCTCGTGGGACGTGGGCTCCGGTATCTCCAGGCCCCTGTGACTCGGCTCCTGGTTGTGCCTGGAGCAGGGTGGCAAGGGCTGGGGGGCTCCGGGTGCATGCCGCTTAGTCTGGCCCCCTCCTGTCCCACCCCTGCCAGGCCCGGGTGCTGCGCCGCCCCTGGCATGCGCTACAACTCCTCCAGCGCCTTCCCCGACGAGATCCTCAACTTCATGAAGACGCATCCGCTGATGGATGAGTCGGTGCCAGCGCTCGGCAACGCCCCCTGGATCATCCGCACCATGACGCGGTGAGTCCCCTCCTGCCCACCTGCCCCTCCCCATACTCTGTAGGGCTCAGGCCCAGCCAGTCCCAGGACAGGGCTCTGTCCACATTGGGGTCAGGGGTGGTGGGGTTCGTGTCAGGGGCAGAAGGCAGGAACGGAGCGTGCCCTGGACTGCGGATCTCCCCAAGGCAGCACCCAGCCAGAGGACCTGATCCTGCCCGATGCCAGGCATCCCTTGCGTAGTGGTGCTTCAGGCTGGCGCGGGAAAACTGTGACTAGGAGGAGCTGGCTCCCCCTTGTTTCCTGCCTGAGCAGTGTGGAGTGGAGGCAAATGTGCACTTGTGTGGACACAGGGTTTGACACACATAGGCATGTTCACATATGTACAAGGATGGGTGCTTGTGCACAGAGTTGGAGTGCACGTGTGCTTGTATGTGCATGTACCCTGGCGTGTGTAGGAACGTAGAAACATGCGCCTCTGACTGTGTGTACTATGTACTTGTTTGTGCTCACATGGGTACAAGTGTACATGTGTGCTGTGTACTTGTGTGTGCTCACATGGGTATGAGGACAGATAGGTGTGCACTTGTGAGCATGTGTATATATGTGCATGTAATATATGTGTGTGTATGATGTACACGTGTATGTGTGTAGTGTACACTTGTTAGTGCATGTGTGGGCGCACACACGCTCCTGCTCAAGGCATGAGGACACCAAGAAGGCTGATAAATCTCATAAACTCTGCAGCCGAGATTGTCTCCTCCTAATTAAATCTGCCTTAATTGCTGTTTTATGTGGAATTAATCAAGCATTGCTCGCTCGCTCTCAGGCCAGGAGCTCCTGCTGGGAGGCTCTGGGGGCCGGCACGGCCAGGGCAGATGTGTCACTCCCCAGGATTCGAGATGCTTTCAACGTGGGGCAGAGAACTAGGGGGAACCCAGCGGTGGCACCCAGCCGGGGTGGACATGTGTGGGGGCCCCCAGGGCAGAAGAGCACCAGTGCTATACCCCAGTGACAACCAGTGGGTGGAGGGGTGTGTTCAGGCGCTGCTGTTTAGCCCCTGCATTGCCAAATCCTCGCCTGGTGGCACCAGCTCTACTAATATGCAAAACAGCTGGAGTTAATTGGTGCAGATAATTGCAGCCACAACCAGGCGGCAGAAAACTTTTCCTCTAATTGACCCTTCCAGGAGGGCAGGGACAAGGAGCCTGGGCTCAGAGATCTGGGGACCCTGCCTGGCTTCACAGAGGTGATGTCCAGAAGCCCCCACCTGCGCACTGGGGCTGCCTGGCTGCATGTGGGGGTGTGGACTGCAGAGCCAGGGATCTGGCTGCGCGTGTGCGCCCACACAGAATGCCCGGGCGCCCCAGGGTGGGGGTACAGCAGGGTACATGCCTGCTGGGGAC
>NW_017729018.1:9162857-9164768 GCF_001723915.1 Gavialis gangeticus | reverse complement strand
CCACCTGCGCACTGGGGCTGCCTGGCTGCATGTGGGGGTGTGGACTGCAGAGCCAGGGATCTGGCTGCGCGTGTGCGCCCACACAGAATGCCCGGGCGCCCCAGGGTGGGGGTACAGCAGGGTACATGCCTGCTGGGGCCTGCACCGGGAGGCACGTTGGAGGTGTATTTGCACTCTGCATGCATGCTCGCAGTTGCTTGTGACACAATGCATGTGTGTGTATGTGCATGTGTGTGCCTGTCCATGCGTGCATGTATGTGTCCAGTCACTATATCTGACGTGGGGCCAAGAGCCTCAGGACGAGCGGCATTGGAGGACTATGCTATCTGGGGCTACTCCCCTGCATAGGGCTTTGTGCGTTAACAGCCCCCGGCCCCTCCCAGAGCCCCCAGCCTGCCCTCCCCTGGGATCCCCCAAGCATTTCTGAGACCATGCAGCCTCTCGTCTGGGCCAGGCTGTTTGGGAGGCAGGCTGGGTTGGGGTCTGTGGAGCTCAGCCCTCACTCCCACCCCATCTCCCCTGTGGCAGGTCCCAGTTGCGCAGGATTGTGGTGGACAGCGCGGCGGGGCCATGGGGCAATCACACCGTGGTCTTCCTGGGCTCCGACACTGGCACCATCCTCAAGTTCCTGATCAAGCCCAACATCAGCGCCAGCCCCTCAGCCGCCGGCATCGAGAGCCAGAGCCTGCTGCTGGAAGAGTTTGAGACCTACTCCCCCGGGAGGTAGGGCCAGCACTGAGCAGCCTCCCCGGCCAGAGCCTGACGGGGCCACATCTCCTTGGAAGGGGCTAGGGGACACGTGGGGGGTGAAAACACAGAGACACATGGATGCCAGGCTGAGCGTGGGGGACGTCACAGCGATGGGCTGGGAGGGAGGGATGCATGCATGCATGGACAGGGCTCTCTCCCAGCCGCAGTCACTGGCGTAGAAACTGGACTTCATTAGTACCCAGGAGCCTAGATGGTCCCAGCCCTGTCCCTCCGCACCCCTGTGAGCCACGTGCACAGGCCTGCTTGGTGCCACCACCCCCACAAACACACCTCCCCAACCCCCTCAGCCTCAGCACAGTCTGACTTCAGCCCCCGCCTCTGCACGCCCACAGGCCTGCCCCTCTGCAGCACACAGTGAGCCCACCCCCTGCCCCCCTTCCCCCGGGACCCAGCAACTCCCACCCCCCAGCAACCGGGGCCCAGTCTGCCTTGGCCCTAGGGGGTGTCACTTCAGTAGCAGGCAGCCCTGGCACCTTGCTGAGGGAGCCAAGTAGAGCTTCAGGCCTCTTCTTTGCTAGGGGAGATGCCGGGTGTCCCCCTGCTGCCCATGCCCACGTGGAGCCAAGCCCAAAACACACTGCCCTCTCCACCCCAGGCCCGGCCATCCCTGAGGACACAGGCTAGACTGAGGCTTGGCTTGGGTGTGCCCACAGGTGCGGCAGAGACAACGCAGACGAGAGGCGGCTGCTGGGCATGGAGCTGGACAAAGCCACGGGGTCCCTGCTGTTGGCCTTCCCGCCCTGCGTGGTGCGGGCACCCATCGCCCGCTGCCAGCAGCATGCCAGCTGCATGAAGTGAGTGCACAGCCCGCGGCTTCCCCCCTATGAGGATGTCCTCGTGGGTGCTGGTCACTGCCTGCTGGGGGCGTGGGCATGGCTTGGGTTGTGGGGGTGCGGCTTGTGGGGTGGGCAGGGCCTTGTGTGGGGGGCATGGTCTGAATAAAGTACCCTGCCCACCATACGGACCTCCCGGGGCAGGAGGGGCTCAGACCAAGGGCATTGCATCCTCTGTAGCACAGGGACCCAGCTGGATGGCCCAGGAAGCCCCTTGCACTCCCTCCCTACCCCACAGCCCCCTGCCACCTCTGCTCCTGTCCCAGCCGAGCCCTTGGGTGCTGGGGGCTGCTCCTGTGGGCCACGG
>NW_017729018.1:9154731-9157857 GCF_001723915.1 Gavialis gangeticus | reverse complement strand
CCTCCCGGGGCAGGAGGGGCTCAGACCAAGGGCATTGCATCCTCTGTAGCACAGGGACCCAGCTGGATGGCCCAGGAAGCCCCTTGCACTCCCTCCCTACCCCACAGCCCCCTGCCACCTCTGCTCCTGTCCCAGCCGAGCCCTTGGGTGCTGGGGGCTGCTCCCGTGGGCCACGGCACCTCAGGAGCGCCCCCCCAGGGGGACAGGGTGCCTGGCATCCCCATGCTGCCCTGTGGGCCTGTCTAACCCCCTCCCTGCTGGGTTTCAGGAACTGCCTTGGGAGCCGGGACCCCTACTGCGGCTGGACCCCCGAGGGCTCCTGCCTCTTCCTGGAAGCCAACACCAGGTGAGACCGAGCCAGGCGATGCCGCCAGGCTGGGGGCCGGGAGCTGAGCATGTGGGATCTGGCTGCACAGGGGTTAAGAGCCCCGGTGGCCGGTGCTGACCCGCAGAGCAGTGGGGGCTGCTGGGGGGTGCCTCTGCCCCCCCCTCTTAGCTGCACACTGAGCCCCAGGGGTGGGGGATGTGGACAGGGGGGACCCGCTTTGAGCATCTCTCTGGGGTCCTATGTTGAGCCCTTTGCTCCCACACCTCCTAGCAGGGGTCACCCTGCCCATCAACCTCCCGTGCTTGGGGCCTGTAACTGCCAGCAGGGGCCAGACCGGGGTCGGCTGTCACATGCCCCCCCCCCCAACCCTTTGCCCCCAGCTCAGTCACTGCCCCGTAACAAGACCCATTCCCTCCCACAGAGCTGCATTTGAGCAGGACATCGCAGGCGGCAGCACCTCCCACCTCGGGGACTGCGAGGGTAAGCACAATACAGCCAACAAGGCTGGGAGGGGGCACATGGGGCTGGTTGGCATGGCCAGGACATGGCTGGGAGGAAGTTCCCACTGCCAGGTCCTGGTGGGCATGGAAATCATAGAGATGTGGGGCTGAAGGAGAGCTCCAGAGGTCACAGCTAGAGCAACCCCTGCCGAAGGCAGGACCAGCCCTGTCCAAACAAACCATCATCTAAACCCTTCGCAAAGTGAACCATCAGCCCTGCCTCAGCACAAGACCTCGCTGCCCCAGATGAAGCAGGGGCACCGTGCCAGCTAGCAGCCTGCTTCTATGACCCGTTGTCAATCGGCGCTCAGGAGATCCCCCCCACTACAGAGGAAGGCACCCCCCAGTCTGTACCAGTCTGACCAGGGGGTAAAATTCCTTCCCGACCAACCCATGGCATCACTGTGACCCTGAGCAGTGGGACAGATGGGACCCTCCAGCTTTGGTCCCAGCAGGAGCGTTGGCACAGCCCAGTCACCCTCCCCAGCCTCGGCTGCAACCAACACCTGATGCAGCTGAAGGAGGGCTTAACCCCCCCTGACACATGGAGCAGAAAGGGGAGGGGGGCACCCAGCAAACCCTGAAGCCTTGGAAACCCCTATAGCAGAACACAGGCATCGCGGAGCCTGGATCACCCCCAGCCGGTGGCAGTCCTGACTTCCCCAGTGATAGCGAGTCGCCCCCTTCCCTGGCATCTCTCGCTGCCTCCCTGTCCTAACGGTTTCCCAATGTCCAGCCTAAATCTCCTGTGCCGTAACTTTAAGCCATTGGTGCGCATCCAGCTGTATGAGGACGTCCAGCGGTGGCGTGACCCAGCTGTCCTCTCTGAGTGGGCAACCCTACGCCCATCCTCACGGTGCCCTCCTCTCCTCGTGCCCCTCTTGACTCATGCCCCACTCTTCCATCCCGCCAGGGCTGGTGACCGAGAGCTTCATGGACGAGCCGGACGGGCTGGTCTCGGTGAACCTGCTGGTGATCTCCTCGGTGGCTGCCTTCGTCATCGGCGCGGTGATCTCGGGCTTCAGCGTGTGCTGGTTCATCGGGCACCGGGACCGCAAGGAGCTGGCGCGGCGCCGCGACAAGGAGAACATCCTGGCGCACAGCGAGTCAGTGGTGAGCGTCAGCCGTCTGGGCGAGCGGCGGCCCCGGCCCGGCCCCCCCGAGAACCTGCTGGCACCGCTGATGCAGAACGGCTGGCCCAAGGGGCTGCTCAAGGTGGGGCAGCCCGACCTGGATTCGGGGGTGCTGCCCACGCCCGAGCAGACTCCGCTGCAGCAGAAGCGCTGCCCTGGCAGCCTCAAGAACTGCAAGTGGGAGCAGAGCCACAACCTCATCAACGCCTCCCTGCGGGACCCTGGCTGCCCCGGCTCCTCTGTCATCCTGCTTCACACCGGCCACCCCCAGGGGCCCCCCCACATCCGGGCCGGGCATGGCATGCCCATGGCCTGCCGCTCTGTGCTCATGGACCAGGAGCTGGAGGACGAGGGGAGCGACTCCTCCATGGACATGCACTACCTGCCGGTGAGTGGGGGCCTCGAGCATGGCGAGGGGCCCCGGCCCCAGCCGGCGCAGCCCCCCGCCTCCCACCGGCCCGGCGTGGGCAGGGGCTCCTACGGCGAGTTCCCCATCACGCCGCATGCCAGCCCGGACCGGCGCCGGGTGGTGTCGGCGCCCGGCGGGGAGGCCGGGGACTTCTGCGAGGGCAGCCCCTGGAACCCCGACAAGCTGAACTTCAACAGCAACAATGCAGCCAGCAAGGCGGCTGCCCACCTCAAGAGGAACCACACGTTCAACAGCGGCGAGGCGCAGGGGGGCTATGGCCGGCCCGGCGGGGCCCCGCGGGCACACCCACACCCGCACGCCCTCACGGACCTCAGCCACCTCCTCAAGTACGGCATCGAGCGGACTCCCTCCGTTAAATAGGAGCCGGCTGCCCAGGGGGTGTGGCTTGGTTTGGTGCCCGCCTCTCAGGGGGCGGGGCTCCAGAGAGGGGCGTGACCCAGGGAGGCTCCTCCCCCCAAGACCTGCGTGTCTCCAGGAAGGACTGTAGGGGGCGCTGGAGAGCAGTGGGGCCGGGGACGGTGGGCGATGTGGGTCTTGGACTGTGCCCTCTGCCCACCCCAGGTGCCCCCACTGTCCCCCGTGGGGCCTGGCAGTGGCAGGCCCGGGGTGAGGATTTCCTACCCAGCACAAGGCGCCGGGGGCTGGGACCCGGCTGGGGGACCTGGGCATCCCCCCACTCGCCTGCTTCTCCTTTTTGTACTGGATGCGGGGGGCCGGGCTGGCACCTGGAAGGCT
>NW_017729018.1:9152774-9153258 GCF_001723915.1 Gavialis gangeticus | reverse complement strand
CCCCACATTGAGTCTGCATTCTCCCCACCCTCCCCTGGCACAGCAGAGGGCACTGCCCCCTCCCCCTCCCCACCATGCTGGGGCCCGTTGCCTGCCATGCCTGGCCCTGCTCCTCTGGCGCATCCCCTTCCCCCCCCGGGGGCTGGGGGCTGCTGGCAAGGCTGGATTGCAGGGGCCCCAGCCATCAGGCCGTGGCACAAAGTCCCAGGGGCCGCGGTCCCTTGTGCCCAACTCCCCCATGCTGGTCTGATCTGAGCAGGAGTCCTCGGCTCTATGGGGGCTGCGGGTCGGGGTGGGGACATTTCTATTACTGTAACACTGGGAAGCACAATCCTTTCTGTGGGGTCAGACCCCACGCCGGGCCACCCCCTGTGGCTGGTGGGGCAGGGGGCAGGTGCACGCACACTACTCAGCTCTGCCCCCCGCTGGATGCCCCCCTGGCCTGCTCCAGGCTCTGCTCCTCTGCCCGCTCCTGTGGCGGCTG
>NW_017729018.1:9151847-9152369 GCF_001723915.1 Gavialis gangeticus | reverse complement strand
GCTCCAGAGAGGGGCGTGACCCAGGGAGGCTCCTCCCCCCAAGACCTGCGTGTCTCCAGGAAGGACTGTAGGGGGCGCTGGAGAGCAGTGGGGCCGGGGACGGTGGGCGATGTGGGTCTTGGACTGTGCCCTCTGCCCACCCCAGGTGCCCCCACTGTCCCCCGTGGGGCCTGGCAGTGGCAGGCCCGGGGTGAGGATTTCCTACCCAGCACAAGGCGCCGGGGGCTGGGACCCGGCTGGGGGACCTGGGCATCCCCCCACTCGCCTGCTTCTCCTTTTTGTACTGGATGCGGGGGGCCGGGCTGGCACCTGGAAGGCTTGCCAGTGACGGGTGACGGGTCCCTTGCCCCGTTGGCCCCTCCTGGGGCAGAGCCCGGGGCTGCCCCCTTTGGGACGGCTCAATGCCACAGTTCTCTGCAGTGTGTCCCCCCATGACCCTGGCAGCCCCCACCCCTGCTCCCACCTGACCCTGCCAGACCCAGCCCCTTCCCCGTTCCCTGCTGCACCTCTCAGGTCCCCGCT
>NW_017729018.1:9146105-9146847 GCF_001723915.1 Gavialis gangeticus | reverse complement strand
GAGCAGGAGTCCTCGGCTCTATGGGGGCTGCGGGTCGGGGTGGGGACATTTCTATTACTGTAACACTGGGAAGCACAATCCTTTCTGTGGGGTCAGACCCCACGCCGGGCCACCCCCTGTGGCTGGTGGGGCAGGGGGCAGGTGCACGCACACTACTCAGCTCTGCCCCCCGCTGGATGCCCCCCTGGCCTGCTCCAGGCTCTGCTCCTCTGCCCGCTCCTGTGGCGGCTGCATCCCGCACAGCTCGGGGATGCCCTGGACTCCCTGCTGGGGTGTGAGCAAGGTCAAATGCCAGCTGCCTGCATGTCCTGGCGGGGGCCCAGCCACGAGCCACATCACCTGGGGACGGGTGCAGCAGGAGCGGGGCTGGGGACCGTGTCCCTGTCCCAGCCCTTGGGCTCTGTTCAGCTCTGGGGCTGTTCCCTGGGGGGCAGGGGGGTACCCAGGCTGGGGTGCAGGCGCTGAGTCTGGGGCAGAGAGGAGAGGAGGGATTAGAGGGACTTAACCCTCTCACTGCTGCAGGGCTGTCCCCAGAGCACATCCCTCAGGACCCTCTGCAGGGTGACCCCAACCTGCTCCCCCGGCAGCTGCTGAGGGGCCCCTACTGGGGCTGGGGTCCCCGGGGTGGGGGGCGCGGGGGGTTCCTTGGAGCAGAGTGGAGCTCGTGACAATCTGCAGAAAGGGACCGTGGCCCCGTGGCCTGGCTCGCCCCTGCAGAGATGGCAGCCATGCCGGCCAAAGC
>NW_017729018.1:9142861-9145621 GCF_001723915.1 Gavialis gangeticus | reverse complement strand
GCCATGCCGGCCAAAGCGCCCCCGATGCCCGCTGGCCCCACGGGCTGCCAGCTGGAGGGGGCGGGGGCACCAGGCCCGGCGGGGGGGATGGGAGCCGGGGGCAGGCTGAGGCCTCCGCTGCCCCTCTGTAAATACGGTCGCAGGCATGCAGCCCTCCGGGAAGCTGAGCATTACCGAGCAAGCGGTCCAATCCGATGTGACCTGTGCCCCCGTGACCTTTCCCCTTTGACCTGTGCAGGCTGTGCATGCTACAGTGGTAACCTCTTCTCTGTATCACTCTGGACTTCCCCTGCCAATAAAGTTCTGTTTACAAGACTGGGTCCGTCCTCCCCCACCGCCCCACTGGGGCAGGGCTGATCTGTGCCCAGCGTAGGGGTTCCTGGGCCACGGAGCCAGTCCTCAGCGGGCGGGACCGTGGCTTTGCCTGGCTACAGCCAGCAGGGCCAAATCCGGCTGTGGGAAAAGGATCTGGGAGCAGCAGTGCAATGTCCGTGGGGGACGGAGACCACTGCCCGGTGACCCTGAGACGGGGTGAGCTCAGCACATGCCAGTCCTGCTCCCACGTGCCTGCAGAGTGGCGCTGGGCAGTGCAGGGGGCAGTCATGTGGGAGGTGCTGGTCCTGGCCCTGAGTGCTGCTGCCGTGTCCCTACCCCCACGGTGCTGTGCTGTTGAGTCCCCCACGGTGCTGGGCACGTGCTGTCCTGGGGACGTGGCGCTGAGCTGAGGGAGGAGCTGGGTGCTCTGAGCGCCCATGAGCATGTCCTCTGTGGATGGAGCAGTGCTGAGCAGATCAACCAGCCCTGCTCTGCCCTGCGGGTGGGTTGGTGCCCCTCGCTCTGCCTGGGAGGATGGCGGGGGGTCTCCAGGGCTGAGGCAGGGGTCACTTTGCCACTCCAGCCTGCACATCACCCTCTGTCTTGGTTAGTGTGGCAACCCATAGCCACACATGTATACTTGAATACATGTATGCACAAAGATGTGTGCACGCACCCCTGTGTGCCTATGCATATCCCTGCATGTGTGCATGTATATGCAAAGATGAGCACATATGCACACACACCTGGATGCATACATGTATACCCAAAGAGGCACGTGCGCACACACACGCACATGCATGCACATATGCACGCACCTGCATGCGTGCATGTATACCCAAAGAGGTGCGCATGGGCGCACACATGTGCACACACCTACATGCATACATGTATACACAGAGGTGTCCACACATGCCTATGCATGCACACAACCCTGCAGGCCAGTGCCTACACACACAAAGGTGCACATACAAGCATGCCTGTGCTGAGGTGCATGCTTACCCAGAGATGTGGACACATGCACATACTCCCTGCCCAAGCGTAGTTTCACATGAGGAGAGCAGAGCACGAGGGTGCATGTGTTCAGTGCCCAGGTATCTCCACGGAGGATGGCAGCACTGGACGCTGTTATAATAGGGGGTGCTGGGAGGAGCATGGTGGTATGTGGCCCAGTGGGGGGGACAGTGCCCAAGCCTAATGTTGCTGGCTCTTGCCATCACACCATATTCACATCGATCACTGCTGCGCTGACAGTGCCTGCCCGCATTGCAGTCCCCTCTGCAGTGGGGCAGGAAGGCACCCGGGGGGCGAGCTGATGGGACGCCTCAGGACGGCGCACAGCAGCGATGACAGGCGGTGCCCAGTAATGCCCCCCGTGTGCTCAGGGCCTTGGGGTAATGGCTCGGACACAAGCTAATGAGCCTTGCGGCACTGGCCGTCAACACCCCTCCAAGGGCAGAGCACCACCGATGCTCACTAGCTCTCCTGCCCGCAGCCTGCTCGCAGGGCTCCCATGCACATGTTGACCCTGCTTAGTATGTGTGGGAGAGCTGAGAGCAGAGCTCGAGGGCTCGTAAATCATTGGTACCGAAGTGCCGGAAAGCCCAAAAGAAAGCTGAGCAATGTGTGCGTGTGTGTGCGCGCCTGCGTGTCATGCATATGTACATGTGTATCTGGAAGAAATCTAGAGTGTGCATGTGTATGTATGTGTCTGGAAGGAAGTTAAGCAGCATGTGTGTGTACATATGTTGTATCCATGCACCCACGTATCTGGAAGAAAGCTAAGCAGAGTGTGTGTGTGTGGAGGGGGCGAAGGAAGTTAAGCAATATGTGTCTGTGCACATATGTTGTCTGCATGTATACATGTATCTGGAAGAAAGCTAAGCAGAGTGTGTGTGTGTGTGTATGTACCTGTGTGCTAAGAGGCATGTGCACATGCCTGTGTGTCCCGGGGGGGGGGTAGTGAGTGCATGTATGCCTCTGCTGAGATGTATGCATAGGTATTTCTGTGTTGACATGTTTGCATGTGCATGTGTGTGTACCTGTCTGCAAGAAGGCATGTATACATATGTATGGGGGTGGATGAGTGCATGTTTCTGCCCAGGTAAGTGCACACGTGTTTCTGTGTATGTACATGCATGTGGTCACATGTTGGAGGGGGGTGTATGTGTATACCTATCAGCAAGAAGGTCTATGTGCTGGGGGGTGAGTGTATGTACACCTCTGCTGATATGTGTGCACAAGTGTTTCTGTGTTTATGCCTTTGTATGTGTGTGTGTAGCTGTCTGCAAGGAGGCGTGTGGATGTGTGTGCTGGAGGATTAGTGCACATACGGCTCTGCTGTGATATGTGCAGGCATGTTTCAGAGTGCACACATGCATGTGTTCACACGTGTGTGTGCGTGACCTTGTCTCAGATGCTTCCCCGCCCCCCTGCAACCCAGGT
>NW_017729018.1:9135723-9137861 GCF_001723915.1 Gavialis gangeticus | reverse complement strand
TCCACCACCCTCCACAACAGCTCAGTGCAGCGCGGGGCCCTCCGTGTTCACCTGTCCATCCGGACAAGCCTGCACCTGACAGAGCCCACAAACAAATGAGAGTCCTGCCCTGGAAGCTGCCTCCGGCCGCATCCCCGCAACCCACCGCGCCGGCCTCCACGCAGGCATGGAAGAGAGAGGGCCCAGGGGAAGTGATTTGCCTGCCAGGAGCAGCTGCCTTCATGGTGCTGGGGCTGGGGCTCAGCCACACCAGCAACATGTGTCCTGTGTTGCAGGGGAAGGGTGGGGGGTGTCACCACATCCCAGCAGCAGGCAAACAGCGTGGGGGAGCAAGGGGAGCCAGGGGAGCTGGGGTCACTGCAGCCCCCCACCCGACCAGCGAGGCCTGGCTCCTAGGGGATGCTGCCATGCTGGGGGGCAAAGACAGCTCCTGCAGGCAGCCAGCACATGACAGGCTCTGAGCACTGCAGACAGACTAATGCCAGGGCAGGGACAGACAGACAGACCCGGGCAGGCAGGTGTGCCAGGGTGTGGATACCTAGGTAGATACATGGGTGTGCGAGCGGATGCGTCAGACAGAGAGACGGATAGACGGCTGGATTTGGGGGGCCCGCCCGACGATGCAGCGCCACCCCAGCAAGCAGAGGGGCATATGTTGGGGCATCCTCCTGCTTTCACACCCCCTGTCTGAGCCCCTCCTGCCCCTTCAGTCCTGGCCCATGAGCCAGGCTGCGGCATCCAGATCTAGCCACCCCCTCTTGCCTGCATGTGCCCCCCCCCACTCTCAGCGGTGTTGGGGGGAGGAACAAGGCCATAAACGACCCAGCAGGGCATCTGGGAGCCGGCGCTAGCAGATGGTGAGGGATAATGTCAGTTAATGTATGCAGCGCAGATGCCTTCGGTGGCCAATGTGCAGCCGTGGCTGCCACCGCACGCGGGAGAGCACAGATGCTGCCTGGGTCCAGCACCGACCTGGCATCGCCCCACGTCACTGGGAGCTGGCCGGGCACAGAGGGAAGAGGGGCATGGCCTTCAGGGTGCATGTATGGCAGCAAGGTGGCCCCCACTCCCCATCATTGCCTGGGGCCCTGATGGAGCTGGAGGGGGGTCGGGAGACGTGGCAGGCCAGCCAGCTTCCTCTGCTCTGCCATCCCCTGGGCAAGCCCCTGGGTCCCTCAGGGCCTCTCCAGCCCCTGCCCAGGAAATCATGCTTCCTTCCCTTCCTTCCCCCAACTCGCAGGTGTCTGTGATCTCGTTCCAGCCATGCTGTCTCTCCTTGGATGCATTTATAGCACCTGGCGCCACAGGCCTGGGATCCTCCTCATCCTCCACCTGGCTTCTCAAAGCACCGCAGGGCGGGCTTGGCTCTGGTGGGCTGATGTAGCAGCACGGCTGTGGCAGGTAAGGGTCCCCCCAGTCCATCCCACAGCCCCTGACCCCTTCCCAGATGCAGCTGCTGGCCCTGGGACTCCCAATTAACCCTGGGTATGAGCTGTGGCCGGCATCAGCCCCAGGACACAGGAGCACCTGAGCCAAGGACTGCCTATTGAACCCCTGCACTGCCCAACTGCCCTCTCCCACCCCGCACAGGGTGGAAGGGGAGCCGTGCTTGCAGATCCAGCTGTGCAAGTGCAGGTGTGCACGATCCTGTGGCTTCGCTAGTGTGTGCAGAAGCCCAGCAGCATTTGCTGTCATGTTGGTGCGGGGGGCTGGCTGGAAGCGGGGCTGGGAAGGAAGAAGAGAAGAAGCCCGGGAGAGCCCCACCTGCTTTGTATCACCAGCCTTGGAGCTGCCAGTGGGGAGGGCAGGGGGATGAGGCTGGGGGGACAGGGTGGGCTGCCAGCCCACATGCTGCCAGGTACTGCTGAACAGGACAGGGACCTGCCCAGTCCCCCTGGCACTGTGGAGTGCCGGCCAGCCAAGGGCACGGTGCCATGGCAGATTGGGGGCGGCAGGGCCGGGTTTGGAGGTGCCTGGCAGTGGGGACCTGGACTCCTGGGCTCTGCTCCCAGGGCTGCGGGCAGGGCAGGTCTGGCTTGCAGGGGCCCATGCAGGCTGCAGCCATGGGAGCTGGGGGCAACCGGTGCTAGCAGCTGCCCTGCATCTCCGTGGCTGAGAGCTGCAGAGGGAGCCCCCGG
>NW_017729018.1:9121714-9130723 GCF_001723915.1 Gavialis gangeticus | reverse complement strand
CTGAACAGGACAGGGACCTGCCCAGTCCCCCTGGCACTGTGGAGTGCCGGCCAGCCAAGGGCACGGTGCCATGGCAGATTGGGGGCGGCAGGGCCGGGTTTGGAGGTGCCTGGCAGTGGGGACCTGGACTCCTGGGCTCTGCTCCCAGGGCTGCGGGCAGGGCAGGTCTGGCTTGCAGGGGCCCATGCAGGCTGCAGCCATGGGAGCTGGGGGCAACCGGTGCTAGCAGCTGCCCTGCATCTCCGTGGCTGAGAGCTGCAGAGGGAGACCCCGGCTCCCGCCCGCCAGCAAAGGTAGCAGAAGGAAAGCAAGACCCGCAGCTGGGGCTCTGCAGCCGCAACCAGACCTTTGCTCCCCTCCTGCAGCTCAGCCACTGCCGGCCCCAGCCCAGGGAGATCAGCAGTGACCTGGGGACTCCGGCCAGTGCTGTGACTGACACGAGTGTGCCAGGTCTCAGCAGATGGCCAAATCTCCTTCTATTTGGCACTAGCTGGGCTCCTGCCATCCTCCTGCTAGGGGCCAAGAGGCAGGTGGGGCCAAGGGGATCAGGAGCAACGCCTCCAGCAGGACGCCTGGGTTGCGCCAGGAGAGAGCGGGCTGGATCAGAAGGCACGGCTGCCATCTGCCGGTCCCGGCTGGTAGGACAGGTGCCAGCCTCTGCCACGGGTGGTGACCTGGCCCAGTTTGGGGCATGGGACGTGGCCCAGTTTGGGGCATGGGACTGGGAACGCAGCCCTGTTGGCGAGAGGGACCGGCTCTGCGAGGTGGGGGGGAAGAGGGACCCGCTGGCTGAGATGCCAGGAGGGGGGGCGCGCTGGGCACCAAGAGCTTGGAGCCCCCGACTTGAATTCGACTCCGTGGGGCGCTTGTGATTGGGTGCAGACATCGCATGGGGCTGCCTAACTGGTCCCAGCTTGGCCAAGTGCTGCCCATTAGTCTGGGTCCTGAGCTCAGGAGCTGCTGTTGGAGGAGCCACATGGGCACAGCCGCCTGCTGGGGGGTCTGGGAGGCAAATGGGGAGGGGGCTGAAGCTCTCCTGGGTCAGTGCCACTGGGGCTAGGGCTGGCCTCTGTCCCAGCATGGCTTGAGCCCTGCCACTTCCACCCTCGAGCCTGCTGCCCCGCACAGCCTCCCACCAATGCTCCCCTCTGGCATCCCCAGCCCCGACCCAGCTCACGTTCCCCCCTCGGGTGAGCCGGAGAGCCCAGACCAGCTCCGCCTGGCGAGGCAGAGGGCTCATCAGCCTGCTCTGTGCCCGGGGCTGGTGACACAGGCAGGCTCTGTAGTGCTGTCCTGGTCCCAGCCATGGCACAGGTCCAGGCGTGGGGCTGTGCAGGCAAGGTGCTTTTTAATCCCATCTGGGCCAGATGGAAGCCCCTGGTGCTGGGGGGACCTCGTGACACGGGCCCTGCGTGCTGCCCAGAGCCAGGCAGGAAGGTGCCAGTGCAGGGATGACGGGCACCCTGAAGTGTGCCCGGGTGCAGGTGCCCGCAGGTCAGCAGGGGTGCCCTCAGGCCTGATTTCCCAGCTGATCGGGCAGCTGGCAGAGAAGCAGCGAGCACAGCCCCCCCCTCCTCCTCCCTGCTGCAATTTCCCAACCTGGCCCGTCGGTCGCAAAAGAACCAGGAAGCTGCCAGCCCCCGCCCAGCCCTGCCGCTCTCCCCGCACCCGCATCCCCTGCCCGGGGCACTAAGCAGGAGCGGCGGGACAGGACAGGTCACGACCAACCACGCTGGCACTGTTTGCAGGGTGAGGGGGTGCAGGCAGCGGGGCAGCCCTGGGCACCAGCCTGACGCAGAGCCCAGCTCGGGGACGGCTCGTGGGAGAGACGTGCAGGCTGCTGCATGCCAGAGCTGTGCTATGGGGCCAGCTGGGGGTGGGCCATCTCTGCCCAGAGTAGGGCTGGCAGGGAGCGATGGGTGGGGGCACTGGTAGGGCTGGGGGCATCAGCAGAGCTGCCTGTCCCAAAGTAGCCCTGTCTCTTCCTCCCTGCAGCCTCCGTTCCCCACCACGCTGCAGGATGGCTTGCCTGGGCCTCACCCTGCTAGCCCCGCTCCTCCTGGCCCTGCCCTGCAGCTGGGGGCAGCCATGCCCGCCTGTGCCCAGAAATGCCACGGCGTTCGTGTGCACCGCACCGGACCTCTACGTCTTCCCCTCCGGCCTCCCCAGTAGCATCCTAAGCATCTCGGTGGAGTTCACCAACCTCAGCGCCGTGAGCGAGGATGCGCTGCAGGGGCTGCCCCTGCTCCAGGAGCTGCATCTGTCCAGCAACCGGCTCCACTGCCTCCCTGCCGGCCTCCTCTGGCCCGTGCCCGAGCTCCGCGTCCTGGACCTCACTGGCAACCTGCTGGAGGACCTGCCCCCCAAGATCTTCTGTGCCAGCAGGCTCCTGCAGCACCTGGTGCTGGAGGGGAACCGGCTGGGGAGAGTGCAGCCCTCCTGGTTCCGGTCCCTGGGGGCACTGCAGTGGCTGGACATCTCCGGCAACCAACTCCAAAAGCTGCCCCCGCATTGCTTCCTCGCGCTGCACGCCCTGCAGAGCCTGGACCTGTCCCACAACTTCCTGAGCAGCCTGCCCGCTGCGGCGCTGGAAGGCCTGGCCCAGCTGGAGCGGCTGAACCTGGAGGGCAACCGGCTGCAGGTGCTGGCCGAGGACACGTTCCACCCCACCTGCGGCCTCCGCTACCTCTTCCTGCAGAACAACAGCCTGAGCGCGCTGCCCGATGCCGCCCTGCTCCCGCTGCGCCGGCTGGACACGCTGGACCTGTCCCACAACGCCCTGCACACCCTGGACTTCCACCTGCCCGAGCCCCGCGAAGCCCTCGGCCTGGACCTGTCCGGGAACCCCTGGGTGTGCGACTGCCACGCGGCCCACTTCCTGTGCTGGCTGCGGAGCCGGCCCGTGCACCTCTACGCCCGCAACCAGACCCTCTGCCAGGCCCCCCCGGAGCGCTACAACCGGAGCCTGGCCACGCTGGCTGAGAGCGAGCTCGGGGTCTCCTGCCCGCTGGCCCCTAGGCCAGGGAAACCGGAGAGCCAGGAGCTGCCCCCAAGCCAAGTGGGCAAGGCCTAGCTATGGGCTGTGCCAGCTTCCACCCCCACCCTGGCATCCCCAGGGCAGCCTTCCTTGTCCCCTTCCTCCTCCTCCCCGCGCTGGTGTCTGGGCAAGAGCCCACCTGAGCGGCTCTGGGTCTGTCTCGGGCTGTTCCCTCCCCCGAAAGGGTGATGGGTCCTCGCCCTGATGCCCCAGATGCCCAGGCCTTGGCCAAAACCCCGCCGTGCTTGCCCCCAGCCTCCCAGCAGACCTCGGCCCTCCATCTCCCAGCCCGCCTGCATCGCACCCCCAGCCCCTCGGACCAGCCCCCCTTGGCAGCACCGAGGGGCTGTTCTTTGGGTCCGAGAAGCCATTTTAGCTCAGTTCGCGGTGGTGGGAATTGTGTCCTGCCAGTGGCTGGCTGGATCCAGGGCCCGTCCTTGAGCCAGGCCTCCCAAAAGGCTGTGTGCAAACATTGCAACACACGTGTGGCTTCCTCCCGGCCTGTTGCAAGCATGCCTGCCCTCCCCCCAGCTTTCCTCTTCCAAAACAGCCTCCGAGGAGTGGGGGCTGACGGGACTGGGGTGTATGCATAATGCAGATGTGCCACCAAGCTGGCACTGATCGAGCAAGTTCCCACTCCTCCTGGATTGGAGGCGTTGGCATGTACAGCGCCTGGCGCACCAGGATGGATGGGCACCTAATAGGTGGCAAAGAGCTGCCTTTCTGACCCTGGAGGGGTGGGAGTGAGTGCCCAGCCCAGCCAGCCTTATAGTGGGCAAGCACTTTCACCTGCTTTGGGAGTCCTGGGGGGTGGGTGCCCAGTGACGGGGGGCATTTCCACTGCTCTGCTTTCCCTTCTCTCCTAAACGTGAGCTCAATAAACATCAGTGCACACACCTGACTGAAGTCTGCAGTGTGCTTGACTTTGGGAGGAGATGCCTGGGCAGGGAGGGTGGTGCAGGGCACGATGCAGTGTGGGATGCCTGGAGGACCAACCAGACGTGTGGCACAACACGCGTGTCCACACATGACACTGAACCGGCTCAAAAGTGTACTTGACTTTTCCAGGGATGCTTTTGTCCCGTTCCAGGCAGCTTGAAGTCAGTGCGAGGGCCTCGTATGTCTGTCTGCCCCTGGTTTAAACTGGGCTAAGCGTTACGTGTTTCATCTGCTCGTCTGTTAACCGCAGGGTTTTGCCTTGTAGACACAAGGACTAGGGTTTGCAGCGTTTCTGATGTTTCTCATACTGGGGCTAAGAGTGTGGAGGCCGCGTCCTGGGCCTATAGTTTCCCCTAGGGCCCCAGTCTCAGGGGGAAGTCTATGCTAGGAGGGGGAAGTCCCTGCTAGCAAGGTTTTGCATGAAGCAATGACAGCTGAGCACATCGGCCACTGTAGCCCTGTCCGTGGCTTCCTTTGTGTTTAATTGCAAACGAAACCCAGAGCATTTCACTTAATGCCGTACCTGTAAATTTATAGTAGAACCAGGTCCCCGGGAAGGCTTCAATTAAAGGGAATTGCTTAAAGCCGCGGCCCAATTTATCCTGAGTTATTGCACCCATAAAGCCTGGCAGCAAATGCTGCTCTGGACCCAGGGAGGATGGAGGCTACAGGCTGTGCGATGTTAACGATGGGGCGGCTGCTTTAACAGGAAACTGGGAGGGGGGCAGGGGCTGGGGTGGTAGCTGGGGCTGGAGATGTCCCACAAATGCCCATGGAAACCCTCTGGACTTATAGCAAGCCCCTGGATAGTCCAAGGTGGAGCCTGAAGGGATGCATCTTGACAGGGAAGTCGCAGATGGAGAATCCAGTGCCTGCCCATATGAACCCGGCCTTCCCCGGGGACACAGCACGGCCTCCTAGCAGGCATTCTGGTCTGGCCTCTGCCGGGTGACCTGGGCAAGTCACTTCCCCTTGCTGTGCCTCAGTTTTCCCATCTGTAGCCCTCGCTGTCTAGCTGGAAGGAGGTATCGAGTGAGCCGGATACACTGGAGAAACAGTCTGAAATCAGCCAGTTGAAATTCAGTAAGGATAAGTGCAACGTCCTGCACTTGGGACAGAGGGGTTAGGGGTCAGGACGCCGCCTGGGGAGTGGCTGGCCGGGCTGCAGTGCTGCAGAGGAGCTGGGGGTTACCGTGGACTGAATGTGAGCCAACAGCGCACTCGTGTTGCAAAAGAGGCCAGTTGCATTTGGGCTGTGCTAACCGGGCCACCTCTTGTGAATCAAGGGACGTGATTCTTCTGCTCTGTCGCTGCTGGTGAGGCCTCGCCTCCAGTCGTGCGTCCAGTTTTGGGCCCCACACTTCGCAAAGGATGGGGACAGGCTGGAAAAAGCCCACTGGAGAGGCCTGGGGAGCACGACTGGAGAGGAAAGGCTGACAGAGCTAGGGTGACTTAGTCTGGAGATAAGAAGACTGAGGGGGCTTCGATAGGTCTTCGCTTCCCTGCCAGGCGACGACAGAGGACGGAGATGGGCTTTTTCTCTGTGGCTGCAGGGGACAGGACGAGGTGCACTGCCCCAGGCCGCAGGAGGGGAAAGGAGGTTCGAGAGGAGGGGGAAACCTCTGGGGGTGGTTCAGCATCGGGACAGGCCGCCCAGGGGGGCTGTGGTATCTCCGCACCGGGACATTTTTGAACAGACCTGTGGTTGGGGAAGTCTAGTCACGGATGATCCTGCCTGCCGTCGGTTCCCCTGGACATGAGCTCCTGGGCAGACCCCTGAGCAGGGGCATGGACTCTGCTCCTACCTGGCACTTCACCTCCGCGGGGCTCTGGGCACTGCATGCGGGGCAAGAGCCATCGCTCCCTTCCCTGACGGGGAAACTGAGGCATGGAGGGAGGACAGGTCACCAAGGAGCCGGTGGCAAAGCTGGGGTAGGAGCCAGGTGCTCCCCTGGGTCCAGCCTGGTGGCCTGGGCCAGGGGCACAGCTCACAGGCAGCACGTCAGCAACACACGGTCTATTTACAGGATAGTGGAGACAGGGGAGGCTGCCCCCAGCCCAGAGATCCTCAGGTCAACAGCTCCTGCGCTGCTGTTTCTTGGGCCCCCAGTCGCTGGTCCGGGTCCTGCATGGGATGGAGAACGGGAGGGCCCGGCCCCGCTGCAGACGCATCGCTCTGCACAGCCCTGTGGCAGCCTGTCCTTTTGGGGGCGATGCCGGGGCCCGAGGGCGCCCAGGGAGCGGGCATGGGTGCACACAGCTCGCCTGCCCAGGACCCGGGGGGAGCCCGGGTGGGTGCTGCACCCTTCTGGGAGCCCCTGCTGCACCCCATGCCCCCCGCCCCCGCAGCTGGGGGGAGGTACAGCCCTGGTGGGATGAACCGCCCGGGCACGCAGCCTCTTTCCCTCTGTCTAGCTGGCATCCGCCTGTGCTGCCACCAGCCTGGAGGGGAGCTTGGGGGCAGCCCTGATGGTGCTGCCCCCCTTCCCTCCCTCCCAGCCCAAGCCACCTCCCACCCGATGGCTGCAGAGCAGGGGGATACTGCTGCCCGCCTGCCTCCAGGTGCCCTGGGTATCTCCTGCAGATGGCTGTGGGCATCCCTGCTATGGGGCCCTGCAAGGCCAAAGTTGGCTTTGGCCGTGGGATCCTGGACCTCAAGCAAGGGCAGAGCCCGGGGCGGGGGCTCCCCAGCAGGGGGGCAGGGAGAGTTGGGCTGTCCCCCGGCTCTGCCCATGGGCTGTACCTTGGTATGGTGCCCAGCGGGACGCTGCTGACCAGCCAGTCGCGCCCGTAGAGGATGGCAGGGCCGCTGTATTTGTTGTAGTATTGCTCCGGCTGCTCCGGCTGGAACTGCCGCTGCTCCCCCAGCGGCGGGACCAGGTGGGAGTCTCTCACCTGGCGGGGGGAAGACGGGCTTTCAGAGCCAGGCGCAGGGGAGGAGAATGGCCAGGCAGGCAAGGGGGCCTTTCCTATCGCTCGGCTCCTCTCAGGAGGAGCACTGGCTTGCAGAGGACGGCCCCCGGGAGCCAGCGCCTTCCCCTGCCTCTACCCAGCCCAGCCTGCACCACCCTCAGCTCCTTGGGACTGAATCCCCATGGTGGGAGGGACCCCATCAAGGGCTGGGTTGGGATCCACAAGCCCCCTTCCTGCCCCAGCACAGGGGCAGGAGAGCTCATACAGAGTGGCTCTCGCTGCCCACAGCCCCGCTCCACCGTACCCGCTGCAGCGACTCCTCCATGGGCCGCACCGTGGGTTGGCTGTGGGGGACGAAGGCGGCCTGGGTACTGGAGATGGGAAGGTTCCCTGCTCGTAGACGCATGGGGAAGGGGGGAGAAGAGCACGTTAGAGCCAGGAGCCCTTGGGCCACTTTGCAGCTGGAGCAGAGACATGGGCAATGGGCTGTGACCCCTGCCCACCGCAGCCCCTGTGCACCGGGACCATGCATGGCAGGGCAGCAATGTGGATGGGCCTCGGGGGCAGTGGGTCTCAGCCATGGAGGGGCTGCAAGGTGGGGATGTGGGTTTCCGCAGCTCCCGGCAGGGCTGCGCTGCCTCCCAAAGGGGCATAGGGCAAGAGCAGCGAGAGCTACTCGTGCCCAGAGGAGCGTAGCAGTGGAGCTGGGCATCTGGGCACCACCCGACTGCTCCCCGGAGTTGGCCCTGGGGGCAGCGCAATGCCCAGCCCATCCCAGGAGGAGGGAGCTTGGCTCCTGCAGAGCAAGAGGAAAGCCAGCGAGCAGCGGAGGCGAGGGATCTGGGGCTGCCGCGGCCTACCGGGTTGGTTCAATGGCAGGTGGCTCTTCAACTGGTCCTTGCTGTTGCATGGCACCGTCCGGGCAGGCGGCCGTGGAGGAAACTCCTCCTGGTGCAAGGTGCTGTAAAACGCCGAGCTCAGCTTGTCATCCCCAAAGGGCACAAAGCTCCAGCCTCTCCACTGGGGCGGAGCGGGGCGTGGGGGACGCTTGTCCTGGTCAAACTGGAGGGGAGGAGAGCAGCAGCTCATGCAGGGCCAGCTCTGTCTGCCCCCCGCATCCCATCCAGGCAGGGTGAGCTGCACCTCCCTGGCTCCCTGTGCCTTCGCGCCGGCCTCAGCGAACCAGCCCAGGTCCCAGGGCAGGCAGAGCAGTGCTGGGACGCCCTGGGGGGCTGCAGCCCAGATGGATAGTGGGCCGTGCCCCCCTCGCAGCTCTGCCCCTGCCCCCTGGCCCTCAGTGGCAAGGCCCCTTGCAGCCGCAGGGCAGAGAGCAGACCTCTGTGTAGCAGGTCCGGTACGTGGTGGTGCTGGCCCGCTCCTGGCTCCTCTTGGGGTCCCGGTCACCGCGGGGGAATGATGACACCAGCTGGCTCTCGTACTCCCGGGATACAGGCGCTGGGAAGGCGAGAAGCGGGTCCCGTCAGAGGCCCCTTCTTCTCTGGGGCTGTGGCAGGCCCCACTTGGCCACACGCTCCCACCTGGGCCCACCCAGTCCTGGTTATTAGAAGGCCTCCGCGCATGGCAGCTCCACCATGAACCTGGGCTGGGGGTATAAAACAATCCCACCTTTCTCCTGCCCTGTCTCTGCTTGTCTGCTTGGACTGGGAGCTCCTCAGGGCTCTTGCTGTGTGTACAGCCCCTAGCACACAGCTGCAATCACTGGGGTCCCTGTGCCGCCTGAGCCCATGCTGCTGCCAGGCTGGCATGGAGCCCCCTGGCCAAAGGCTTGGCCCCTCTGGGAGCTGACCCCTTCCTTGCCCTGGGCAAGGACAGCTGAGAGCCCCAGGCCTGGATCCGGCCCAGCACACTCCCCACCATTTAATCACAGAGAAGAAGCAGTTCTTGAGCCCCCTGCACTGGGGGGTCTGGGGAGAACGGGGCCCAGGACGGCCAGAGCTGAATGGGTCTGGGCTTTGCCAAAGCCCTCCTAGTCCTGCCAGGCCGGGACAGGGAGCAGGGCGGTTTGGTACCTAGCTCTCGCAGGGGGAACGACGCGGCGGTGGTGGTCGCAAATCGTCTGCGGTCATCCCCTGCCCGCATGGTGGTCTTGCGGAGCGTTT
>NW_017729018.1:9116439-9116714 GCF_001723915.1 Gavialis gangeticus | reverse complement strand
GAACGACGCGGCGGTGGTGGTCGCAAATCGTCTGCGGTCATCCCCTGCCCGCATGGTGGTCTTGTGGAGCGTTTCTGCTGCCCGGTCCTTGTCATAGATGCTGCAAGGCACACATGCGGTGCCTGAGAGATGGCAGCTGCCTGGGAGGGACGTGCCCCATGGTAGGAAAGTGCACGGGGTACCTGTAGCTCCCTGCGGCTGGCGGGGTGTAGGCGTCGTGCTGCTCCGTGTTATTCCCAGTGATCCTGGGGCTGCCAAGCACGACGGCTGATTTC
>NW_017729018.1:9107543-9111439 GCF_001723915.1 Gavialis gangeticus | reverse complement strand
GGAAAGTGCACGGGGTACCTGTAGCTCCCTGCGGCTGGCGGGGTGTAGGCGTCGTGCTGCTCCGTGTTATTCCCAGTGATCCTGGGGCTGCCAAGCACAACGGCTGATTTCATCTGGAGGGAACCCAATGCAGTTTGATGCTGGCTGGTGCAGGCCAGGCCTTGCCCCCATTACAGCCAAGCTCCCGTTGCCCCAGCTCTGCTCCCAGGGCCCCAGTCCCACACAGATTATTCCCTCCCCCTAGAAAGCAGATGCTGCTGCAGGCTAGGCCAGGGCACAGACAGAGCCGTGTCCCCTGGAGGCGTGGGCATGGATCTCTGCACCCAGAGATGGGGTAAGTCCCGAGTGAATCTGGAGACTCGCTCCCTATGGTGACCGGATCAGGCCTCAGCCTAGGAGCTGCCTCGGTTCCCAGCAGAGCATACATGAGGTGCCATGGGGCTGAGCTCGCCGAATTGTACCGTTACCTTCTCGCAGGGCTGCGCAGGGGGGGCCCATTCCCCCTGGAAGTCTGCATGGTGTGTGGTTTGGTAGTGGCAGCGCCCGTCCCCTGCGAGCGGGGAATGTCCTCCTGTAGGGGAAGGAGCTGGGGGTCAGGCCAGGACGTTCTCAGACTTGGCCCCTTCAGCTGTGAGGACCCTGCTGCCGAGACCCCTGCGCCCCAAAGGGAGGTGCTCCGGACACCTGCGCGCCTCCTCTGCCAGCTCATTGCTCTCCTGCCGGGCGGCTGGTGGGAAGAGGTCAAAAGCTCCAAACAATCGAGGACGTCCTCCAGAGCAGGCTGCCCTGCGAGTGACACTGGGTGTGGGCATGCAGCAGAGGTCCGAGTCCAGCCAAGCAGCCCAGCTTGTGCATTGGAAGCAAGGGTACATACGGCTCTAACAGCTCTTCTGCACATGGCAACGAGCGCCCTCCCTGGCCTTAAAGCTCTGGAGATCAGGGGCCACGTTGTGCCCCAGGTGACTGGTGACACGAGTGCACGTGCCCCCTGGGCCTGGGTGTCCATGACACCAACCACCACTACACCCAGCGGCAGGGAAGACCCAGAATAAGGCAAGCTGCAGACGCAGCGAGGCCGAGCACAGGGCAGCAGCAGTGCTGTAGGCTGGGGGCCAGCAGGGCTCAGGGCACAGCTGTGGACGGCCTGGGTCCACACCCTGCAGACCCACTGGAACGGAGCAAACGGAGGCCTGCCGATAGCCAGGTATCTCTAGATCCTGAACGCCGTGTCTCTGATAACATGACACTAGTCGCTGCAGCAAACCCCAGCCTGAACTATCACAGCAGCATCCCCTTGGCCAAGGCAAAGAAACCACGCAGGACCCCCAAGTGCCCCCCGAACACTGAGATTGCAGCCACGCAGACAACTCACCCAGGTGCATGCACGGGGCTCTCGCAACTGGCTGCATCCCATGGTCTACGTAGGAGGAGCAGGACAGCGAAGGCTGCCGAGGGAATTGTCTCTTGTTCTCGCAGAACAGGTTATGGTTCCACTTCTCATTCTGCGGTTTGTGGGTGAGCGGCCTTGGCCCCGCTGCCTCCAGCCCAGGATAGCTATCCCGGGCCGTGGAGGTGACGACGCTGATCCTGGGATCAGTGTGCATGAGCGCGTGCATCTGCGGCCGGATCATTTTGATCTTGGGCTGGTGGGGTCTCTCGGAGAATGCCACCTGCGTCTCTGTCCCTGTTTCCTTCGGTGTGACGAGGTCCTTGTGTATAACCCCTTTGGAGGGGGGCAGCGGAATAGACTCTCGCTGGAAATTTCCCCAGTACGGGGGGTAATCAACCTTGTACACGGACTGATCCACCTGTCCTGGTGGCCAGCGGTCAAAGGATGTCCTAAAATGGGAAGCCTTTTGGAAGTCAGCCCCCATGATGGTGGGGGCTGGCATGAGGTTTTTGACGGGGGCCGCCATCGCGCCCTGTGGGCAAGATGCAGCACAAGAAACACCACAGCTCACGGACTTAGCCTGACCAAGCCGTCTGGCGCAATGGGTCAACTGGCCAGGCTGGGACATACCCGAGGGGCCCTGATGTCACAATTGAGCCCTGGCAACGGGGGAAACATGCCGCGGTTTCAAGGCAGGACACCAGGAAGAGGAGAGCAGGGTGGGGAGGGCAGGAGAAAGGGGCGCACAGGTGACAGGTGCCATCCATGGTGACTCAGTGATGTCGTGCGCCTCCCCTTTGGGCACCCCTGTGCTCCACCCTGCCCCCACCAAGCTGCTTGGCTGAGTCGGTTGTGGGATCACGGGCACAGGGTCTGCATGCTCCACGGGCCCCGTGGTATGGGCCACGGAGGCTGTGACCAGCCTGGGGCACGCACCCTCTGCCCCCAGTACCACCCTGTCCAGCCCCAGGGCAACCCTCTGCCCCTGCGGCATGTCCGGGCACTGGGGCACAGCCCGTGTAGCGTCTCAGGCTGACGCTTGCACTGCAGCCTCCAGGACTGCGCCATGCTGCAGACAGCGCCATCCTTCCCTGGCCAGATGTCCTGGGCACTGCTGTCCAGCCGGGACCCGCCACAGGGCTCCAGGCTGAGGCCACCTCACAGAGGGGACGTCCAGCCGTGCCGAGAGGCGCCCAGTGCATTTGAATTTATGCGCGCTCGAGCACTATTGCACTGGGTGCAGTCCCGGCTGCTAGAAACAGCCCGTCCTCGCCCATGGGACCTACCAGTCGAAGAGGTCTCTCTGCCCAGTGGCACACTGGTTCCCTGCTGTTCCTGCCCTGCGAGGCTCTGGCTGGTGGAGGCTCCTCCCTGCAGCAGAGCCCACCCATCTCAGCCAGAAATGCCTGGGACCGGGCTGCGGCTCCATGTTCCTTGCTGGGGTGGAGCAGGAAGCCCTGTGTGGCCTGGAGCTACTGGGTAGCATGTGGCTAGCTTGCAGGTCACATTGGCCCTGTGCCCATTTGCATCCCCCCCCATCTCCCCTTGGCATCCAAACCTCCCCCAAGGAGCTCAGGGCTGCACTGGCATGCTGGGTTCCCAGAGGGGAGGTGGCTGTTGTACCCGGCACAGGGGGCAATTTATGCCCCTTCCCCACTGTGGTGGAAGCAGAGGCCTCACCCCCGCAGCCCGTGCACTTGTGCCTGCTTGCCACCAAGGCTGTGCTGGGCTCATCAGGTCAGCCCCAGGGCAAGTCTGATCCAGGCAGGCGGCAGGGCAGATACTGCACCGATCCTACTGGGATCTACTTGATGGCAGTGAAGGGGACTCAGCCCCTGCTCAGTCTCCTTCCAGGAAACACTGGGTGTCTACACACAGCAGCTGAAATGCAAAAGGCGCAGGGAGTTGCCATGGCAACTTCGCCCTGACTAACAGAGGGAACATCCGGACAGAGTCACTGGGTGCCAGGGCCATGACGTCACCGTCCCCAGCTCCGAGGGGGCTTTCCCCACAGCCTGCTGTTTCCGGAGAAGGGGCTGAGTCGGCTGGGGACTGAGTCACGGGGCCCTGGTCTGTCCTGGGGCTAGCGTGGTGGAGGGGCGCCTGCAGAGCCCGCAGGTCCAGCCTGGGAGCAGAGGGGGGCAGGATCCATTGCCCCATCTCCCCCCCCCGGCCCTGCCCAGGCTCCACACTGGGGCCACAGGCCCAGCCTCGGCAGCACGTTCCTCCCCGTACTGGAACCCGGCTTGCAGTGCTGAGCGCCCCGCACCCCATCGCGCCCAGCCGGAGCAGCGGGGTCCCAGCCTGACACGGGGCAGCTCATCCTTCACGTCCCCCAGCGCTCAGGGGTGCCCCTCCACCCCCCGGCACAGCCGCCGCTCCACGGGCCAGGAACGGGGCAGAGCCGCTGCCGCCCGCCCACGGGCAGGGCGGGGATGCCCGGCAGCCCCGTGCCCGCAGGCCACGACCCGCCCCGCCCCGGCCGTGCTCTTACACACGTGCGCGC
>NW_017729018.1:9107192-9107439 GCF_001723915.1 Gavialis gangeticus | reverse complement strand
GGCCGTGCTCTTACACACGTGCGCGCCCCGCCCGCTTCCGCCCTGCCCACCCCGCGTTCCGTCGCTCCTGATTGGCTCCCGCTGCTTGCCTGCCCGCCCCCCGCTCCTCTTGATTGGCTCCCGCTGCTTGCCTGCCCGGCCCCCAGCCCCCCGCGCCTATATCCGCCGAGCGGCGGGGCGGGGCCGGCTGTGCCAAGCGAGTGCGAGACCCCTCAGCTTCCTCCTCGAGTGAGTAACGTGGCCCGGG
>NW_017729018.1:9100514-9106968 GCF_001723915.1 Gavialis gangeticus | reverse complement strand
CCCCGGGGGGGCTGCCCGTGCCCGCCGCACCAGGGTACAGAGCCCGGGGGGCGCCGGGCTGGGGACGCCCTGCCCCTTGCATGCCCGGCGAGGCCTGGCAGCGCCCCCCAGTGCCCGGGTGGTCTCGGGCCCGGCAGGCCCCCGCGGGGGCACCAGGGAAGAGCCGTCCTGCAGTGGGCAGTGGGGGTGCAGAGGGCACCGTGGGCTGGAGCTGGCACCCAGCCCCGCTCTCGGCGGGTGCAGGCCTCAACGAGCCGTGACCTCCCTCCCGGGGGCGGGGGGGCGCGGAAGCGCTTGGAAGGGGCGGAAAGGCAGTTCTGCAAACGGACGCAGAGCTTGCAGTTTCGGGACGTGGATCTCGGTGTCTGGAGAGCTGAGCCACGTAGCCAGGGAGGCTCGGCCGCTGCCAAGCGTGTTGGGCCGGCTAGGGTGTTCACTTGGCGTTGGGGCGAGGTCTGGGGCTCTGCTGCGAATCGGTGCAGAGCTGGGCTCGCGCTGCTGCCATCCCCGCGGCACCTGCGTGGGCACGCTGGGAGCACACGTCTGACCGACGTCCGTGGGGGCCCCGAGAAGCTGCGTTAGAGCCTTCGTGTCCAAACCAACATCCCCTTCCAGGCAGTGGTGGCCCCTCCAGAGCCCTAGTGATGAGGCTGGGGGTTCGGGACCCTGCTGACGTCTGCCTCGCTAGCAGGGTGTCTGCGGCGTGCTCCTGTGCTAGTGGCCAGTCCTGCCTTGTTCCTCCCAGGCTCGCAGCAGGGGTCACTCACTGCCCCTACCTACGCACGTGGCTGATTTGATGCCAAGAGCATGGAGCAAGGGGGCAGTGAAAACCAGGCCACAGAGGTCTGGATGCTGCCCGGTGTGTCCCGGGATTACTGAGGCCTTGTGCTGGGGGAGCGGAGGTGCTGTGGGGCAGGGCGTTGTGGGGGAGCAGAAGCAGCTGGTCAGGGAAAGCTGTGGTGGACATTGTGATCATGGGGGGCCACAGGCCTCTTATACAGCTGGGCCTGTGATCAGTGTGGCGGGAAGCAGAGGGTGTTTTTTCGGGTCTGTAAATGCCGCTGATGCTTGCTCTTCCAGGTCCCCCACTCCGGTGTCACCATGTCTGAAGAGAGCACTGCAAAGCACGTACCCGCGCAGAGCGAGGAGCTGGAGCAGCCGCAGGTAGGGGCGATGGACGGGACTGCTGGACCAGCGCGACTCCGGCTGGCAATGGCCTGCCCGCGGCAGTGCCTTGCTCTGTGGGCCAGGACGTTAGGCTGGCCGCACTCATCCCAGAGGCACCAAGTCCAGAGCTGGTGCGAGGCCGCTATGCCTGTACCCATGAGTGGGCAGAGAGCCCGAACGCGCGGAGTGAGGCTTGCTGGGGCGGTGTGTGAATTGGCTTATCTCATCAGCCTGCCATGTGGCTCTCTCCAGCTCTTATTGTTGGTGTCAGGCAAAGCTGGCTGGTGACTACTGTGCACCAGGCCCTTATATAAGAGCTCTGCTGTTGGCATCCACGCAGGCCTGGCATAGATGTACACACAGGGAAGCTCTAGCTGCTAGGGCCATGTGTACACAAGCCTTTGAGTGTTTGGGCCCCATCTGTGGCACTCTTGCCTGTTGCTGCATACGTGCTGCAGGCCCAGATACGTGGCTGTGAAGCTGCTCTAGAGATGTCCCACCCTGTGGCATTGCAGAGACTTCTGCCTCCAGCTGGCGGGAGCAGCTGCACAGCAAAGCCCCTGGGAGCGGGGTGTGCCCAACCGCTGCAGCTGCAGCATGGGCGCGAGGATGCGGCACCGGGGGCGTCTTGTAGTTGAGCTCATCACCTGCTCTTGTCTCCTCCTAGAACGTGGTGAGCAGGGTGGCCAACCTGCCCCTGGTCAGCTCCACCTATGACATGGTCTCCACTGCCTACACCTCCACCAAGGACAATCACCCCTACCTCAAGTCGGTGTGCGACGTGGCCGAGAAGGGTGTGAAGACCCTCACCTCTGTGGCCGTCAGTGGGGCCCAGCCCCTCCTCACCAAGCTGGAGCCCCAGAGTGAGTAGTAGGGCAGGGGAGCTGGGCTGTGAGCATCCCAGGCAGGGGTCATGGCTGGTGGCTTGTGCTCAAAGGGCAGGCTTAGGCTGACTAAGTTCTGGGGGGCTAGGGGGCTGAGGAAGGGAAGTTGGGGGTCACCCTGGCAGTGATATTTGCACTCCTGGAGCAGGCATGAGGCAGGTGCCAGGAGCTAGCCCAGACCTTGATCTCCATAGCAAAGGGCCCTTTTCCCCAGTAGGCCTATCTCACAGCAGTGTCACACGCTGCCTTGACAGTAGCGCAGCATCACTAGCCATCGCCAGCTGGAGCAGGCTGCCAGGCTCGGATTACCCTTGACAAAGGGCACGTGGTGGATGCCAGGATATTTGATTCGGCAGCAGCCCTGGGCGTGAAGCAAGGCTGTTTTTATCCCCTGTTGCTAATTCTGGAGATGCAAGATGGAAGTGACCTAGAACCAGCCTGCTGGTGTCATGAGCTGCGACAGGCAGCGCCCTTCAGCAGTGCAGAGCCACCAGCTAGAGTTGCAAAAGCTTAGGAGTTGGGGCATGGGGCCCTACTTGCCCCATGCTGAGAGCAGGGCTGGGAACTAACTGCATTCCCTTGAGGAGCCTGGCAGGCACCCAGCACCTGCCCAGGTGACCTTCAGCCCAGATCTGTAGAGAGATCTTGCATTGAGTCTTCCTAATGGGAGTCCTTCTGGGGGTGGGGGGGAGAATGGGTCTCTTCTTTCCCAGTGGGAGGGGGTGGCCAAGTGTGGAGGGGCCCTGGGGTCTGTTCCCGGCTTCCCTGCATATGCAGCATCTTCCAGCTTGTTCCTTGGCCCCTGCCGCTTGCTGGCAGGTGCCCATGAAAGAGGCCAGCTCTGGCATCTGACCTGCTCCCTGCCTGCTGGAGCTTGCTGGCTAATTTCTCCCCCTCCTGTCTAGTTGCAACAGCGAACCAGTATGCCTGCAAGGGGCTGGATAAGCTGGAGGAAAAGCTGCCAATTCTGCAGCAGCCCACGGAAAAGGCAAGGATCTCTGGGGAGTGGAATGGGGGCTCTGGGGCCCCCAAGGGATGGTGTGGAGGGGGTAACTCTTGATGGGGCTGTGGCAGGGCAGTAGCTCTGCTTTTGGGCGTAGGACTGTCCTGGGTGGGCTGGGAGGGCAGGAAGCAGGCTCCTCCTTGAACGAATGAAGTGGAGATTTGCAGGCTAGGAACCCATCTCTCCTTGATGCATACAGCTAGGTGGGACCAGTCAGTACCATCCCAGGTTGCTGAAAACTAACCCCTTCCCCTGCTCCCTGAATCCCAGGTAGTGGCAGACACCAAGGAGCTGGTGTCCTCCACAGTCATGGGGGCCAGAGACACTGTCTCCAGCACCGTCAGTGGGGCTAAGGATGCGGTGAGCAGCCGTGTGACTGGCGTGGTGGACCTGGCCAAGGGCGCTGTGCAGGGCAGTGTGGAGATGACCAAGTCAGTGGTGAACAGCAGTGTGAACACAGTCCTGGGGTCCCGAGTGGCCCAGATGGTGGTCACAGGCGTGGATGTTGTGCTGGGGAAGTCGGAGGAGCTGGTGGATCACTACCTGCCCATGACAGACCAGGAGCTGGGTCAGTATGTGCCACGGCTCGGCATATCGGGGCTGGTGGGCCAACCTCGGCCAACACCAGCAGCTTGGCATCTCCCTTGGGGCAGGGGCAGCCTTGACCTGCAGATACGATGGGATGCCTAGTGCTGTGTTCCCTGGGGTGCAGTTGGATCCAGGCTTTCCAAGCCTGGGAACCCTAGGCTCTTCCAGAGGTGCTGAGCACCCATGGCCCTGTCCACTCCTAAGCAGTGGTGAGGGCTGTAGGTGCAGGAGAGCAGGTAACCCACCAAGGGGGGGTGCATGGGAGGGTCAGAATCAAGGTGCTGGGTCTAATGTTGCTCATACCTTAGCTGGACTCATGGGTTTGGCCTGAGAAGTGGCTGCAGCTCTGACCTCAGATTGGAGCTCATTGCTCATGAGGGAAATGCTCTTTCCCCCTTACTGCCCAGGGTCACCTGGTTCATGCCTGGCAGCACTGGCTCTGTGCCTAGCACATAGCAGCACTGATGCATGAGTGAGGATGGGACTGTGGGGTGGAAAGCAAACCCAGCCCTGCTGATGCACCCGCAGTGGTCTGCTCAGGCATATTTTTAGTGTTTGTGCCCTGGGCTTAGCTCCGGCCTGGGCAGCAGCACAGCACATGTGGAGGAACTACCCTTAGGTGTGAGCTCCAGCTGCCCAAGCTCTCCTCCCACATTCCCTATTCCTGCCGCTGAACACTTGCCCAGCCTGGCTGACTCCCCCGTGTGCTCTTCCCCTAGCTAAGCTGGCCACATCAGTGGAAGGCTTTGAAATGGCCTCAGTGGAGGAGCAAAAGCGGCAGCAGAGCTACTTTGTGCGCCTGGGCTCCCTGTCCAGCAAGCTGCGGCACCGGGCCTACCAGCACTCCCTGGGCAAGCTGCGCTGTGCCCGGCAGAGCACCCAGGAGGGGCTGGCCCAGCTCCACCACACCATCGAGCTGGTAAGGGGTGTCTCTCACTTGTCCTTGCTCAGGCTGCAGCTGTGCCTTCTCCGCTCTGTTGTCCTGGCTTGTCCCGCAGCTTGTGCACAGAGGGCTACTAGAGCCTTGTCCCCTGCCGTGGTTTGATTGCAGGTGTTCTGTCCTTGCCAGATCGAGCATGTCAAGCAAGGGGTAGACCAGAAGCTCCACAACGGCCAGGAGAAGCTGCACCAGATGTGGCTGGAGTGGAGTAGGAGGCAGCCGGGTGGGAGTGAGCAATACGACGCTGCCCACCCTGAGGTATCTGCTCCCTTCCCATCCTGGCCCCCGCTCGCCCCTCCCTGGCGCACGGCCCCTCCTCACCTGGCGCTCGGTCCCTCCGCAGGTGGAGTCCCGCACCCTGGTCATGTTCCGTGGCATCACCCAGCAGCTGCAGGCCTCCTGTCTGGGCCTCATGGCCAATGTCCAGGGCCTCCCTGTGAGCATCCAGGACAAGGTGCGGCAGATGCGCCACCACATGGAAGAGCTCCACACGTCTTTTTCAGCTGCCCACTCCTTCCAAGACCTGTCCAGCACTGTCCTGACCCAGAGCCGGGAGAGGGTGACCAAAGCCCGCGAGTCCCTTGACGAGCTGCTGGACTACGTGGCGCAGAATGCCCCCCTGCCGTGGCTTGTGGGACCTTTTGCACCTGTGCTGGTGGAGCACCCGGAAAATCTGGCCACGGGGATGGAGAAGAAGGAAGAGGAAGCTACTGGCCCAGCCCAGAGGGGGGAAGAGCAGCCATCCCCGCTGGCCTCTGAGGCCTAGAAGGCTCCTTGAAGTGATGGAGTTGGCTTCTTGCAAAGGACAGAGCTTCTGTGTGGCATTCATGTGTCTAACCTCATGTCTGGGGGAGGGGGTTTGTCTTGTATTTTTTTTTTTTTCTTACTGGCTGGGATAGGTGGGTAGGAACAATAGGGAACCTGATAGTCCCTCAAATCAAGTAGCAAAACTAGCCAGGACTGATGCATCGGAGCTGCCTGTGGCTGAGGTAGCCTCACTGAGATGCTCCAGCCAAACAGCTTGGCACAGATGCTGCTGCCTTAGTCTTGTCTGAGCTCTGGGGGCCTGAGCCCCAATGCAACACCACAGTGTCTGGACTGGGGCTGCGGCTCTGACCTGCTCTTAACCAGGGCCTAGGGCATGTTGGGGTGGCAGGTCCAGGAAATGGGCTCTACTTCTGGTGAGCTCTGGCAGCCTTTGCCTTTCCCAAGGGCTATGAGACTTCAGTCATCTGGTGTCTCGTCCACACTGCTGCTCCTGCTTTCTGCAAAGCTTGCCCTAGGATGGACATCATCTCCCTGCCCCCTCAACATCTTCAGGGGCCAGTTGTGAGCTCTTCAGGTTGCTGCTGAAGCCTTGTGCTCCTCTGATCCATCTTGAAGCCATTAAAGCCAACTGCCTGTGAAACAACCTGGCTCCAGCACGGCAGTGATGACTCAAAGTGCTGCCAAAGGGGCACAGTTGGTGCCCAGTTCTCCTCTCCCAAAGGGCTTGATTTGGGCAGTGAGCAGTTATCTGATCTGATCTTCTTCCTCTAAGTGCCATTAACACTTTCTACCTTTTGTAGAACCATGACTTTTTTTTTCCTCTCTCTTCCAGAATAAAATCTCTTTGCATTCACTGGAGGTGCCGGTGTCTCACCTGGGATCTTCTGAGTCCTCCTCCAGTCCCTATTTGATGCCACCCTGGAGTTCTCCAGGTGGCTGGGCTGGGGTTTATCCTGGTCTTCATGGGGGAGGTGAACTCCTACTGGATTTTGCAATGCACTCACCCTGCAAAGAGCGCAGGGGCTCTGGGAGCACTGGCGGGTGGATGTTAAAGCTGTTGGCTCCTGCAGTGAAGTCCCCAGCTCTTCTTACAGCAGAGCCAGC
>NW_017729018.1:9097552-9100302 GCF_001723915.1 Gavialis gangeticus | reverse complement strand
CCTGCAGCCAGAGCTCAGGGGTGGGGCAGAGTGCGGGGAAGCTGGGGCCGGCGAGGTGCCAAGGCTTCTCCCCAGCTGAGTACAAGAAAATGGGGCAACTGAGCAGGAGGCACCGGTCCCTCTGAAATGCTGTCCCCTCTCTGTGCTGCTTGACCTGTGCAGGGCTCTGGGGCTGGCTGCTGGTAAAACCAAGCCAGCTGGGCTGTAGGAGGCCCTTGGCTGTGGATCCCACTCTGCTGGGTGTGCAATATGGGTTGCTGGACTGAGCCAAGGCTCCAGGGACCTGCTGAGAGCACCTGGCTGCGTCCTCTCTTTACTGTGCCTTTAGTTTCTCCAGGTAGGAAATCAGTAGAGGGCTCCTGCCCTTAGCCCCAGCTCTGGCAGCTGCAGATGGGAGGAGTGGGGCCGGCTCTGAAGGTCTCTCTTAGGCACTTGGTTCTCCTGCAGAGCAATGCCCATGTGCTGGAGATGCTGATCAGCCCCCCTGGGACCTGGAGCAAAGCACAGAGGGGGCTTGGAAGGAAGGAAATCACTAAGCCTCTTTGTGCCATCTTTGGGGTGCTCCTCATATCCCCAGCAAGGGGAAGGTGCAATCTTCAGACCAGTGGGCAGTACTGCACAGGCTTGGCCCTTGCTCAGTTGGGTACTGATTGCCACGAAACTGGGACTGCCTGGTGCCATCCTCCCTGCAGCACTCAGGTCAGCCCTGCAGCTCCTTGCATCCTGGCTCTGCCTCTCCTAAGAGTAGGGTCCTACCTCGTGGGGGTCTGAGTCCCAGCCCCATCCCTGCTCACCGTGTGAATGTGACCTTGGGCTCTGAGCCCTCAGCCCTTGTCCCCTGCCGGCACTTCAAAGGCAGGCGGCTTCCCCCAGCTCCTGCGCAAGCTGCTCAGAGGGGTGGGATCCTTTCAGATCTGTCACCTTTGTACTGCTGGGGGCATTACCCCTTCTAGCAACAGGGGAAGGGGGAACCATACAGAGGGGCTGGGTGCACCAAGATGCTCCATCTCCTTTAAGCTAGCCCCTGGGCTCCCAGCCTCAGCCCTGCTCCAGACCTGGGCACAGCCTGGCACTAGCCTGCTGCCCTGGAGACCTGGGAATGGGGCTGAGCCCCCATGAGTCTGGGGGACACAGGCCCCCCCACCCTGCAGGGTATGGAGTCACTGGCACGAGCAGCCCCATCCAAGCTCCCCCAGGGCAATCCCACGCCTGACCGGCAGCCCTCCCTCCCTCCCCCACCCCCGCATGCTCCTCGGCACTGGACGCTCCCCATCCCCCTGCTTTGCCCCTGTCTGGAAGTGTGGGGCCCACAACCAGCCCTGGCCGCCTCCCTTCATGGGAGACTCCCCTTGCAGGAAACAGCCTTGCCCTTCCTCTCCCGTGGCCATGCTGGCCCCCAGGGCCTTGCCCTTGAAACAGCTGCGAGCGGTGGAAGCTGGGGGACGGCTCCAGGAGCGATGAGCTCTCTTTGGAGCCAGGTTTTATAGCAAGGGGCTTGGTCTTGTTGGCCTGCAAAGGCACGGCTGGGCAGGGGCTCGGCATGCAGCCGCCTCAGTGTACAGGGCAAGGTCCCGCGGCCTCCTCTTGCTTCGCGCGGGCTCTGGTGCTTAGCTTGCCCCACACTCCCTGCTTCAAGCACCTGCCAGGCTGCAACAGCCACTGTGTGACCCTTCACCCAAGGCATCCTGCTATCTGCAGCCCTGGATACGCTGCTGCCACCAGACTGGGGGAGCAGCCTGCAGTGGGGCCCCTGAGACGGACCCCACATCTCCCCTTTCCACAGCAGGGGCTGGCTGCTGCCCTGGATGCCGCTTGGCACCGCTGTCGGGTGGCAGCGGTGCTCCTCCTCGGAGGTGGCTGCGTCGCAGGAATCCCCCGTGGCCTTGGGGTGGCCGGTGTGGGAGTGACGCCGACTTTACTTCTGCTTTCCCAGTGAATGTGGGGGGCGGGGCGTGGACCTGGCTGCCCTGTGCCCAGTCTGTGTGGTGCTGGACTTTACCCAGCACCGCGTCTGCACCCTCCGGTTGGCACAGTATCACAGGTCACCTCATTTAACGCTCCCCTCTGGTTCGTGACAGCTTGTACTGCGGGTGGGAGCCCAGGGTCTCGGTGCTGTCCCCAAGAGCAGCAGGTAAATGCAGGGGAGGCGGGAGAGTGGCTTTGGCTGGGGTCTGCCCTTCGGTGCCCAAGTCTGGTACCTCCCTCCCCAGCAGCAGCCGGGGGTGGGGTCCGGTGCCCCCAGCACAGAGCTCAGGGCAGAAGGTGGGATCAGTTTGCTTCCTGGTGCAGGAGATGGTCCTCTGACCCCCACCAGCCCCCAGCAAGCGATGCCTCCGCACAGCCTGACCCAGCCCCCGGGCCGTGCTAAGCAGCTCCCTGGGAGCAGGACATAGGCCCTGGCGTGGCTGGTGGGCACCCTCCACCCCAGCGCAGCCAGCAATGCCAGGCAGGGTGTAAGCCAGCACGAAACCCAGATGGGAATTACCCTCCAGCCCGCCCTGTCCTCCACATCGCAGCTCCCAGACAATAGCGGCTCACCAGGGCGGGATCCAGGCCTCCAGCCCAGGGGGTGAAAGGAGTCGCATGTGACCGGCCAGACCCCTTTCCCCTGCCCTCTCCCAGGCTCCTGCCTCCTGGAGCCGTCCGGCGGGGGGAGGGCTCCCCACTGGCCTATAAAGGCTGGGCAGGGGGCAGCTCGGATGCTGGAGCAGCTGGAGCACCGAGCAGTCCTAGGGAAGGGAGGTGAGAGA
>NW_017729018.1:9088581-9092552 GCF_001723915.1 Gavialis gangeticus | reverse complement strand
TGGAAAGCAAGGGAGTATAAATTAAATAAAGTTACAAAAAATAGGCCAAAAGAATCTGTACGGTAGATTACACGGGTTTTTCTTCCCCATTATATGCTGAGTTACTTTTATTTCCCTCCTTATATCATTCTGTTAATTGGTTTTCTGGGTGTACTCATTTCTTTCAGCCTTGATACACACATTCTTTTTCTCTTTTTACATGAGCACAATCCTACGTACCTAAACAGGATTCCCAATTAATTTGAATTCAGTGGAATTCATTCATTTATGCAAGACAGACTGAATGGAGGGTCTGGTTTTTTTCAGTGAATATTTTGTTTACCAACAGATGCAGTTTTGGTTGATAGGAAACTGTTCAAATTTGGACTAAATTCTCCCAATTGTTTTTACTATAAAGGGGGGGGGGTGAAGCAGGGTAGAAACTAGATTTAAAAAGTTAAAGATTCAAAGGGAACGTTCTCCTTTTAACTCAAAGCCCTCTGTCCAGTCTCTCAGCCAGGCTGTGGGAGACCCAGGTTAAATGAGTGAGTTCAAACACACATTATTCAACTCCTGGGTGACTGCTCTGCATCATGCTATAGATTAACCTGGGGTAGACGCCTTCCAGTTTCTTTGTTGACATTCTTCCACTTTGTATAATACAAATAACTGTTCATTAGAGCAAGAGTGCCTGAACCAGCAGGTTATAGAGTGATCTTTACTCTATTTCTGTAGTTTAATAGGAAAAATTGAAAGGAACTTATCTCTGAATACCTGACTGTAGCCTTACACATTGGGATGATCTATGTTAGGTTTCACAATCAGTATTTGCACTTGACAGAATATTTTAACCTGGCATTTAAAATGATTCAATAAAGCAATAGCAAAACTGTCTTAGCAGTTGTGATTTTCTGTAGGAACCCAAACAGAATGATTACAGAGACTAGTACTGTCACAGACCCACACAAGTGTCCCTCTCTTAAACCAATGTTTTCCTTAGCTTAGTGTTACAGTTACGTATTGGACACAGAAAACTACTATTTCATTTAGCCTTCAAACTCCATCCCAGGTTGACATTCTCTTGATACAGGGACAAACTCATTAGCATTCATTGTGATTGTTTAGCTAAGTGTTAATTAAATAATTCAGTGTTGGATTTGACTATAGAGGCTCTTCAAAGACATTAAATTGGAAAGGTTGACTAATAATAAAAACCAGAACATCCAAAATGAAATGGTCTTTTCAGTAACATAACTTAACCATGCCCTTTAGTGGTAAAAGAGAAAAAGATCTTGTTAATGAAGGGATTCACACACTACAACTTCTGAGGGTGAGTGCTAAAGGCTTTTCTTTCATAAATGGAGCAGGGGGTGGGATCCATCTTTTAGAATCCACCGTGGTAGAAGGTGCTCTGACCCCTTCCCCTTTCAGGCCATAACCCATTTTAGAGCGCTGGCCTGGGAATGGAAAAGTTAAGTTTAATTCCCTCCTCTGCCCACAAGGATTGGACCCCACATGTCACACCTCTCCATAGAGCACCTGGCTCAACAAGCTATATGTTTTACCAGTGAGGGGGATGGGCACTCCCGATCTGTCTCCTTAGAGCTGTTCCACTTTATACAGCCAAGAGAGGCTGGGGAATCTCCCATCTTTAAGAGCTGTTAAGGGAAGGTCAGACAACCATATGTCTGCAGTGGTTTGGAGGTGACAACATTCCTGCCTTGAGCATGGAGTTTGCACTATATCAGTGAGGGTCCATCTTTTGGGAAAGAGTCCTGGACCCCCCCCGAAGTGCCACTCCAGCCCCATTTCCCTGCCAAATCTGCTGCTCTACTTTTTGCTCTTTTCCCTGTTGTTCTTGTCTGATCTCCTTTTCTCCTTTCTTTTTACTGCTCTACTTGCTGCTGTTCTGCCTGTCCCCTGCCTGATCTATCATGTGTCACACATAGAGGCTCCCAGTGCTACCTGGGGCACTCATGGACTAGATGGTTTCCAAGGTCTATTCCAGTCCTGATTTTCTATGATTCTATGGAATTTATTAAAGAGTAATTAGGCCAACGGGACAGAGATATTGAGAGGGAGAGAGAGACAGTATAGGTACAAGAATGAGCATGACTCACTTACCTAAGGTTTGGAGCACTTATCGGGGAGAAATGAGCCCTTAGTTCCAATGCTGCTCCAAGGAGCATTTGTATATTTTATCTAATGAATGGTTCAGGTAAAATACATGTACAGTCCTTGGAGAAGGGACTATAATTCAGGATTCTCTGTCCCTACTCCCTCTCTTTTTTCATCTCTCCCACTCCTCCACCCCAGCGCAGCCAGCAATGCCAGGCAGGGTGTAAGCCAGCACGAAACCCAGATGGGAATTACCCTCCAGCCCGCCCTGTCCTCCACATCGCAGCTCCCAGACAATAGCGGCTCACCAGGGCGGGATCCAGGCCTCCAGCCCAGGGGGTGAAAGGAGTCGCATGTGACCGGCCAGACCCCTTTCCCCTGCCCTCTCCCAGGCTCCTGCCTCCTGGAGCCGTCCGGCGGGGGGAGGGCTCCCCACTGGCCTATAAAGGCTGGGCAGGGGGCAGCTCGGATGCTGGAGCAGCTGGAGCACCGGGCAGTCCTAGGGAAGGGAGGTGAGAGATTTTCGGCTGCGTTGGTTACTTCACTGGCAGTGGGTGTGCGTGTGTGTGCATTTTTTGTGGGGTTTTCTCCGGGTGTAGCCAAGTTTGCCTGCGCCCCAGCAGGGCTTTGCAAAGCAGCACTGGGGGGCTTCAGTGCTCCCCTCTGCCGGCAGCAACTGGCCAGCCTCTGTGCCCCCTGCCCCCATCGAGCCAGGCTTGGGGAAGCAAACCTGCAGCAGCTTGGCTTGTCTGGGAGATGCTAGTCCGCCTCCGTCACGTGCGTCGATGCACCCCTGGCAGGTTGGGGAGCGCCGGTACCCCGGGCTGCAGGCTCCAAGCGACACCACCCCCAGAGCTGGAGCTGTTGCTCCAAACGCCAGCCCTCCTCGCCATGCTGAGGCCGTGCTGGCCCCTCCTGGGGATCTGGCACCTTCTCAGTTTGCAGCCCCCCGCTTGCATCCAGGGTGAAACGAGATGTTTCTGTGCTCTGGGCTGGGGTGGGGGAGCACCGAGCCGGGCAGTGCCGCTCTTTCTAAACCAGCCTCGTGCTCACCGAGCTGCTCCCAGCCAAGTGAACGTGGGGCCCTTCCCTCCGCACTCTCCCAGCCTGAAAGGCTGCCAGCTCTGCCCTAGCCGGCTTCGTGGCAACAGAGCCAGGAGCCAAGAAGGCATCTAGTCCTTGCAACCAGGTTCTCGCTCCCGCGGCCCCGGGCTCTGGGGCTGAGCGTGCCTGCTCCACCCCGGGCACCGGACCCGCTTGAGACCCCAGTGCACTCTCAGCTGTGGCTTCCTGCGGTGCCGTGGGCCCCGCGCACCGAGGGCTGCGCTCAGTCCCGCCCGACGCTGGAGCCGGCCCAGCCCCACAAAGGCCCTCAGTGCGGCGCACAATAGTCCACACAGGCAGCTTGCGCAAAGCAGTGCCCGCGCTTTGCATTCCCCCCCCGGCTTCCCCTGCCCCAGCTCGGTACAGGCTGGCCCCCCGCACCAGCCAGCAGCAGGGAGGCAGCCTTGGCCACAGCCCAAAGGCAGCGAGTGGCGGGGGGTGTTGCAAAGGCTGCGGAGGAAGGCCTCGCTCCCGCTGTTGCACAACCGCTGGGGCTGTAGCCGCCCGCCTGCTGCACCCTGGACTGGAGAGCGTATCTGCCACGGGGTGTCGTCAGCGCCGGGTGGCCCCATCCCCCGGGACCGGCAGGGGTGTTACTCAACCTCTTACTTTGCACCCAGCCCTCGGAGGCTGCTGTTTCCACACTGCTCTGACCTCTGCCCAGGCTTTATAGCCCTGGAGTTTACTCTGGGCTTATCTGGGGAGGCAGGCGTATGCCTGCACCAGCTAATCTTCTCCTTGCCGTAGCCCCGGATTCCACCATGACTATC
>NW_017729018.1:9078302-9083581 GCF_001723915.1 Gavialis gangeticus | reverse complement strand
TCTGGGCTTATCTGGGGAGGCAGGCGTATGCCTGCACCAGCTAATCTTCTCCTTGCCGTAGCCCCGGATTCCACCATGACGTCCCCCGAGCCCAGCAAGGCTTCCCCGAAGGAGCCGGACGTGGAGCCGGAGCAGCAGGTGGGTACAGGCCAGACCCTTGGGCAGCCTCTGCCCATCCCTGCACCCCCGCGCGCTCTCCCTTCTAGGCGAGGAGCTCTGGGGTCTCAGCCCTTCACCTGAATACCCCGGCAGCCCAAGCTGGGAGAAACGGCGCGGTGACCCGAGACGTCCGCTCGTAGCCAACCTGGCCGCGGCTGCACTGATGCCCGTGGGAGGGCACTTGTCAGTGCAAGCTGGAGCTGGACTGGCATGAGTCCTCCTGCCTGGCAGACCCGGCGCAGCAGCACTGGCTTGACCAGCTTGCCCCGGGTGATGCTGTACATTGGTGTACCTGGCCCCCAGTTTAGGAGCAGACAGACGGGCCCTTATGCAGAAGCAGTTGCACATGGGGGGCAACTATTATAGTATCTCGCCACTAAGGGGCATTGGGGCAGACCACAGCCCCTACACCTCGAGCAAAGCCTCCCGTGGCTAGTAAGGTGCTCTGCTACGTGCCAGACTTACAGGCCCCCGATTACCTGCACCCCACGCTGGGGCAGGGAGTCTCTGCTCCCTGGGGGCTGATTAGATCGGTGGGGCATCCCCTGCCTGCCAGGTGTCGGGTCCAGGCGAGGCTGCTCGTGGCCGTGGCTGTGGCCCATGCAGGGCCCCGCTAACCCCTGGCTTCTCCCCAGCAGAACCTGGCCAGTCGCGTGGCCAGCCTGCCCCTGGTGAGCTCGGCCTACGACATGGTCTCGGCGGCGTACGCCTCCACCAAGGACAGCCACCCCTACATGCGGTCCGTGTGCGACGTGGCCGAGAAAGGCGTGAAGACCCTCGGCGCCGTGGCCGCCAGTGGGGCCCAGCCCCTCCTCGCCAAGCTGGAGCCACAGAGTGAGTTGTGGGGGGTCCTGGCGGCTGCGCTTGCTGCAGCTTGCCAGGGGCTGAGCTCCCTGCTGCTGCAGCCGGCTGCAGGGTCCTCAATGCGTCTGCCGAGGCGGCTGCGTCCGCCGGTGGCTTAAGCTCTGGGGCAGCCTGTGATGGCCCCTCCGTGCTCAGCATCAGGCGTGAGCATCCCCCGCTCT
The DNA here is from genome assembly GCF_001723915.1 of Gavialis gangeticus. Lineage (NCBI taxonomy): Eukaryota > Metazoa > Chordata > Crocodylia > Gavialidae > Gavialis > Gavialis gangeticus. The sequence goes on along the minus strand of NW_017729018.1, from coordinate 9,082,397 downwards.
CTGCTGCTTTCCAGCCCTGCTCCCCATTCCCAGCTTCGGCTCCTTTTGCCCTTGAGCCCTGCTTGGAGACTCCTGGGGTCCTGGCTCCCGGGGCAGCATGGCTGGGGCTCCTCTCAGCCCCTTGGGGCAGCTAAACCGCTTCTCTCCCTCCTGCAGTCTCGTCGGCAAATGACTACGCCTGCAAGGGGCTGGACAAGCTGGAGGAGACGCTGCCCATCCTCCAGCAGCCCACAGACAAGGTGATGTCCCTGCTCCTGCCACAAGAGAGGTGGGTGGGATGCCCTTAGGGCTGGGTGACCAGAGAAGGTGCTCCGGTGCCCAGCATCTGGCTGTGGGGGCACGGGCAGCCTGGGAGCATAGGGCAGGAGAAGATGCCCTGGTTTGTGCCTGCGAGGTAAGGCGTGAGCAGGACCCAGGGCAGGGCTGCACTGCTCAGCACCCAGCCCTGCGCCCTCCCTGACCTGGAGATGGGGCTCTGCAGTGCCCCCCTCCATCTCCCGCGATGCCTGTCTCCACCCCCAGCCACCCTCCATCTCCCCCCTGATGCCTGCCTCTACCCCTCTAGATCCTCTCCGACACCAAGGAGCTGGTGACATCCACGGTGACGGGCGCCAAGGATGCCCTCTCCAGCAGCGTCAGCGCCGTGAGCAGCCGCATGACCGGCGCGGTGGACTTCAGCAAGGGTGCCGTGCAGGGCGGGGTGGAGCTGACCCGGGCGGCTGTGGCCAGCGGCATGAGCACGGTCATGGGCTCGGCCATGGGGCAGATGGTGGCAAGTGGCGTGGATGCTGTGCTGGGCAAGTCGGAGGAGCTGGTGGATCACTACCTGCCCATGACCGACGAGGAGCTGGGTGAGCAGCGGTGGGGGGGGTGGCTCTGTTTCCTGGACGGGGTGGGGGGTGCAGTCTGCAAGCTGAGACAGGGCTGGGATGGCTCCAGCCTGGGAGATGCTCCTGATGCCGGGAGGTGCAGCTCATCCTCCCCATGTGGTAGTTGGGGGCTCGAGGAGCCCATGCCCTGACCATGGGGTGCAGCAGGAGGAGGAGGAGGAGGAGGACACAGACAGGGGCATCATGATCTGGGGACCAGCTTTTCCGCCCGTAGCTCTGTGCTCCAGGGAGAGGGACGCTGTCACCGCTGCCACCACCGACCTCCCCCTATTTGTGCCGTCTGCTCTTTGCTTCCAGCCAAGCTGGCCACAGCAGTGGAGGGCTTCGACGTGGCCTCAGTGGAGCAGCAGAAGCAGCAGCAGAGCTACTTCGTGCGCCTGGGCTCCCTGTCCAGCAAGCTGCGGCACCGGGCCTACCAGCACTCCCTGGGCAAGCTGCGGCGCATCCGGCAGAGCACCCAGGAGGGGCTGGCCCAGCTCCACCACACCATCGAGCTGGTAGGGATGCCATGCTGCCTGGGCATGCCGGGGTCCTGCCCAGCCACCATCCACCGGGAGGCAATCCTGCCGGCCCCCGCCCAGGCGTCTGACCCAGCCGGTCTCTTCCCCTCCCAGATGGAGCACATCAAGCAGGGGGTTGATCAGAAGGTCCAGGGCGGACGGGAGAAGCTGCAGCGGATGTGGCTGGAGTGGAGGCAGACGCAGTCCGGCGCAGGCCAGGACAAGGAGGCGGACAGCAAGGCCGTGATGGCTGGGCAGTCGGAGGTAGGTGGTGACATGGGCTCTGCTCTGCCAGCCTGGCCCTTGGCCTGGGGGAACCGGCCGCCTGACCTGGCCCTGTCTCCTCCTAGCAGGTGGAGTCTCTGGCCCTGGCCATGTCCCGCAGCCTCACCCAGCAGCTCCAAGCCACCAGCCAGACGCTGGCATCCAGCCTCCAAGGCCTCCCCGCCGGCATCCAGGACAAGGTGCTGCAGATGCGGCAGCAGGTCGAGGAGCTCCGCGCGGCCTTCTTGGCCGCCGGCTCCTTCCAGGACCTGCCGGGCAGCGTCCTGAGCCGGAGCCGGGAGCGCGTGGCCCGAGCCCGCGAGCTGCTGGACGAGCTGGTGGAGCACGTGGGGCAGAGCATGCCGCTCTCCTGGCTCGTGGGTCCCTTCGCCCCGGGTGGCAGACAGCCAGAGGACATGGAAATGGAGTAGTGTCCAGCCAGCCCCCAGGCCACTTGCCCCGAGTGCCAGGCCCTGTCTCTCTTACCCGGCTCTGCGTCCCTAGCTCTGCGTTCCTGGCATTTCTTGCCTTGCTCTTGGGTGTCTTTGTATGGGGGGGGGGTGGCATATCACTGCGTGCAGCCCAAATTCAGCCTGCTCTTCTATAACCTGCTCAGACCCGGCACCAGACCAGCTTGTCCCCCCACTGCCTACATCCCCGAGGTGCAGGTTGGGGGTGGGACAGCCAGGCTCTTCTGAGGCTCTGAGCACCTGCGACCCTCTTCCCACTAGCGATGTCTGAACAGGCCTGGGCTCCCTTGAGCTACTGCCAGGCTCCAGGCTCGAGCATTTGAGCGTGGGGGGAGCTAGGCCCATCGGATAAGCACCGGGGCTCCGTAGAGTGAGGTAGGACAGCAGGGCCCTGGCCAAGGGATTTTTGACCCAAGGGGGTGTTTCACGGGAAGTTTTCCCTGCCCTGCCCCTAGGCCACAAAGATGCTCCTGAAACTGATGTCGGGCTCGGACGCTGTGTGATGCCCTGGCGCCCCCAGCACTCGGCTGCCAGACCTGTGCCCTCTGCCCAGCCAGCCCCTGCCCGGGGACGAGCACATCCTGCAGAGCAGCCTCGGGGCAGTGGGGCTGAAGAAAGCCAGAGGGCAGGGAGCCGGTGCAATCCCACGTGCCACAGCTCTGACTTGCACGTTGCAGCATTTAACCTCTCCAAATAAAGCCTTGGTTTGCATTGGAGCTGCAGCCTCTGGTGTGGTGTGTCGGGCTCCGGTAATGGCTTCCCCTCTCCCGGGGCAGACCGGCCTGGTCACCCCATTGCTCAGCCAAGGCTTACAGGGGTGGGTTTCCCTCCAGCACCCAGCCCCTCTCCCGCGGCTCCTGCCGGGCTGAGGTCTCCTTGGCTCCAGTGCTGGTCCCCGAGGAGACCAGGGTCTGGAGCACCCCTTGCTGGTGTCACGGTGAGCCCGTTCCAGGCTGGCAGTGCTGAGCGCTCCTGCCCCTCCAGCTCCTTGCTGTAGAACTGAGCCCGTGATGCCCCCCACAGCCTGGCCCCTGGGGAGGCATGGCCCAAGCCGGGTAGCCCTTCCTCATCCGCCACGGCTCCATCGATGCCCCTCCCCACTGTATCACCCTCCCGGGCTGGTTGCGCTACAGCTCAGCCCTAATCCAGCATGCCCAGAGGGCAACTTCCAAAGCCCCCCGGGTGCCTGCCGCCCACATGCTTGGGACACCCCTGAGCTGGAGGAGGACACACAGTGCCCTCCACGGTGCAGCTAGTGCCAGATGATGGAAGTGCCCAGCAGAGCAGGGGCAGGAAGGGGCTCTGCCCTGCGGGGCTGTGACCGGTCCCTTCGAGAAGGGGCAGCTGGGGATGGGGGCTGCTGCCCAGGCCCCGGGTGGAGGTGGCGCTGCCCCAGCCGGGGCGAGGTCACGGCGCTGAGGTCACAAAGGCACCACAGAATATTGCCAGCATCTGCCCGCGGGCCGGGCGCAGCCTGGGGAGGGCTGGAGACACCGCCAACCCCACTGGGGACGCCACCTCCTCCGCGGGCACTGCCACCGCCCGCCCCACACACAGAGACCATGGCAGAGCGTGAGTAATCCTGTCCCCTCTGCAGCAGCCTGCCCTCTCGGGACCACCCCGCCTGCCCCCAGCCCCATGGTCTGTGGAGCGGAGGGCACTGGCCAGGCACCAGTGTCCTTGAGCTGGTGCGATGAGGCTGGGGATGGCAGCACTCAGGGGCTGTTTGATTCCCGGCTGAGCCCCAGGCTGCTTGGCGGGCGGGTGGCGTGGCCCCAAGACATGCTGGGAGGATGCCCAGGGCTGACAGGTCGCCAGCTCTTCCTGCCCTGTCCCCCCAGCAGCCCTCGATGCCCCCCTGCTGCCCAGCGATGACAGCCTAATGGCAGATGCCACCGACATGGACCCGACACTCGTGTTCGACCAGGAGGAGCAGGTGGGGCAGTGCCGCCCTGGCATGGGGCTGGGGCT
>NW_017729018.1:9072882-9073302 GCF_001723915.1 Gavialis gangeticus | reverse complement strand
CACAGAGGGACACCCACTACCTGCCCCGTTACCCCCCGAGCCCCTTCCCCCCGGCTGACTCCCTCGCTCAGTTTGCAGCGAACAGGGTGTTCAGCCGTGGCACGGTCGCTGCCACCTACAACCAGGACGCTGCTCCGCCTGCCTGGGACAGCGCCTTCAGCGCCAAGTCCGAGTATGAGCTGGCAGCCGAGAGCCCTGAGCCCAGCACCAAGGGAGACACCAGCCATGCCCAGCCCGCCACACCGGAGCTGGAGCCAGAGCTGGAGGTGAAGCTGGAGCTGGAGCTGAAACCAGAGTCAGACCAGGAGCAGGAGCCAAAACTGGAGCTGAAACCAGAGCTGGAGCAGCAGCCAAAGCTGACACCAGCGGTGGAGCTGAAGCCAGAGCAGGAGTTGGTTGGTGAGTGGTGGGGAGAGGCTG
>NW_017729018.1:9067573-9067882 GCF_001723915.1 Gavialis gangeticus | reverse complement strand
TGAAGCCCTGCCCACAGGGCACAGAGGGACACCCACTACCTGCCCCGTTACCCCCCGAGCCCCTTCCCCCCGGCTGACTCCCTCGCTCAGTTTGCAGCGAACAGGGTGTTCAGCCGTGGCACGGTCGCTGCCACCTACAACCAGGACGCTGCTCCGCCTGCCTGGGACAGCGCCTTCAGCGCCAAGTCCGAGTATGAGCTGGCAGCCGAGAGCCCTGAGCCCAGCACCAAGGGAGACACCAGCCATGCCCAGCCCGCCACACAGGAGCTGGAGCCAGAGCTGGAGGTGAAGCTGGAGCTGGAGCTGAAA
>NW_017729018.1:9066515-9067562 GCF_001723915.1 Gavialis gangeticus | reverse complement strand
GGGTGAGGCTGTGGGGGGCGGGGAGGGAGTGTGCTCTGGCTCTGATTCCTACCCCAGGTCCATGCGGCTGCAGGGTGGCGCCAGGGCTCCCAGGTGCCCCACAGCATTGAGCAGCCCGGGGTCACTGCTGAACACAGCCAGGTGCCTCCTGCCACACTGCTCTGTGCAGGGAGCTCCCCCACCCCCGTTCAGTAACCCAGCGGCCAGCCGTCCATCCATGCATCCCTCCGTCCATCCGTGTGTCCGTGTGTCCTACAGCTGGAACAACACAGGAGAACAAAAGTGAGGGCCCAAGAGAGCCAGGGGAGGAGCTGCCCGTCCCAATGGAGCAGGTAGCCCCAGCTCAGCCCCTCGCCAGGGCTGTAACTCGAGGTGGGGGCACAGCGATGCTGTCATCCCAGCATTGGCAGAGGCATTGCCTGGCTGCACAGTCCGCTCTGGGCACAGGGGCAAAGGGATTTGCCTGGGGTCACTGAGAGAGGCGGTGGCAGGGCAGAGCAGGGTGTCTGGAGCTCCAGGGAGGGGTTGGACCAGACTCCCTCACCTGCTAGGCTGGCGGGCAGCTGGCATCTTGGCATGAGCGTGCGAAGGGTACTGCATCCTCTGACCCCTCCTCCCCCCAACTCTGACTCCTGTCTCTAGGCTATGCCCGCAGGCCCCAGCACAACACAGGCTGTGATCCCTGGCCCCACGCTCACGGCCGCCCCAAACCACGCCACGGCCATGGGCAAAGGCATCCGGGCCCTGCTGGGCTGCAAGGTGGGGCAGCTCGTGCTGCACAGCATGAACCGGGCGCTGGACACCTCTGAGGGGTGGCTGGACCACTGCCTGCCCCTGCCAGACCGGGTGCTGGGCACCGAGGGGCTGCTGGCTCTGCCCCCGCCGCCGTGCAGCAAGCCGGGCTGCCTGCTGCGGCTCAGCGCCCTGTCCAGCAGCCTGCGCAACCGTGCCCTGGCCCTGGCCCTGAGCAAGCTGCAGCGCACCCGGCGCAACGTCCGCCAGAGCCTCTCCCAGCTGCACCAGACAGTCGACCTGGTGAGGACCAAT
>NW_017729018.1:9058541-9061515 GCF_001723915.1 Gavialis gangeticus | reverse complement strand
CCCCTTCCACTCCCCTCCGTCTCCGCACCCTGCTCCCCCCTCCAGACCCACCCATGCCCCGTCCCAACCCTGTACTCTGCCAGGGCTGGGCTGTGGGCCCCCACACCCCTGGCACAGTGCTGCCCTCCCCTCTCTGCTCCAGATCGAGACCATCCAGCAGGGCACGGAGAAGCAGGTGCAGAGCAGCCAGGACAAGCTGCAGGCTATGTGGGTGCGCCACAGACAGGAGCCGGGTGATGAGAGTGGGCCAGGGGGCAGCCAGGAGGCCGCGGGAGGTGGCACCCCTGCACTGGAGGTACTGGGCCAGGCAGCTGGGCTGGACACCCCCCCCGGCAGGCCGCAGCAGCACTCAGCTCTGCCCTGTCCCTCGCAGGTGGAGACCCAGGCCCTGGCCATATCCCGCAACCTGACCCAGGAGCTGCAGAGCACCTACCTGAACCTGATGGCCAGTGCCCAGGGGCTGCCTGCCAGCCTGCAGGAGAAGATGCAGCAGGTGCACCAGAGCATGGCTGAGCTGCATGCCTTCTTCTCCTCTGCCACCTCCTTCCAGGACCTGTCCAGTGCCGTGCTGGCCCAGAGCCGCGAGCGCGTGGCCAAGGCCTGGGAAGCCATGGATGAGCTGGTGGAGTTCCTGGTGCAGAACCCGCCGGTGACGTGGCTGATGGAGTCGCTGGCTCAGGATGGGCAGCCGGGGCAGGACGAGGGGGAACGGCGCGACATCCTCCGTGTGCTCAAGGACTATGAGCCTCAGGACTGCGGGGACTGAGACAAGGGGCAATGCCCCCTGCTCCAGCTGTCCCCAGCCCTGAGGCCTGTGCTGGTGACTTGTGATGCCCGGTGCCCCTCATTCCCTGGGGCCACACTCGCCTCTGGGGCTTGTCCTCAGCACAGGCCTGTTCCCTCATTAATAAGTCACTGCTGCAGGATCCTGCTGGCCTTGTCCTTGGAGAAGAGTGGGGGTGGGTGTGGGTCTTGCCTGCAGGGAGGAGCTGGCATCTGCAGCCGAGTGACTGGTGCCACGTAGCCACGAGCTGGTTGACATGGTGCAGCCACCACTGAACTGTCCCAGGCAAGAGCGCCAGACAGGAAAGGACAAACACCAGGCTCAGTCTCATCAAGGCCAAGTCCAGAGGGCACATCCCGGTCCCAGCGCAGTGCAGGGGTGAGTGTATGTGACCATGAGATGTGTTAAGGGCCATGATTTAACTCGCCCTCCTGGCCTTCAACTCAGTGCCGCTCTGCCCTGGCCCTTCAGCCAGCCCAATGCATGTAGGTGTGCATGCGTGTGTGTGTGTGTGCGCATGCATATGTGCATGCATGCGTGCACATGCATGTACAAGAGAGCCTGGAGCTCACTGGACTACAAGTTCCCAGAAAGAAAAACAGCTACAGAAGTGAGCGCAGCCCCGAGGCTCCTGCCACGTCCATCTTGGCTGCAGCCCAACTCAGCTCGAGGCCCCCTCTCCTCACCCTGCCCTGAGCACTGCAACAAAGCCACTGGCTAGCAGGACCAAAAGTGCAGAGGCAGGGGAAGGGGAGGGCGGGGTCTCACCCTGTTCATATCACCAGGGATTTGGCCCAGACCCAGGAGACTGCAGCTCCTGGCTTTTCTGCCAGGAGGGGGTAGAAAACCCAGTTTCTCAGGGCAGGCAGGGGCAGGGTCTCAGCAAAAGGAGATGGACCCATCTTGATGGCCATTGAAGGTTGACTTGATGGACCGTCAAGTCAGCCTTGGAAGGCAAGGGATTAATTGTTGGCTTTCCCACTGGCGCCCTGTGCCCTTGGCCATGTCCCTTGTCTTGTGAAATGAAGAGAATGGGTGAAGAGTGGAAAAAGCACTGCTTGCTTGGTCCGTTTAAAACCTACAAGCCCCTCTGGGAAGGCTCAGCCTGGACTTAAAAGCTTCTCCTGTCTCAATACCAGCTGGAGCAAAAGGCAGTACGACAGCTCTGCCCACTAAAGGGGGCAAGTCAGGGGAGAGGGCACTGCTTCAGGGCAGCACGCGCTGCTTCTCCAGCAAGGGGTGCGGCTGTGCAGACCCATCCCCTGCACCCTGCTGGCAGGACCTCTACCCCAGTGGTTCTTGGCCTGGTTGGACTCCAGCTCCCCAGCCCAGAACATGCCAGCTCTTTGCTCTCACTCATTTCTCAACAATGGAAAAATACCAGAGCCCCTCATCTACGGGAAAGAGCTCAAAAGACAGCGACAGGCAGAGCAGTTCCCACAGCTCATTCCCCTTGGGAATCATCAGGTGCATCTTGGAAGCCACATGTAGGTGCTTGCACCTTGCAGCGCTCATAGGAAAGGATTGCACAGGGGCCCGCTTGGGAATCACGGTTCTCCCCCTCACCCCATGGAGGAGAGTAGAGAACTCAAGTAACCTCCACAGAGCCTGCCCCGTGCTAGCTGCAGCTGGGCTGGTGTTCACAGGGTCAAAGGCTCCAGGCTTTTATTTGGGTTTTGTTCATAGAAACACAAGGCAGCTGCAAGAGGCCCACGCCCCTAGGCTGCCACAGCTGCCCCAAACTGGCAGGGTGCTGAGCACAGCTGGCACTGGGACAAGGCCACGCAACGCTGTGCTTGGACTGCAGGGCAAACAACAGGCTGACACATGGCCTCCTTGTCAGCTGGGCAAGTCTTTATTGTACAGGTACAAAAGCTTCAGATCCTTGCAAAAAAAAAAAGACAGGCAGACAGACAGAGACAAACAGATCCAACCCTGCTGGCTGCCCCTGCTCCCCCGAGCAACAGGTATCCCTCACCTCCAGCCCCCTCTACAGCCAGCGGGATATCCCTAGAGAACGCTCCGTCCTCCTGCTGGAGGAATGAGATGCCGAGAGCCAAACTGGGCATCTCTGGCAGTCCCATAGACGTCACAGGATAGGGCCGAGGGCTTCAGATTGGGGGAGCACAGGGTTCTGGCTGCTGGGATGGCTTCTGCTTACAAGGTTGGGGGAGCCTGACCTGCACAGCA
>NW_017729018.1:9051503-9053541 GCF_001723915.1 Gavialis gangeticus | reverse complement strand
TAGAGAACGCTCCATCCTCCTGCTGGAGGAATGAGATGCCGAGAGCCAAACTGGGCATCTCTGGCAGTCCCATAGACGTCACAGGATAGGGCCGAGGGCTTCAGATTGGGGGAGCACAGGGTGCTGGCTGCTGGGATGGCTTCTGCTTACAAGGTTGGGGGAGCCTGACCTGCACAGCACGGCCACACGAAGGGTGGTCACTAGAACCCACAATGAAAAGGATGCTCACACCATGCTGGTGCCTTCTGGTCCCTGCCAGCTGGAAGTTTTAGCCCTAGAGAGCCAGCCTGGTGCCAAGGTCTGCTCTGGGCCATACACTCCTGCTGGAAAAGGCAGGGGTCCAGGATGCAACTGTCCAAAGCCAGCTGGGAGCAGGTGGCCACCCTGGGGTCCCTGGCTGGCGGAGAGGGGCACAGACTCCAGTGCTGGGCAGGAATTAGCTTGGTGTGATTCTCCAGTGCCCATCCCCAAGTGTGGCCACTTGGGCAGAAACCATTGGCACCTGCTTCCTGCCCATCCCTGTGAGCTGTAGCCAGCAGCAGAGCGAGACAAACAGACGGCTGAGGGAGAGCGTTCATTAAAAAACCCTTTATAGTCATTTCATGTCGGCTCCAATCACAAGGAATCAGGTGGGGACGGGGTGGGGGGACGAGGAGGAAAAAAAACAAAAACAGAACCAAACAGAGGGACAAGTACAAACAGACACGCGGCTCTCCCCAGAGTTCTCGGCGGTCCCAGGAGCAGGGGCAGGGACAAGACCTAGACATCATCTACTGTGTGGCTTAGTGAAGTGACTCTGAAACACGGGGCAAGGCAGAGGCCGGTCTCCGTGGCGGCGGGGCAACGCTGCGGTGTTCTCCACGCCAGCCATGGTCTCAGCTCTCCTCATTGTCATCCACGGACTCCGATGCAGCACGGACCCTCTCCCTGTCTGGGCCAGGCCTGTCAGTCTCGGGATAGTCTGGTGCGCTGGCAGGAAAAACACAAGAGACTTGTCACACTTCCCGTGGGGGTGGGGCTGGAGCCTGTGGTTGCCGCACCTCCCTCCATGCACCGCAGGCCACCCAAGTGCCTGCCTCAACCCTGCTGTGATGGACAAGCATGGGGACAGGAACACCCTTATCACTGCCTCTCCAGCTCATAATGATCATGAGACACCACTGCCACATGGTGGGAGTTTGGGGGGGGAATGGCACAGGCCCAGAGAGGCTGGGCTAGCAGGACCCCTGTCCCCAGAGCAGGTCTGGCCTCAGTGCTGTTGTGAATGGGCACTTGCCCTGGGAGGCACCGTGGCCCCAGATAGCAGCACACAGCCACCCCTGCCAAGTGAGAGGCTAATGCTCAGAGCTCTCCAGTCAGGTGCAGGCAGGCAAGCCCTGCCCTCCCAGTGCTTGCTGCTCACTCGTTGTGCGTGTCCTCGGTGGGGGCCTCGCGCTGACTGTCGCCTGCTCCTGCCGCTTTGTCCCGCTCCTTCTCCTCAGCGTTCTCCCCTTTCTGGGACATGGATTCGCCGTTCACAGGGCCTGGCAGGTCTGGGAGGGAGAAGACAGATGGGTGTTTGAGGGCCTGGGTGCTAGGGCCCGAGAGCAGCTCAACTGCCCCCTCACTCTGAGGCCACCCCATCAGCATTCCTCACTCAGGAGAAGGACACATGCCCCAGCCATCACTCCACGCCAGCAGAGCTGGCTGGCAGGGGTAGGGGTGGGGGTGGGGTGGGATCTTGGGTTGTGAACCCTGATGCTGCAAGGAGGGCAAAGCCATCAGCTGATGGGGCAGAGGGGGAGATATGCACTGCAGGGCCCAACACATTGGGGCTGCATTAGCTAGGTACTAACACACCACGCATGCAGGAAGGACCAGGGTCTCGCCAACCCCCTCACTGGGGCAGGGGAACACCATCCTACTCCAAGCACAGGGCTTGGAGACCCTAAACTCCCCCAAACTTCTCACATAGGGGCTAGCTCTAATCCATCATGACCCTATGGTATTAAAACCTGAGCAAAATGGTGTTCCAAGGCTGCCTGGCACCTGCCCTACA
>NW_017729018.1:9038542-9051404 GCF_001723915.1 Gavialis gangeticus | reverse complement strand
GCTGCCTGGCACCTGCCCTGCATAGGAGATGGAGTTCAAGGATGTCCCAGGAAGTTGGGGGCCTGCACACCTGCCACCATTGCAGATTTGCACCTCCAGAGGCAGCTCCTCTAGCTCCCCATGCTGGGACCCCCTCCTTCTGCCTCCACAACCCACCAGCTCCAGGAGCCACCAGGCAGGCCCTCCACAAGGGCTGCCACAGGGAGCGAGAATCAGCCCTGTGAAGGGCACCAGGAAAGCAACAGGCCCCTCCTAAGAGCCTGCACCCACGTTACCAGCATTCGTCTCCTCCTCTCCTTTCTCATTCCGTGTCTCGCCTCCTGCCAGCTTCTCCTGGCCCTTCTCTGCATCCCCCTTGTCCTTCTCCAACCCGGCTTTGTTGGCTTTCTGGATGGCCTCCAGCTTTGGTCCCAGGACACGTGACTTCAAGCGGGTGTAAACCTCAGCGGCCTTCTCCATTACATCCTTGTTCGCCTTGTAGCGGCGGATCTGCCACAGGCACAGGGAGCGTCAGACAGCAGCTTGGGAACAAGGTGGCCCTTGCCCAAGAGTGAGATGTGTGTACACACCCCTCCCCTCCCCTCCCACCCACATCCCCTCTCCATGGCACCTTTTTCAACGTAGCCACCACATCAGTGTGTTTCTGGAGGATCTGAGAGGTGACCTGCAGTGTTCCCAGCTCTTCCAGTGCACTCAGGCATCTCTTGATGTCCTGTAGGCAAAGAAGTGAGGTCAGAGAGCTCAGGAAGCTAGAGAGGTTTGCTTCATCCCTCTCTGGACTCAGTATACAGCATGGCAAAGCCTGCTCACTAAAAGGTAGGGGAAGCACTGTGACACAGGACCCAGCTGTGGCTGCCTGGCTGGAGGTTTGCAAAAAGCCAGGGTAAATGGGGAAGAATGGGTTATATGGTCCAGAGATTTGATACAGAGAGGGATTTGATACTGCCCATCCAGGACAGAAAGCACTGATACAGAGAGAAAATATGAACTGACATTTACTGGGTCAGACCCTAGGTCCCTCTAGTCATCTCCTGTGTCACACAGTGGCAGACAGCGGATGCTGAAAGGGAGTGAACTGGGTCTGACCAGGGGTTTTCCCCTGCTCCTCTCACACTTGCAGCCTCCAGCATTTAAGGTCTAGGAAGTTCTGATTCAGAAGCTGTGCCCCTTACTCCTGTGCTCAATAGCTCCTGAGGCCCCTTTCCTCCAAGTATGTCCTCCACCCTCTGTGAAACTGGCTAAATTGTCGGCTTCTACTACACTGGGCGGCAATGAGTTCCACGCTTTAATTACACACAGTGAGCAACCATTCCCTGTGCCCACGCAGGCCAGGACACGCAGGAGTGGGCTGAGACTGCAACAAGGGAGATGCGGGTTAGGTGGCAGGAAGGACTTTCTAACCACGAGGGGGATTCAGCACCAGATCAGCTTCCCAATCGGGGCAGGGGAATCCTTGTCATCTACTTGCAGGTTGCCCAAGCACCTGAGACGGGGGGGACCTTGGCTGGAGCAGTGGTGGGCTAACTGGTCCTTTGAGGTCCCTTGCTGCCCTATGTTGTTAGGGAGCACCTGCCACTGGATCCTGCCTCAGCTCTGGGGCCTGCACCAGGTGGCCTCAAGGTCCCTTCCAGCTTCACATTTCTCTGCTCCTATAAAAGGTAACGCTCCCCATCCCCGGGGTACAGCCGAGGAGCAGACACAGACAAAGCCTGCAGCACCCAAGATTGCAAGCAGCTGGGACTGGCTCTGGCCTTCTCCTGGGCCTCCCCTTGAGGGTGCCAGGTTCACCCACATCTGGTAAGCACCCAGTCAGGCCAGGAGCCAGACTGGTGGCACATCTTGGGGAAGCCCAAGGAGAAATGGTGGCACCATCTAGGGGCCAAGCTGAGCACTGCTCCTCCAGAGGCATCAATCCGTTGCTGGGCAGCCCACGAGAACAGGACACGATGCTGAACTCTAGCACAACACAGCTTTTGAAATAACTGGCAGGCCCTGGCACCAGCTCGGAGGGTGTCTGAGTGGACAGGGGAAGAGCAGGGAGTGCCAGCCTTCAGCAAGCATGCCAGAGCCATGAGAGGGGGCACACGCTTGCAAGGCTTCAGCCAAGGGGGCTGCTATACACAGTCTAGCAGGCAGGGAAAGAGGGCAGATGACTGGTGACAGCAGGAGGGGGGTGCTCATGCTGCCTTGCACAGCCCTGCAGGGTTGTGCACGGTGAGGACAAAGTGCTACCAGCATTGTGAGCAAGTGTGGGGGCAGGGAGCATTGCACACATGCGCACAGGCTAGTTTGGGATGCCTGCATGGGGCAGAAGAGCCAGACCCCAAGGCTCCCTGGATTCCACCCCCCACCGTGCCAGTACTCACCGGGTTATCGACTTTCAGGGCAAACTTGATCTCGCTGTGAAGCTTCTGGAGTTTCTCTTCGATTGTGGGCTCTGAGACAGAGGCAGCACAGATCAGCCTCCTACAGACTGACCCTGCTTGCTAGCGTGAGGGGTATGCCTCCAGCAGGACAGCACGTGGATGTTCTGGGTCTCGGGCCTGTGACCGGGCTGGGCTCGCAGCAGAGGGCCACCCCCCCAGAGCCTGCTACGGGAATGCACTCAGAGCAGAGGAGCCCTCACTCTGTTACACCTCAAAGCAGCCCCCTGCCCTGGCAGCCCATCAGCAACATCCCACAGGTTCCAGTCAGGGCTTCACACCAGATGCTTTCAGAACGACGCCCCTAAACCCCCATGTTGTGGCAACCTGCCCTGCCCAGAAAAGCATACCCCCCCTGCCCTCTCCCACCCAGACCCTTTCCCTCCCAGCCCAGCAGAGCGCCGCTCTCACCCTTTTTCTTCTCCATCCTTCTCTCGTGGATTGTGTCAGACTTTTTCCGGCCTCGTTCCACTTTCAAGGGTCTGTGGTAGGAAAAGGAAGCCAGAGGACAAGGCTGTGTATTGGACTGTCTGAATCCTGGGAACCCCCCACCCTCCCATGCCTCACCTGACAGGGCAAGATGACAAGACCCTCACAATCCTCCCCCTGGCCAGCTACACCCACATAGCTTGTCCAGGGGTAACCTGGCCTGCGGGGCAGGGTGATGGGGGTGTGGGCTATAAGGGAAATGTGAGCACGAAACCAGGCCGCCGCTCAGTGCTTGGGCACTGCCCCCACCCCAGCCCATCGCACTCAAGGGCAGGGGAGTGGAACTCGGGGCACTGCACAGGCAGGACCCCAGAGCTCGGGCCCACGACTTGATGTGGACAGAGGACAGCCCAGCACATCTGCAGAGGCCTCAAGCCCTTTGCTCCTGCCGAAGCCAGGGGCTGCCCAGAGCCGATGAGGAATCGGGCTCCGCAGCGAATGCACAACGCCAGATGGGTGCTGAGTACCGGTCTGCGGGGCTGGCACGAAGACCCCCAGCAGAGACGAAGGAACCCTGGAGTCCCAACTTCCAGCCCCAGGCCACAATCACCTCAGACCCAGGACTTTCAACACCCACCCCCACCCCCCAGTACAAAGTGATTCTCTAGGGCCCGACTAGAGGCTCCCTCCTCTCAGAGGAGCAGCCCTGCAGTAACAGCAGGCCTGAGGCTGCTCAGACCCCCAGGCGAGAGGGCTTCACAGTCAAGTGGCTTTAGAGACCTCCTCCCACTCCCAACCCCGGCATCTCCATGTGCCCCCTCCTCTGAGGCTGCTTCCGCCCCATCACAGACACACTGCAGCTCTGCAGGGAGCTCCCTTGAAGGGAAACCTCCACCCACCACCCCTAGAAGAGACCCCACCCCTCCCCACCAGCCCCTAGGGAAGGGACCAAGGGGAGAGGGGAGGGGGAAGGCGGAAGCTGACTTGTTGCGAGGCTTCTCCTCCCGGCCCCTCTTCTCCTTTTGATTCGGTTTCCTTGACAACTCAGAGGGCTGCAGCTTCTTCCCAGGCTTCTTTACCTTGGAGGAGAGAACAATGCAGAGAATGAGCGAGCCCTGATCTCCCCCCACACCCCTGCAGGGGGAGGGGGCTGCTCCAGCGCCTTGTGGAGAGGGGATGGGGGCATCACCTGGTACTGTACATGCACCTGGGACAGCCCCGGCCCTGAGCCACCAACTGGATATGTGGCCTTCTGCGATGTGGCTCGCGCTCCCTCCCCCCACACCCACGTGCTGGAGGAGATGTGCCTCCAGGTATGGGGCTCCCACGCAGCCTCTGCTGTCACCTCTGTGCCTCCTGGCACCACTCCACTTTCCTGCCCCAAGCAGGCTCCTCCCTCACACTGAACCTCATAGTGACTGTGTATGGATGGGGAAACCGAGGTACAGGGCAGTGCTGCAACTCCCAAGCTCAGGCAGCACCAGTGGCAAAGCCAGGAATGGAATCACTGGACAGCACTGCTCTCTTGGCTTCTCTGACACTGGAAGGAGCAGCATGGAGGACAGAGATGGTTTTACTGCAGTGCCTGGCACTTGCTGGATGAAAGCTCCGCACTCTCCACGGCTGGTCAAGCACTGTATTCCTGATATAGGCAGGGCGGAGGGCACCAGGGAGGGGCAGAGGGTGGGGTTGGCTATCAGTTCACAGCCATGCTAGCCAGCAGTTAAGGAAATCTAAATCCAAACCCCAGCTGAAGCTGGCAGGGAGGTGCTGCAGGGCCGCATTAGTGCCCAAGCTGGAACTGGGTCAGGATTTGGGGCTGGCTGAACAGCTCACAGAACAACCCCAAGGGACACCCAGACAGGAGGAGCCAATGCCTAAGTTCAGTGTGTTGCCTGCTGTGACTGAGCGGGTCACCAAAGCCATGGCCAGATGGCACCGTTCTGCCCAGGTGTCGCTGCGCTGGCAGCTGTGCCAGGGCTGAGCCCCTGGGGGAAAGTGTGCCAGGCAGACCAGAGCACACAGCCAACATGAGTCTTTTGCTGTGAGCACAGTGCAACTCCAGGGGGCTACAGGTGGCAGGAACACCCCCGCCAGTGCTGGAGAGCAGGGCCAGGGTTCACACAGCCCATGGCAGGGGAAGCTTCCTTGACACCCAGCTGCTCCAGTCCTGAGCAAGAAGAGCTGCACCCGGGGGTATGGGGAACAGTCCCAGAGTGCCGGGCTGTGGAGAGGGTCTGCGAGAGACACGTCCCATCCCACCCCACCCTGCTGCCCCCTCTGGCTGGGAACAGCATGCAGAGGCCGCACCCATACGAGCTCCCCGAGGTGCCCACACACTCACCTCCTTCTCCAGCTCAGCATCCGAGTCAGAGGATGACGGGGCTTTGGCTCGGCCCTTGCGGCCCCTTTTGGCCACATCACCGTCGAGGTTGCTGTCGCTGTCTGAGCGTGCCTCATCCGCCTTCTCCGCTTTCTCCTTCCGCTTTTCCTTCTCCTCCTTCTCTTGCTCGCGCAGCCGACGCAGCTCCTCTTCCTGCTCCCTCTTCCTCTTCTCCTCCAGTTCCCGCCGGCGCTCCTCGTCCCGCCGCTTCCACTCGCTGATGCGGTCCACATCACTGTCGCTGTCACTGGGGGCACAGCCAGGCAGGTCAGGGCAGGATGGGCCCTGCCGACAGCCCTGCTCCGCTCCCACTTGCAGCCTTGCTTCTCCAGAGCCTCATGCCATCCCTCCCACTGCCTGGGGATCAGACTGATGCTTGAACTGGGTACTGGACAGGCCCTGAACAGCCCTGAGAATGCCAAGTGGCTCAGGTTGGTCACCCTCCCTGCTCCCTTGCTGGGCACTTCCCTTTTTGGAGGGAATCAAAGCAAGAAGAGACTCTGGACTGATATCCCCAGAGACCCAAGGCCTCTGGTTACCCACAAGAATAGCCCCCAGTCAGCACCTCTCACCACTTGCCGAAGGAACCACTGTTGTAGACATCCAATCTGCATGGCCAACAGTCCCCTGTTCCCCTGTCTAGGTGCTAACATGACTGGGATGAAGTCCCCAGCCCTGTGAAGAAGCCCCAGCCCCACCTGCTTGGGAGTCAGCAAACATCCACGTCCTGTTCAGGCTGGGTCTGCAGGGATCCCCGGGCTCATCTCCCAATGGAGCAGGTGTCCTGTCACCCAGCTGTACCCCTTGCCATTCTGCTCCCCAGGGCTGTCTGAACCCCGCCTTATGCAAAGTCCCTTACCATCAGCCACGGCACTGCTAGGAGCCACCAGCACTACTGCAGTGCAAATGGAGAGGTGGGTCCCATAGCAGGAGCTGCTGAGGCGCAGCCCCAAAGGTACTGGTTTGAGCACAGGTAGCAGAGATCATTGCACCTGGGGAAGGGGCAGGGGCTACAATCCCCTGGAGGGCTGGCCAGCACAGCTCTGCCAACAGAGCAATTTGGACACCATTTTCAAGGGCAGAGGCAAGGCCACAGCCAGGAGGGCTCCATGCACAAGGTTCCTGCTCTGGGGAGCAGAGGGCACCACCCTTCCATGCCAGCTGCAGGGGGATGCACATGGCTCCATTGTTTAACGTTTATGCTGGGGCAGCACTAGAGGCCTCAGTCAGGTCAGACCTGGCACTGTATAAACATGTAGTTCAGCACAGCCTCTGTCCCAAAGAGCCACCGTCTTGAAAGTCGAAAGTGCCTCTAGGGCATTAATGAACTCATTACACCACAAGGGCCAGGCCTGTCTTCGCAGGAGGGAAAAAGACTGGGGCAAGGGCAGACAAGGCAACTTGGTTCACCGAGTGTGGACAGAGCCAGGGATTAGACTCACAGGTACGTTGCTACCCAGATGCTCTGAGCCAAGCCTCTGCCACGTGCTGCTCCTCTGGTCAGGACCCGTGGCCCTTGCAGAAAACTTCCCACCTACCCCCATCCAGTCACCTGGAAAACCCAGCAGGTACTGATGGCAGGGTGGGGCTAGCTCCTGCCAGGAGGGGATGCAAAGCTTGAGTGAGGGATTTGAGCCTGTGGCAGCCCAGCCTCCCCGGGACTCGCCCTCACCTGTCACTGCTGGAGCTGGTGGGCACTCTCTCAGGCTTTGGTTTTCTGCCCCGGGGCTTTGGGGGTGGCTTCTCGGCTGCAAGACACAAGCAGTCAGGGGTTCAGCAAAGCAGAAGACCCACCCCTTCAACAGGCGGCTGGCCAGGGGCTCTTCAAGGGAGAGTCACCCAGTCCAAGGCCCGGACTTCAGTCCACAGACTCAGGTATGGGCCAATCAAGGCCCCCACATAAACACATTCAGGAGCTTAGCAGAGAGCTCCCCTCCAGCACAGATTCCTGGGAAAGCCTGTGGGATATCTGCAATCTGACAATAAGCCATAGCACCCTTCAGACCCTACCTGGCTTCCGACCCCGAGGAGCCTTCTTCACAGACATGTCTGAATCTGAGTCTGAGTCCGAGTCTGACTTGGCCACATCCACTGCGGCGTTCTCCATCTCCTCCTCCGAGTCCGCTTTGGAGTCAGAGTCAGAGCCCGAATCCACCTTCTGTGAGTAGGGAAGAGAACGGAGTGCTGAGCGGGGAGGGGAGCAGGGACCAGCAGAGGCCTCAGGTCCAGCCCCTGCATTGCAGACGCCACATCACAGAGTTCCCATCCCAGGTGGGACAACAGAGGAAGCAATCTCCAGACCCTATGGATGGGGGTGGTGTCCAGAGTGAGCTGGTGTCACCAGGAAGGCAGGCAGCAGTCCAGGGGCTCATGATCGCCCAGTCCCCTGAAGTGTGGGAGGTCAGACTAGCTGCACCCAGGGAATCCCACTGGCCTTCAAAGCCCAAGACAAGTCTTCTTGTGCTCCCCTCAACCCGGGGCTACATGCTGGGAGCCAGTCACGCCCCAGTCACACAATGCTCATGTCCCACACTGCCAGCAACACAGAACCAGATGCTCAGTTCCTCAGTTTTTCCTCACCAACATCCAGCCAGACAATGGGCCTGGTGACTGTCT
Organism: Gavialis gangeticus; assembly: GCF_001723915.1. NCBI lineage: Eukaryota > Metazoa > Chordata > Crocodylia > Gavialidae > Gavialis > Gavialis gangeticus. The sequence continues at coordinate 9,043,553 of NW_017729018.1, read as the reverse complement.
ACAGCCTCCCCCTGCACTCACCACAGGCCACATCAGGTGCTGCCCCCAGCTACCCTGCTGTCCTGCAGCAGGTTGGAGAGAAGGGAACAGAAACAGGACAGGACCGGCCGCTCTTACCTTTCTCTTTCTCCCGCCTGCAGGCATCCTCCTGGGAGCCCTGGCTACCGGCTTCTTCTCGGGAGTGAAGTCCTGGGAAGGGACATACGCACATCTGAGATGGGGAAACATCCACTTTGGTTTCAGAGCCAGGCATCTCTCCTTGCCCCCCAACTCTTGGCATCAATCCCCAGGCCCAGACCCGATGCAGAGAAGGAAAGAAACCCAAAAGACACAGTAACTGGCACCAGGTGAGTGAGAAGCAGCCCCAGTTCTAACAGAGAGGACTTTTCCTCTGATAATCCTTGGATCTAGACTCCATGTCTTGGCCACTGCCCCAAGGCATAAGCATCCCTGGGATTTTAGCATCTTGGACTATACTGCCCGCTGTACCCACAAAGCACCTGCCCCAGGACCACTAGCCACACTGTGGCCAGCACTCAGGCCTGGGAGCAGATCAACAAGGCACAGGGGAGCCGCCAACATCAAGTGCTTCTCAGAGGAGATGGCAGTGTCTCATCTCCAGTGCCTTGGGAAGGATGGGACCAAGTGAGGCTGAGCTATAGGCCTAGGCCTGCTCATGCCTCTGCGAGCATTTCCCTTTAGCAACCGGAGGCCTAGGAAGAATTTAAGTGCTACTGCTGCTAGCAGGAAGAGGGCTTAGCCACCTTGTTCCCTTACTGCCTTCTCCCAGTCTCTGGTGAGTCCAGCAGAGCCTGCCTGCCCCATCCCTATATTGTGGTGTGTGGGGGGAATCACGCTCACCTGGTCGCTGTTTTTCTCCGACTCCGAAGAGCTTTCTGAGTTCTCTTCTTCTGACGGGGACACGCTGCCTTGGTCAAGGTCACTGGAGGATTTCCGGGGTCGTTTAGCCACCGGCACCTAAAGCCAGACATCACTGTGAGGGCAGCTGCAAGCTTGCCTGTTCTTCTCATCCATTCTCTCCGCACATGGTGAAGCAACCCACAGGGAAGCAGCCAAGCCTTCCTCGTGTCTTACTATTTTCTGTTAAACTTGGAGCAGCACCCAAGGGTTAGTCAGAAACTCACAGCTCCGGCCTGAGCCCACGGTCGGCCTACACACCATGAAAAGAGATCTCGATCTACCCCAGTACACGTGTGTAGGTAGAGGCAACTACAAGAACCCATGGGTTAACGATGAGGTTCTGCACTGGGATGGTTCCATTCTCCCAACCTCATCTCCTGTGAAGGAGGAAACTTGCTCTCACATCCCCACCTAAAAATCCCCCTGCTGCACAGTGCGGCTGGCACAGGACAGCAGCTAAACTCCAGCCCAGAAGCAGCTGCAGTTAAGTAGCATGTAAATTAACTGTCTTATGTTGCAGCTACAATACATCACACACAAATTATAACAATCTTCCTGGTCTCGCCTAGCCAGTGCCTGCGTACCTTCATAGCCAGTGACTTCCGCTTCAGCCCGCTGTGATCACTCCCCTTGTCAGACTCCTCGTCGCTTTCCATCTTCTCGGTGGCTGCTGCAGGGATGGCAGCGACCGCAGACTCTTCATCCTCTCCTGCATCACTGCCTGCTACCGGGTCGATGTCGCCAACCTCGCTGTCTGAGGAGCTTGCCGGCTGCAGAGGCAGAGAGATGGGTGGTTGGAGGTTACTGCTCAATATGTAGTAACACCCGTCAGGGCAAAGAGAGCAGGGGATAAGCATAGAGAAGACAGAGAGCAGGACATCCCCAGACAGGGATATCAGAGAGAGGACCCCTGAAACAGCTCCCACTGGAAGGCTAGGGAAATGCTCCCCCCTCCTCACAGAGCGCTAGAACCCTCAAGTGCAATAACATCACACAGACCTCATAAAGGGAGCTTCTCTGTCCCTTCAGCCAATGTCCATGTCCCCCAAAATCCCCTCTGCAGCCTTTCCCCACATGCACAGCATTAAGGGACCCATCTAGGACCAAAGACAGCTCCCAGTAGAGTCCTCTTTCATTCAAGTCACCACCTTGTGCTGCATCACGCTCGTTCACCTGGCCTTCCCTACATACCTGCCATCTGCCCTTCGCAGCTCACCTTGAAACCCCTTCTGCCTCTCTCCAGTGCCACAAACTGCAAAGCTGCTGTGGAAGCCTTCCTTGAAGACCCCACGATCTAAACTGCATCACATAACTTTTGTTACAAAGCATCCCTTAGGCACTCCGACCTCAACCACAAAGGGCCACCTCTTGGTTTGACCCAAAGCCCACGGAAATCAATGGGAAACCAGACTGGCAACGTTGGTCCTGGCCATCGGGTCAGGGCCCCTCTGCTGAGGGAAACAGTGGGACCAGTGAGCAGTCTCGGCACAGGGAGGGGAGCCAGAAGCACTAGTTCTGATGCTTGCTCTGACAAACGTGTTCTCTGCAGCTTTGGATGAGTCACTTACTCTGTGGATCCCATCTGTAAACCAGGGAGAACGATGCCTGCTTCCCTGGGACCCCAGTGAGGAAGAAAGTCAGAGATTTGATAAAGACAAGTTATGCAGTTCCTGAAAAGGGAGACTTTGACCTGGCAACCCCTAGAAACTCTGGTCAGGAGCAGGAGGCGGCAAGGCGATGTGGGAGACAGGCAGGACACCCGTGCTCAGGGCGACCCCGGACGCACTCACCGGAGGGGCGCTGTAGCTGGCATGAGGGTTGTTCTGGATTTCCCACAGGCCTTCATTGAAGCCTTTCCGCTTGTTCGGCTTCCCGTATTTGTCCTTGCACTTCTCGTATAGGAACAGGTCCTTAGGGCCCAAGAAGGCTCTGGGGAAACAAAGCAGAGGTGAGGCCCCAGCCCAGGGGAAGCAGGCAAGAGCAAAGGAAGCGCAGGTGGGGGTGCAGCTTACGTCTCGTGAGTGCCGAAGAAGAAGATGGGGTACTTGTTCGGTGGGGGTTTCACGGCACCATCTGCGATGTCATCGATCTGGAAGGGGGACAGAGCAGGACACGGTCAGGGATGGCAGCTGGGAGCACGTTACCACAGGTCGGCAGCAAAGCAGCATCATACTGGCGTGACTGTTTCAAACCCCCCCAGAAGCTTGTGGAGCAAACTGCCAGCAGCACACCAGCTCCTAACGCAGGATCTTGAGACGGGTGACAAAGAATCCGGCCCAGCCGCTTGGGCTCTGCGTGGGAACTTGACTTCAGTCTTCCTACGGCTGGGAATGCCTCATGGGTTATGGGCTTAACACCCGGGGGAAACCAGCCCATTGCATTCCTCTGTAGAGATCCATATGCCTGGACTTAGAGCAGTGCTGCTGGACCCCCCCGGGGAATCCTGTCCGGCCCCACTGAGGGCAGAGACGATTGCTCCAACAGGTGGTCAGAAGGGGCTCTCCTGGCTGGAAGCAGGCCACAGGAAAGCCCAGGCTGCCGGCAGGCACGACTTTTCACACACAGGAATCTCAGCCTTCTTCCCACACGCTGCGTTGGCTCCAGGGCCCGTCAGCCACTTCCACGTGATGCAGCCAGGGGACGCAGCTCCGAGGCAGGAGCCAGGGAGCGGGTGTGGGAGCTGCCACGGCAAAGAGGCAGCAACGCACATGCACGTGGGTGTCGCCCACACGCCGGGGAGCCTGCAAAGAGCAGCCCTTCCAGCAGTGCAAGGGAGCTCAGCCAGCCCAGGATCCTGAGAAGGAAGGAAGCTCTCCCCTAGCCCCACGTCCAGCAAAGCCAAAGGAAGGTGGAAGGAAGGAGGTCCTGAGATACTCTGCACGCCAGCTGTGGTCTCCCTGCCTCTGACACCCTCCACCATCACTGCTGTCCCAATCCCAGAAACTCTCAGCCTGTCTCTTTTGCTGGTAGACACCTCCTATAGCGACAGCCGAGCTGCCAAGAGGGCACCAGTCTGGCACCTGAACTGGTCAAGACTTCTGCCTTCAATATAGCTCCATCCGCACGGAGTCCTTGGGCACGAGCACAGCTCTTGGTCACCAGAACCAAATACGGTCCCATCTCCACCTGCACCCTCTCACCCCTGGGACCATCCAGGCCCCTTCCAGGCTCTGCAGCCATGTGGCACCATCACCCAGTTTTCCCACCTCAAATGCCACCTCCTAGCACCGCAGCACAGCCCAAGACCTCCCTGCCCCATGGCAGCTGCACACCCCGGCATCCAGCATCCCACCGGGACCAGCACCCTGGGCAACCCGCACCTGCGGTGGGTGGCCATCCCTGCCCCCTGCTCCACATCCACTGCCCCCACACCGAGTCCCTTCCAAGTCCCACTTGCCCATGACCCACTGCCTTGTCACCTGCCCCCTACGCCCGTCTTCCCTTGCACACACAGCCCAGCTCCCCACGGCACAACCCTGCGCCCCCACTAGGCCTTCACTGCACCCTGCGAAGCACCCTGCACCCCCATCCACTGACCCATGGCTGCGCTGCACCCCCACAGTCCTCTGCACCCCAGTATCCACCTCCAGCCTGTGCCCCTCCGCACTCCATGACCCACCCAGCACTGCCCTGCGCCCCTGTGCACCCACCACCCCTGTGCCCCGCTGCACCCCAAACCCAACCAGCACCCCCCCATGCACGCCCCCTCCCCCTGGACACCTCTGCACTCCAAACCCATTCAGCACCCCCCATGCGCCCAACACCATCCTGTGTCCCTCTGCACCCCAAACACATCCAGCAACCCCCAGCGCCCCTATGCACCCTCTGCACCCCCCGCCTCCCAGGAAACCTCTGCACCCCAAACCCATTCAGCACCCCGCTATGCACCTAGCACCATCCTGTGTCCCTCTGCACCCCAAACCCACCCAGCACCCCCGTGCCCCTCTGCACCCCCATGCACCCGCCACCTCCCTGGACCCCTCTGCTCTCCAAACCCACCCTGCGCCCCTGTGCCCCTCTGCACCAGACTCTCCACAAAGCCTCAGGGGCCACCCAACCAATCAAGCTCCCACCTTCTCAGCCCCTAAAT
>NW_017729018.1:9036372-9037918 GCF_001723915.1 Gavialis gangeticus | reverse complement strand
ACCTCTGGGCAGTGGGAGAAGGCGTGTAAGGGTAGAGTGAATGTTCAAGTATCACGATAATTGGCATTTTATTATAGATCCTCATTATAGATTATAATAATTATTATATCAAACTAATCATGTGGGGTATGGAGGATATAGGGTGCAGGGTGAAGAGCGTGCAGGGCATAGAGGGGATGTAGGGTATGGAGAATACAGGGTAAGGGGCACAGAGTATAGCGCATAGGGGATGCAGGGTTTAAAGGGTCTGGATACAGAGGATAGGAAATACAGGGTATAGGGGATATAGTATACAGAGGGTATAACATACAGCATATAGGGTATAGAGTGTATAGGGTATAGAGGGGGTAGGGAATTCAGGGTATAGAGGGTACAGGGGGGAGGGGGGCATGGATGCAAAGGGCCCTGGAAGAAGCATTGGGGCTATAAGGATCCTCATTAGGGGCTGCAGAGAAGGGCGCAGGACCATGGAGAGGAGCGGGTAGAAGTTATTGCCGGTGGGAACACTAGGGCATGCAGCAATGGGTACAAGCCATGGGAGCAGTGAGAGAAGCATGGAGGCACTGGGCGAGAGCATCCACATGGGAACTGAGAGGTCTACAGAGTACAAGGTAGGTAGATGCCTGCAACAGACCCAGAAGGTCATGGACCAATGGGGCTGTAAAGGGCACTGGAGTCTGGAGAGGAGAGGGAATTTGGGATGGAGGAAGAGTCATGTATTGAATGATGGATATAGGGAGGTAGAGGGGTGTACTGGGGATCTGGAGGGAGGGGTGCACTGGGGTAAGGAGCAGCGTAGGGTGCAGAGGGGAAGTAAGGGGCATGGTGTAGAAAGGTATTGAGGGGCAAGAGTTGGGGGCATAGAAGAGGAGGGTGTGACAGCCTGGGGATGAGCTGCCCAGGGGAACGAGAGGTGGTGTGTAGTTGCCCGTCCTTGCTGCTGCTCCTTTGCCCACCCTCTACTCTCCAGTTGTGGCTTTTCCTCTAGGGCTGTACTGGACACTGCTTTCCCTGGGCCTCCTGGTCTGCGCTGAATCCCTTTGGGAGGGACTCAGGCCTGCAGGCATTCAGACTGGCCCAGGACCCTTCAAACCAGAAGATCTCTGAATTAACTTCTGCATGGCGGGCACTGAGAACAGCGATGGCAGCAGCTTGTGCATTTAGGCCCCAGTCCTACAATGGGGATGCTCTGTTATCTTTGATATGTGAACAATTAACCCCATAGGCGTGGACTCAGGACAGCATTGGAGCATATGCTGAGAGATTTAAACATATGCTTAAATTTAAGCATATGCTTAAATGCTCTTCTTAATCAGGACCTGGATGATGAAAAGACTAGAGTGAACCACTCAACAACTTGCGTGAGTGACCACATTTCATCCCACGGCCAGTGCTCAGTAAACACGGTGGCATAACAATTGTTAACAATTAAAGAGATGCCAACAGATACCAAAGGCACAGAGCTGACGATGTATCAGCATCACAAGCACTATAAATAAACAGATGCACAATCTAGAAATAGCATTACTATTTTTTTTTTTTTTTT
>NW_017729018.1:9031565-9035477 GCF_001723915.1 Gavialis gangeticus | reverse complement strand
TTTAGGACTCAGATTTGAACGTTCTCTGAGGTTAACAATCCAAACTCAGTGCTATTTGGCTAATACTGTAAACTAAGAAGCCAACCTGAGTTGTGTATTCCCTCAGCTCAACCACAGGAATGGAAAAGGCATTTGGGACCTAAAGTTTCTGTACTAATTGGACCCATTTCTAGCTTCAAGTTACACCACTGATTTCAAAAGGCAATTGGAATTGTACCGAGGGCAAGTTTTACCTTTTGTGTTTTAATAATCACGCCATTAATCACAAAGGTGGGGGGATTTGCTTCTTTAAAAAAAACAGGGGACTAGATACTGTATACAGTGAAAATCCAGGTTAAATTCAGAGTAAATCTTACGAAGATAATGGAGTTTATACTGATGTAATCAAGAGTAGGCTTTAGTCTTGTGTTTTATTTTGATGGTGTCTCTTTAACCACATAGCAGAATACAATTACATTTACCTTATAAAAGGGTCTTTGATGATGTTATGCCAGAAAAGTAGGAAGCATTGAAACCAATTAGACCTGTTCTACAGCCAGATTTGTACTGGTTGTTTTGTTTTGTTTTTTTTAAAGTATGATTCTAAAGCTATTTATTTAAACAGTTGCAAAACGTCTCTGTCCATTCCTAACATGATCTAAGTCTGGCTTATTTTGATTCAGCTCAAACTGATTCCTAGCTGGCTTAGACTGAATCGATATGAGCTGGAGTTAAATGGTTTTCAGATGGCCCACAGGACCTTGCACCCATTCAACTAAATTGATTTTAAAAGAGATTTGAGCTAAGCCAGTGGCATTTTTATGGGAAGCCATTAAAAGCAGCAAGGCAAATTCAGCAGTGACATGAACACTGTGGCTAAGTTATGATGGGTAGAAACAGAAATAAGCAAGTGCACATGTGCTTCTGTAGCAATTTATCTAAACTGGCCGGTTGTGCCAGTGTAGCATTGGGATTTATCAAATAAGTATAAAAAAGCACATGCTTGTATTATATATTAATTATTTGCATAGCAGTTTTGCCTCTGGGGAGACGGTGAATGAAAGAATGAACCACGCGGGACAGAATTAATCATGTCACTTAATGCATGACTGGAAAGCATTCAGATGGATGGTGAGGAGGGTAAATTATTCACAGCATTATGGAGTAGACTCCAGAAACAAGCTGGATGCTTTGCAGAGCAAGTGACCTACACAGACATTGCTGTACTATCTAAAGGCCAATCCTGCAAAGGTACATAAGCCTCTGGTAAGCGTGGGTCAGTTCTGCAGAGGATCCAAGTCAGATACAGCCCTGGGGAGACAGTCTTGGCTCTTCAGTTCCAACTGTAGCAGCTCACGTATTTTTGGCTGTGGAAAGCCCTAGTTTGGTCCCTGAGGTGTTAACAGGTGTCTGTCATTATGCATAAACGTGAGCAACATCCGTTCTAATGGGACTGCTTGTGGTCGCAAGAGTTACTCAGCCTTGGTCTGTGCAAATTTGGGTGCTTCTGTTCTCAGCTTGTTTTGCTCATCTCCCAGCTGGAGGGGACTCAGGAAACCTTTGTCTGACAAGCAGCGCTGCTCAGTGTTCATGCAGAAGGAGGCAACCAAGGCAAGGTGACTTGCTGGCTGCATTCCTTCTTCCATGTGTGCTGTCTTCACTCTGCGAACCTTCCTGAAAGCAAAGTCATCTTAGTTCTTAGACCTTATCTCACACATACTCATGCTGCCATTCTGTATTGCCCCCTAGTGGGAAGCTCTCTGTCATTATATCCCTTTTGTCATGAGTATGAGGCATCTAAATTAAGGACTAACCTGATTACACATTTACGGTGTGTATTGTAGCTCCATCACGTTTCTCTGTCACTCTTTCTGTACATAGGTATAGAAATCTCCATCAATTCCTTTTATTTAATTAACCACCTCCTAGCTTCCTTGGCAATTTGTCTCTGGGTTTGGGAGGGTTATTCTTTCACACCACAGTTTTGTGTATGCCTGGCAGGCAGCTTGATGTGGGAGTGAGCACAAGTTTTTCTTGTGACAACAGGAAACTGCTCGCGTGTTTTTGTATTTTTGAGTCAGTTGTGTGACCTGCTGCTCCGTCCCAGACCCGCGTTCCTCCATGTTCTGCTAACGCGGAGGGTGTATTTCTTCCTCTGTCAATGCTGGCTAAGTTTTAGCAAAATACCTGCCCACCCCCTGCTACATCTTAAGAACAAGGATGCATCTGTTCAGCAGTTGAAGCTTGCTTCCGAGCATGTGATTTTTCCTGAGGAAATCGCTTGATAGTTTGCCCGAGGGACTGCCGTTCTGGGAGGTCCTGAGCTTTTTGAGAGGCCTTTGGTCTGAGGACGTCCCCTGTTCTTTCCTGTCTGTTGCCCCTTCGGGCCCTGCCGGTTGCAATGACCCCGGGGCTGCCGGTGTCTTCAGATAAAGTGCTGAATTGGGCTGGCACCAGGCAGCGGTCTCCATGAAAGAGATCCCGGGTGCTCTGGCACGCTGCAGACAGGCCACACAGCTACTTTGCTTTGGAAGAGCTTCTTTAAGACTTTCGGCAGTTTTAGCTGCCGGCCGTGCTCGGCCCTTTGAGGGGGAGGGGGCAGCAACCGGGGCCGTGCCCTAATTCCCGCTCCCGCCCAAACTGGCCAGCGAGGGAACTGGGCCCACTGCTGGGCCAAGGCGTCTTGTTCTCAGAGGCCCGATGAGGAGCCTGGCCGGGGCAGCGGGCAGGCCGTGACGTCCTCAGTGCGCGCGGCTCCCTCTACCCGTCGAAGGCGAAGGTCTCCCCACGCGCCCCCGTGACCTGGGTGCCTGGACAGGGGCACCCGGGCGGAGCGGATGGGTGTAGGGCACCACGTGAGGCTATGGGGAGGAGGCCCCATCTCCAGGCGGGGGCAAGGCCGCAGGGACCTCGCGCCATAGAGAGGCCGGGCGCGGCCTAGAGCGTCCCAGCCGGCAGCCCGTCACACTAGCGGCGTGACGCACAGGCGCCAGGCCACGCCCCTTCCTCTTCCTGCCCCACCACCCACCCAGCGGCCGCGGAGTCACGTGTCCGGCGCGAGCGCGGCCACTTCCGGGTGGGGGCGGGGCTCCGGGGCGCGGACCACGGCGGCGCCATGCGGAAATTTTTCCAGGAGATCAAGGCGGACCTTAAGTTCAAGGCGGCGGGGCCCGGGCAGAAGCTGGCGGAGCCGCCCAGGTGCGGGGCCGGGGCGGGGTCCTGGGGCCGGGCAGGCGGGCAGCAGCCCCGGTGGGTCTAGGGAAGGATCTGGTGAGTCTGGTTGGCCCCAGTGAATCTAGTGAGGGAGCTGCTGGGTCTGGTTAGTCCCAGTGGGTTTAGCAAAGGTCCCATAGAGGTTTCCCAGCAGGTCGCAGCGCCCTGGGGCTGGCGCTGCTTCTGGTACTGGCCCAGCGTGAAGCTGCGAGGGCTGGAGCTCATCACCCCGTTGCCCTCGTCAGGGTGGCACGGTGGCACTCGCTGTCCCATGTCGCTCGTGCCGTCTCCGGTCGGTTTGAGCATGACCTCAGGAGGCACCGGGTCCCCCGCACCAGCCTGAATCAGGCATAAGGGGCGTGGGTGAAGGAGCTGCATTAACATTCAAGGTTTCATCTAGCAGCAGAAGGCGGCAGGCAGGTGACGTGGGCCAAATTATGTAAAGTCAAGACTCGGGGAAGAATTGTGAGTTTTAGGCGGGATGCATTCGCTGGAGCAACTGCTGTGAATGAAGGATCGGAGGAGCGTAGCTCTGAGGCTGCAGGGAATAGGCGAGAAGCAAGGCGTGTTTGGTCATCCCTTTCACTGCCCCCTCATGCCCGAAAACACACCAGTCCTTCCCAGGTCTGTGTTTGATCCAGTAACACGTATCGCCAAACAAACCAGGCTCCTCCCAAGCTGCCCAAAGGCTGTGCTGCCTGGCCGGGCTGCCTGGTTTCT
>NW_017729018.1:9020730-9026565 GCF_001723915.1 Gavialis gangeticus | reverse complement strand
ACCAGTCCCTCCCAGGTCTGTGTTTGATCCAGTAACACGTATCGCCAAACAAACCAGGCTCCTCCCAAGCTGCCCAAAGGCTGTGCTGCCTGGCCGGGCTGCCTGGTTTCTCTGTGACCTTTCCAAAGTTGTTGTATCATTGTTGGGTGGATGCAGGTGACCCCAGTCCAGACCTGTTCTGCAGCTGTCTTGTGTGGCACATTGCTTGTTGTCCTGCAGGGGTGGGGAGGGATGTTACAGCTAAATGCGTGTTGTCCTGCAGAGCACTAGCAGCATCTATCACTTTCTTCCTATCAATATTCTCTGCTTGTTGTTGGTAGGACAGTGATCAAGGCTTCCCTCTGTGGTGTCAAGAGTTGGGAGAACCACCATTCTCCCCCTGTATCTGTGGGAGTTAGGAGAGAATATCCTTAAGAGAAATGGGTCTGCTCTTTCTTATCTGTATAAATAAGAAACTCTTTCCTAACTATTGTCTTTGGTTTTGCTGACGATGTCTCGGATGACTTTGTATTGGTTAAGAACAGCATGAAAGGCACTGGAGTCAACTGCATGACAAAAAACCTTTTCCAGGATGTTTGAATTAAATGGACTGAGTTTGGATATGGGGAATCTCTCACTTCCTTGACGTTGGTTTTGTCTTTCATAGCATCTTGTGGAATATATGAGATGAATTTCTAATATTAGTGTTACTTGTTAAATCTTTTTGATTTGTGTGCTGTTGCCTTTAAGGACTTTATATGCAAGAAAAAAGGTATATTTTCCCCCCCCCCCATCTGTAGTTTACCTTTATAATCCTGATTTAGCATAATTCATGTAGATTGTCCACCTAGGAGCCCATAGCTTCCTTTAAAGTCAGTTGAAATTGCAGGTGCTCATCACAAAAACCAGGGATCTGATTTCAGTGATCTTAATTGCAACTGCTCAGTTGCAGGGTGAGGTCACTTGGAAGCAAGCTGCCTCCTGCTTGAAATCCCTGCACAACAACCCAGTGCTGCAGCGGGACATTCAGAAAACAGCTGTCTGGTCTCCCTCTTTTGACCAAAAAATAAAAATATCAGATGGTGGAAAAATCCAGTTTTGCTTTAAACAGTTTTTAGTAGTTTATGGTCTTGGTGATGGGCAAGGGGGAAAGAAGTAAAGTCTAATCTGTGCCTTTAATTGAAATGAAGATGATCATAATCCTGCTCTAATCACTGGTTTATCTGCTTTCAGCTGACCTCATTGAGGACGCTGCCTTGCTGACAGCTGTTCATTTAATTGTGCCTTTCTGTTATCCCTCAGGGAAAGGGTCCATCAAGAAAAGTCAAAAGTTGAGACCAAACCTCGCCATGGGCCTACCAGTGAAGCTCAGATGGCAGCTGCTGCCGCCGTGGCCAGGCTGGAGCAGAAGCCCAAGCCTCGGGTCTCTTCGTCCCAAGATGTCATTAAGAGTCAGGGTGAGAATGGTGTAGCAGCAGATGCCCCTCTCTTCTGGGTGTAGGGCCGGCAGGCTTGTGAGAGAAGTGTGAGATGAGTGCCCATTTGCAGGAGGCATGTTCACTGGTGCACTGGCCCTACACTTGGCTTGTCTGAGTGGGACATGGAAGAGGCCTGCTTGTATATCTAGCTCAGTTTGCACGAAGAGCACAGCCCTCAGTTCTGGCGACATTTCTGGACCTTTGCACCTCAGTGACAGCTTGGCACAAGTGAAGTGCAGTTTGGGTGTGGGAGGGTTCACATTCACGTACAGCATCAGCTGCTGACGGCTGCCAGCAGTGAGATACCAGAGGAGATGCTGCTTCCCTCCCCCAGTCCTATCCAGTTAACATCATTTTGCTGCACCTGCTGTTGTAACTTGGATTCCTCTCTTTCCAGTGAGGAAGGAGCTAATGGCTGAAGCTGCCGCATATGAGAGCGGACCCTCCCCACATCATAAGGTAGGAGGAGATGCTGCTGTTCAGGTCATTCAGGTATTTGCTCTCTGGGGTACGCCAGAATCCTCCAAGCCTGAGTCTCTTCTTGGGAAATGAATGCCAGCCCGTCGGCTTGTCGATTTGAGTCTGCTTTGGAACTCTAGAGAAACTAGTTGTCAGAGGTGGAAACCCCCCTCCATGCATACCTTAATGTCTCTTCTGAGATCTCACCCACCTGGACAAGGAGACTTACAGCTTTTTTCCCCCTTCCTAATTTTTTAGAACTCCTTGGCCAGACACTGTAGTGTTTTGCAGGTGCATGGAGGAGTTGTACGTTCTTGTCATTAGGTATTGATTGGCTTTGGGCAGGATTTACACACCCATAATAAGATTGCTTTACACCAAAAATAGCTTGTTGAAGTCAGCAGGACTAGTAAGGGAGTGCAGTGTTGCTTGGCATGGGTAAGTGTGTCAGAATCTGGCCCTCTGCCTCAGCAATTGGAAGTACTCTCAGAGGCACATGATTAAAGTCGAAGCAGCAACTCTTCCTGTAGTTCAGTCTTGCGAACTCATCTATAAAACCTGAATTCCCTTCTTTAATAACCCTGGAGCAGAGGGGCTTGCCAGAAGTGCTGACTGCTCCTGATCTCTGCTGCTGGGAGCTGCTCCTCTGACTGACCAGTGGCCTGTTGGCATTTAGCCTTTCGGTTATGAATGCTCTGCAAACCTCAGATGACTGTTAATGTTCTATTCCCTGTTTTTATGGGGAGCAATAGCAGCTCATTATCTCTTCAAATTGTTGCGCTGTCCCTTGAAACCTTCCTTCTGTCCTGTTAACAGGGGTAATCTCTGTGCTGGCTCCATTAGCCAGCTGTGTTGCACTGAACACCTCAGACAGTCCGTGGTTCCACCTCTGCAAATGTTTCCTGAGCTAAATTCACCGGGGAGCCATGTGCCAGGGAGACAATTATAAATGTTTTCTTCCTTTGAGCCAACATCTGATTTCTGCTCTTTCTCAGGACCCTGAGGCTGCAGAAGAGGAAGAATGTGCTGGACTGTCAGTGTCTGGGGTCTATTTCATTTGCCCTCTAACTGGGGCCACTGTAAAGAAAGACAAGCGGGAAGCACACATCAGAGAGGCCATCCTTTCAGTAAGTGGGTCCTCGGCTAAGCACAGGCTTCCTCCAACCTCCTGCCCTGCCACTTAAGTTGCTCTCTGCTCTGGATACCCAGAGGTAGCTTAACCCGTTAGAAATGTGCCCTGGGAGGCTGTTTTCAGCTGGATCCATAGGCATGACTGGGCTTAAGGAGTTGTGTAGAGCATAGCTGCTTCTCCACTATGTTCTTGTGGTATTACAGGCCTCCTGTGTCTCTGCTTTCTCCCCCAGTACTGTATTGTCTTAAAGGACTGTAAACTAACACAGTTAACAAGCACCTACCCCAACTCCTTCTACCATAAGTCTCCAGAACACTGGTCAGTCTGACTTTTTGGTTATATAGATCTATGTGGCATCCAGTGCCTCTTATGCAACTAAATTACGTCCTCCTCCTTCTCCTCTAGCATTCCTCTAAAGACCCAGTGGCTGCCTCGATCATGGAGATTCACACCTTCAACAGAGACCGAGAGAAAGTGAAGCTTGGTGTTGAGACCATCGCGAAGTAAGTGGCACGAATGCACTGTGCAGTGCTGAGCACACCAGTCTCCTGCCTTAAATCTGTTGTGTCACTAGATAAGAGGACTTGGATGAAACCCCTGCAAGATTACTGGGGAAATGGGTGTTCTAGATAATGCCCAAAAGAAAAGCAAAGCCAAAAACTTGGAAATGTCTCTCAACAGCAAGGTCTCTTCCACTGAATAGCTGTAGATTTTCTGGAGTACAGGAATTCAAAGAAACCAAACTTGTATGAGGGTGGAAGACTGTCCAGGTCCTGGAGGTGTTGTCTCATTCATGCAACTCAGTCCCCCAAGGTGGAATGTCTGTCTGTCTGAAAAATGAACCCTCTGCCAGATTAATCTGTGAAGAGCAAGGCTTCACTTCCAAACTAGGTGCCAAGTCAGCAGTGGGAGGGAAAACATCTGGATGCCTGTAAATGCACACAGATGCAGCATGGCTTTAACTGGCAGTGGCACAGCTGTGTGTACAGAGTGCTGTGGGCCTGCAAGCAAGCCCAGTAGGTAGCAGACATTCCCCATTCACAAGGGGCTTATGTTTCATACTTATGCCCTGTGCATTTAAATGCCTTTCCAGTGGGGAAGGTCCAAAAATTTGTCTTGTGGAAGGTGGTAGAGGAAATTAGTGACCCATTTGTAGAGTAAGGGGTATCTTTCACATGTTAAGAAACAACTTTTGTCTTGGGACTTAGCAACCTGGGTAGTGCAAGCTTCCCCTTCTCCTCTGTGTTTTAGCAGAGAAAATAATATACTTCAAATCTTGATCATTGCACCAGACAGCACCCAGGAGTTGACCGTGATTGCATGAGGCCAGACCCACTGTAGTGAGTGAAGTGTGTTGGTTGTGTCTTCTACAGATACCTAGATAACATCCACCTCCATCCAGAGGAAGAGAAGTACCAAAAAATCAAGCTGCAGAACAAAGTGTTTCAGGTGAGATTAAGACACCTCCTTTTGCAACACTGGGAAATTCCTACTCTGGAGCAAACTGAATCTGACTCTCCCTTTTTCTTTTAGGAAAGGATAAATAATCTGGAAGGTGTGCACAACTTTTTCCAGGCCATTGGGTTTAAGAAGAAAGCCCTGCCTGTTCCAGGACAAGGCAAGAAACCCAAGTGTATTCTGTTTGAAGTTGGGGTCAGCTTCTGCTGAGTAATGGCAGGACTTCCTTGGGGAGATGAACATGGCAGTAAACTTTGTAAAACTGTCCCTGTAACTACACTCCCCAAGCCTGCAGCTTGCCTGCTTCTGAGGGTGGTCTGTCCTGGGGATCCTTAGCCATTATGTCACAGTAGGTTGTTTCATACGTTACATCTGTGCAGCTCTGAGGGAACAAGGGACTAAAATGCCAAACTTCTGTGCTTGTAGAGACCACAGAAGAATACTATGTGTTAAAGGAGGAAGCTTTGACTAAGTTGGAGAACCTCAAGGACTACAAGGACCAGCTCCTGAACTCTGAGCCAGTGAGGGCCCAGCTGGATCGCCAGCTCTGTATATTCAAGCCTTCCCCTCAAGCTGCCCAATTTGAACTGCCAAATGACTTCTACAGCCTCACCGCAGAGGAGCTAAAACGGGAGCAGAGGCTCCGGTGAGTGGCCTACAGGCCTAAGCACTCCATGTAAAGGGGCATCCTATCTAAGAAGGGAGAGGAGGCTTCTGGTCACGTGTGTAGTGTTCTGGTTGAGAAAGATCTTGTTCCTTTTTCCCCTCCTGTTCCATGTTATGTTGAAATTGTCTTCTCTCTGAAGGACGGAAGCAGTGGAGAAGGCCTCTATGCTGAGGACAAAGGCTATGCGGGAGAAAGGAGAGCAAAGGGAAATGCGGAAATACAATTATACCTTGCTGCGAGTCCGGTTCCCTGACGGATACATTCTACAAGGTAAAGTGTGATCATCACTCCCTCTCACCCAGCCCAGAAAGCAGCTGGAAACTTGGTCTGATTTGAGAGCTAAACTGTAAGCTTGAAGGGCACATTGCGAAGCTGGGCAAAATATCATTGGACTAAGCAACAAACCTAGCAGGATTCTGTCAGTGCATGAAATTGAAACAAGAGGGTATTGATTTCACAGCCTTTACAGAAACTCTTGTCTAAGGCAGCCCTCGCTTTTTTTGCCAACGCAGTGGGAATGTGAACCAGTGATGATTAAAGGGAGCTATAATTGCAGATGGGTCAAGTGTTCAGAGTTAAAATGGACCTAAGTAGAAGTCATTAGAAAGTCGGTCAATATTTATGAAACATTATCACAGAGTTGCTACAGATACTGTAGACTA
>NW_017729018.1:9011402-9015730 GCF_001723915.1 Gavialis gangeticus | reverse complement strand
AGATGGGTGTAGTGCTGTTAGTCACTGGTAAACTGCAGAAGACTTTCTAAACCTCGGGTAATAAATTAAACAGTTTGTTGGCTCAAAACAAGTGAGACGTTTCAACGGCTGAGTAACAGGCTGAAAAGTGGCATTAGATGACAAACTGCATTAGAAAATAAGGAGACACTGCACTTCTTATAATGAAGATACTGGATTGAATCTCAGGCTTCCACATAGACTGTTTCTACGCTGCAACCTGGCAGAGCTGTTTGCTGCAACTAACCTTGTAGCAAGCTCATTCAATTTTTTTTTTAAGGGAACCTGTTCTGATATGCACCAAGTTGAACAATGCTGTGCCTTTGTTCACTGCTTGAAATATAAGCATTACAGAAATCATGCTGTATCTGACTTCTTCCCTGGTGAAGTAGAAATCAGACAGCTCACTGAAGGTCTTGTTCAACCAAGGGAAAGGGGCCTCTTTTCTAGGCAGATTCCTTTCCTGCCCAGTGGGAAGAGTTTTTTTCTAATGCTCCACGTTGTTTCTGTTGGCAGGGACATTCTATGCCCGGGAGCAGGTCTCTACCCTCTACAAGTTTGTGAGAGAGGCCCTGCAGGATGACTGGCTGCCTTTTGAGCTGCTTGCTCCTGGAGGTCTCAGACTGACTGATGAAAACATGGCTTTCAATGAGTGTGGGCTGGTAAGTACAGTGTTATCTGATCATGGCTCCAGCCAGGTCAGTTCCATTGAGGCTCTGTAACAATTTTGTTCATACATGTAACAAGGAGAACTATTACAGCAAAAACGGAACGCAAAACAGCCAAGCTGTATCTTTACTGTCCCATGCCTAGGGAAGGGGTGGGGGTGTTAGGGAAACCTGATGGTGCTGGTCATTTAGCATTCTTATACAGACACATCCCCTTCTTCTTAGCCACTGACTGTCTTCTAAAGAGTACGGAAGCCTTTGGTAACCAGCTTTACACAGGATATTAATAAAGCACTCCCTTTGTTCTTGTTTTAGGTTCCCTCTGCCCTCCTGACACTTTCATGGGATGCAGCTGTCATGGCAGACATAAAAGCTGCAGAGAAAGAAGAGGAAGCAAAAAGCCCCTTGAAACCAGAACTCCTTTCTGCTGTCCAAACCCTATCATGAAATAAATGGGAGCGGATTCAGTGCTGTTGGGTCTGTTTGTGCTGTTCCCTCCTTCCCTGCATTCCTCAGACATCAGAACAGAAGCTGCTTCAACTCCTGTTCCTGCCACAAACTCACTAGCTGAGGTCTGGGACATCCAGGCATCAGTCTGTCACTGCACTTGTCAGCTTCTGTCCACGCTAAGAGCAGCTATAGAATACACAAGAACTTGACCCATTTTAAGGAGACTTACTACACTGAAGACAGTCCTGCCTTGGAGATTTGTTCTGTTGCTCTTGTACTTTTTTTTTTTTGCAGTTACTCTGTGGTTTTCTCCCTGTTGTGAACAAAAAGTACCTCTCTGTCCTTTACAGCAACAGAAAAAAAAATCTACCCTGTTAAAGTCTAGCAGGTCAAAGATGATTGTAAGACTAGTACACTACACAACAGTGGGCAGGACTAGTGTTCAGCTCTCTGTTATGCTCCTACTGTATAAATTAAATCCCTCTTAGGGGAAAGATTTTTGTGTAAAATACTTATGTCACTTGTAACAAGATCAGCTGTTGTTATTCTGATTAAAGGAAGTCTTTAGAAATGCAGCCTCGATTCAAATTATTGAGCTATCAAACTACACTTACCTGTAAGATCTGAAAGGAGCACTCCCTCATACTCCTTGCACTACTGCATCTCTTTGTAAAAGGTGAAGTCTTCCTCAGCACTCAATTTTACAGTGTAGTTTGTAGCAGTGTTGGTCTAAGGACATACCCAGACAAAGTTCTCTGGGTAAATCCAATATCTTTAATTAGACCAACTCAAATTTGGGTTGGTCTAATAAGAGATATTAGATTTACCCAGAGAACCTTGTCTGCCTGGGGAAGTTCATCTAGCCTATTTTTATTTCACAAGTTGCCACAATGTGAAAGTATATCCCTTAACTGTCACCCTCCCCAGTGACAGAAGTGT
The DNA here is from genome assembly GCF_001723915.1 of Gavialis gangeticus. Taxonomy (NCBI): domain Eukaryota; kingdom Metazoa; phylum Chordata; order Crocodylia; family Gavialidae; genus Gavialis; species Gavialis gangeticus. Next base: position 9,013,655 of record NW_017729018.1, on the reverse strand, counting down.
CTGTGTGAAGTATGATTTCATCATTGGTAGGGTTGGAATGGACCTGAGCAGATCATCAAGTCTGACCCCCTGCCATGGCAGGAAAGAGTGCTGGGGTCAGACAACCAGGGTAGGAGCAAGGACCACTTCCCTTGGAAGTTGGTTCCAGATCCTAGCTGCCCTGACTGTGAAGTAGTGCCTCCTGGTATCCAGCCTGAATCTGCTTTCTGTCAGCTTGTGACTGTTGTTCCTTGCTACTCCCGGTAGTGCTTGGGGGAACAGGGACTCTCCCCTTGCCTGCTGGTCTCCCTTGGCCAGTTTATAGACTGCCACCAGATCCCCTCTCAGCCTCCTCTTGTGGAGGCTGAACAGGTTCAGATCCTGTAGCTTATCCTTGTAGGACCTACCCTGCTGACCCCTGACCATGTGAGTGGCCTCCTCTGGACCTCTCCATGTTATCCACATCCCTCCTGAAGTGCAGTGCCCAGAACTGGACACAGTACTCCAGCTGTGGCCTGACCAATGTTGCATAGAGGGGGAGGATCACCTCCTTGGACCTGCTCGTGATGCATCTGTGGTTGCATGACAAGGTGGTTAGCCTTTCTGACTGCATCCCCACATTGGCAGCCCATGTTCATCTTTGAGTCAATAATGATTCCAAGATCCTTTTCTGCCTCTGTGCTGGTGAGAGGGGAGTTCCCCAGCCTGTAGGTGTGCTGCTGGTTCTTCCTTCCCAGGTGAAGTACCTTGCACTTGTCAGTGTTGATACCCATCCTATTCTCAACTGCCCACCTCCGTAACCTGTCCAGATCTGATTGCAGCTCATCCCTCCTCTCTAGCGTGCCCACCTCTCCCCACATCTTAGTATCATCTGCAAGTTTGAACAAGGTGCTTTTCACCCCCTTGTCCAAGTCGCTGATGAAGATGTTGAACAGTACAGGCCCAAGGACCGAGCCCTGGGGGACCCTACTGCTCACAGCCCTCCAGGTCAAAAATGACCCGTTCACCACCACTCTGGGTACAGCCCTCCAGCCAACTGGCAACCTACCTAACTGGGTAGGGATTGACACAACAGTTGCCTAATTTTTTTAATGAGAATAGAGTGAGAGACAGTGTCAAAGGCTTTTCTAAAGTCCAGAAAGACTGTGCCCAAGGATTTAGTGACCTGATCATAGAAGGCCACCAGGTTGGTCTGACAGGACCTGCCTCTGATGAGCCCATGTTGGTTGCCCCTAAGCATATACTCCCCTGCTGGTCCCTCACAGATGTGGTCCTGGATAATTTTCTCAAAGAGGTTCCCCAGGACTGAGATAAAACTAACTGGCCTATAGTTTCCTGGATCCTCTCTCCCTTTTTTGAAAACGGGGACCACATTGGCCCTCTTCCAGTCCTCTGGCACCTCACCAGAGCACCACGCACGCTCGTAAAGCTGTGCCAGGGGACCCGTAATAACCTCTGCTAATTCTCTCAGCACTGGGGTGGAGATTGTCAGGACCTGCTGATTTGGACACGTCCAGTCCCACCAGGAGGTCCCTGACTAGGTCCACTCCGACCCTGGGCCTGTCTGCACCTCCCCTGAGACCATCAGGGATCACGATGGGAGGGATGACCTGGTCTCTGCTCAGAAAAACGGAGGCAAAGAAGTTGTTAAATAAGTTAGCTTTGACATCTGGTGCAATCACCAGACTTCCTAGTGAGTCCTGTAGAGGCCCTACGTTACCCAGAACCTTCTTTTTATGCCCTATGTATTAAAAAAAATTCTTATTGTCCTATTGTCTCCATAATTAGAAAGGGGAATTATGTATGAGATTTAAACAACAGGTCAGTGACTGCATCATGTTTGATCACCACAGTAAAATGTTACATGCATTATGAAAGAGGTCACCTGAGGTTAAAGCCTTACTTGTGAGAGACCTCTGCTACATAAGATGATGTTTGGTACACAACTTAAACCAGGGATGTTGAATACACTCTGGACCACAGGCTGGATCAAGCTGAGGGTTTGGAGAGCAGCTGCACCCCTAAACTTCCAGCGACTAACACAGCAGGCCACATTTTTGACAATCCTGAACAAAGAGAGTTGTACAGGCAATATGGGAGGTGGCAAAGGCTCCCCATGCTTCCTGCCTGACCCAAGTCAGCATGATAAGGAGGCAAGATATAAACCTGCAAGCAGAAAAGTCAACCAGATCCACCTCCAGAAAACCAAATACTTCAAGTGTAACAAGCCAACATGCAGTAGAGCAAGTGGCAATAGAATTATTGTACACACAC
>NW_017729018.1:9009135-9011268 GCF_001723915.1 Gavialis gangeticus | reverse complement strand
CACACACACACACACACACACACACTCTCACACACACACACACACACACACACACACACACACACACACACACAGTGTAGCTGAAGATCCAATCAAGGGATGAAGGCCGGAGACAAGATATTTGAAGCCAAGCATTTTAGTAAAGTTGAGGAAACTACTCAAATTGCCTACTTCTCCAAAAGTACCTTTGCAGACAGTCAAGTACTGGGAAGGCTGCACTCTAGCAGAAAGCCACACAAAATGGGATTTAAGGACTGGATGTTAAAAGCAGGAGAGTACAAACTGGAACTAAGGTATGCCTAATGTTCCCTATTACCAAGTCTTACTATAGCTTGTTTCTGACAACATGCTATGGTCCAGCTGTACCGAGACATGATACAGAACAGTCAACCCTCTTTGCATTAAATCAGACAAGATTACCCCAACAGTCCCTTCAAGTCTTACTTTATGAAATTCATCTAGTTGAGTAGGAACAAGAAGATTAAATACAAATGATATCTGACACATCAAGCAAAAGTTGCTTATGGGACCAGAAACAAGCCCCATACTCTGGAAGTGAAGAGTGATGTTCACCACCCGTAGTCAGTCTTTCCAATTAGAGTATGATCATAGCCTTTCTTTGAGGTGTGGACTTCACAGTAAATTCAGTATGTGCTGCAACTTCTCAAGTTTTTCTTTGAATGACAAGGACCCGCCAAACATGTAGACAACTTCCCTTGGCATATGCCAAAAGGTACACTTAAAGGTACACCTTAGGATACAGCTACTAATCACTACGCACATAGTACAGTAAGTGAGGTTTTAAAATGAGACATTTGCAGGCAAGCACGCTTCACACGGTTCTGAATTGAATTGTTAGCCAGTTTTGTAATTGGTATTGGCCTTTTCAGAAAGGCACATGGGTGTCATCTCATATACATTCTCTTCCTGCCCCCAAACATCAGCCCCTGCTATTGTCCCTATAGGAAGGAAAACCAGAAAAGCCAGATAATGTGGGTAGCAAAAATTCAAATATAATTGTACATGTCATCATTTATGCCCCAAAGGCCAGGCTATACAGAATTATGAACAGAAGACTTACCATTGGCATTGCAGTAAGCTTACATATTTTAAGATCCCACGCTACCTTTAGAGCATGAGTTAGATACCTTCCATACAAAAGTATCACAATTTCATAATGCTTTATTAAAGACAGATTAATATGCAATATTTTTTAGCTAAAAAACTAGAACTAGAAAAATTTCAAGCTTCCATCTGGTCTGAAGCAGAACAAAGTGCTGTCTTCTCTTTACAAGAAATATTGAACAAGTATCTTGTATTAAAGATACACAAAGTTTAAAAAGTTTCCTAAAGATTTCTACATACATACAGGGGGGTTAGTAAGTATTACGTCTCAAACTGCGCTGGGTGGGCTGACTGCAGCATCCTCCTGCGTGGGGCCAATTGCACCATCCAATTCCAAAGCCGTTTCAGTAACTGTGGACTTGGAATCTGTGAAGTACAAAAAACAGGTTTTGTGCTTTCACTGAAACAGCGCAATTTTCCTGCTGCTGCTACAATACATGTTCTCATGTTAGGGCACAGGCTTGCTCTCTGCAGAGTCTGCACTAGTTAGATACCTCCCCCTGCATTGGCACTTGTTCAGAAAGTTGATCGCTCTAAGCCTGCTTCCATCCAACTCCAGCTAAACCAAACTATGCATGGTTTAAGCCTAAAAATGACAGCCCACAAAGCTCTTTTCACTGCTTTAATCACGTGGATTTAAAGGAAATCCTATGTTAAGCCAGTTCAGCTGTGTGTTGAGGAAAATAAATAAACCTTCTGAACAGAAAGGCCAAAATTTCGAGCAGAGCAGGTTCCAGCCCAGAAGGTGCTCTGCTTTCAAGTTATTGCAAAGGCTTGCTGAGTGCATCTGAAAATTAAAAGCCAATTTTGTTTTAATTTGGAAGAAAATGTTTACATAATGTTGTCAATTAAGCATCAGAAGAGGAGAGACCTACCCCAGCTGGCTGACAGGAGGCGTCTTGGAGTAGGATGCTTATGCTGCCTATGGACTATGGAACTCAAGGAACACACATGTACCCCTTGCCTACCATCTGAAGCAGGGGTGCTCAACCCCTCCCCCCCCCCCCC
>NW_017729018.1:8998455-9008999 GCF_001723915.1 Gavialis gangeticus | reverse complement strand
CCCCCCCCCCCACAGACCTACAGCATCTGGCCTGTGGGGCTCCCCACAGCTCAACAAAATTTGGTGGCAGGGGAGCAGTGGTGATTAATACTGTTCTCCCTCCCCACTGCCAAATCACCACAACTTGCACGTCTGGATCCAGTGCACAAGACTTGGCACCACCTATCTAGCCCATGGGGCAAAAAGACTGGGCACCAGTTAGCTAAAGGAAAGCTCTCTGTCTGGCACTGTACAATGAGGCTCTATAGAGACAGTGTCAAAAAAACCATCTCTATTGCAGAAGCTGTCACAGGGGAACTTGAAGTTTGAGCGCTACAGGTGAGTTGGAGTGGCACTTCAAGCTGTTTGTGCCAAAATGATTGGTGAAACATTCTACAAAGATAACAATATTTAAAGCCCCACTGAGATGAAGGGAGCGGTTACACTTTCCATCCCTACTGTTCTAGCTGATAAGGGGTGGTTTGGTTTATCAACGGCCAATACATGGGATCAGGTAATAACCAGGGTCTACTTTTCATGTGGAGGAGTTTTAAAACTCACATGGTGTGTGCACAGCACTTTACAAAAGCCAGTTAGGTAAAGCTCCTGCTTGAGGAGCTTACAACCATTACAAGATATTCTGAAGTCACAGGCTTCAGGCATCTCTCAGCAAGCATCGTTCCTACAGCAACTGAAATTTACTGATATGGCCAACATTCAGGCTTTAGATTTAATTTGGTCTTTTAAAATTTTTTCACATATCTTCATAGAAATGTTTAGAAGAAGAAGTGTATTTTAACTGCCAATAAAAGTGAGTGACAGCTGACCAAGCAGCCAAAAGCAATTCACTTAAGTGCAGGGTGAGCTTATACACAACCACAGCCTCACTTGATCCTGATTCTCCAGTAAAAGTTCAGGACTCTCTCTTCCTCTAAGTATCAGAGTCCAACTATAATCCTTATAACTAGGCAAAGGCATTGAGCAGAGCAGTAAAGAGGGCCATCTTTGTACCCACAAGACAGGGGAAAGTGGGTGTGCTGATTTATGAAGTTACAGGAGTGCAGGCAGCAGTGCTGAGCCTAAGGACAGAAGAACAAGGCACAGAGTTGGTGCTGCTAAGGGGACTCCTGAATTTGGGACAAAAGAGTAGAAATAGATTAGGGAAGGCGACAGCAATGCAGAGAGACAAAGGATTGTTCTGCACCACAACAGCAAGCATGAAAAAACTAGATAGGAGGGGTGGGGAGCAGGGTGGGCAGTTAAACATCCTGTTCCCATTCTGTTTTGCTCCCTCCCCTGTAAGCAGAGGTCTGAAGTTGGCAGTTGGCAGAAGTCCCAGTTCTCACCTTTGTTGGGCTGGATGTCCACAATCATGCAGTCATCATCTTCCTCCTCTTCCTCGGTGTCTGCCTGGAATCCATCCATTTCCACAACTTCAGCCTTTAAACAAGTCAAGCAGCTCCATCAGAGGCAGTACCAACCAAGTGGCCAGTGACTTTAACGAGCACATGACTGAACTCTTCAGTAGAATAACAGTACAGAGAGCAGTTACAGCCTGTCCGTGCAAAGCATTTCTTATACAGTGTTCAGGCTATCCCACAAGTGCAAAAAAGGCAGGGGTGTTTCCACTGAGTGGAGGTGGAATTTTGCTTCAGACAAAGACCGGGCCCTTTGACAAAAGTCAATGTCTATAAAGGAACGTGCAGCAGGAAACCTGCCAAGTTATTGTTCCTAAAGACTGTTCGTGAAACGAAGCGTGGGCTATATTAATGACTTTTGCAAGGGAGAAATGGAATGTTCTCCCTTGGCTGAGATCTGAGCCCAAGCTTTGCCTGAAAGAGATTTTTGTTTTTATTTCAATAGGGCTTTTTTTGCTGTTAAGGCTTTGAACAAACATAGCTAGCTTCCAGCTTTAAAAAGGGGAGGGACCACTCAGGAGCACTACAGGTGTTGCAACGGTTACATTCATCTGCTCCTGCAGCAAAACAGAGGAGCTAAATTGCTGAAAAACTTTAAATAGTGAAGGAAAGAGGGGTTTGCTATACTTATGCCACAAAAGCATAGGATGTTAACTGTCACATTGTAACAGCTTATATCCCTGTCTTTTGCTACTGATGCAATTATTACATCTTTTTATACCAAGAGGGACTGTCACTTTGAAAGTCACTATTTTCCTGCTAGTTTCTCCCCTTTCAGAGGCAATATATGGAATATTTTTTAAAAAATGATTTAGGTCTAAACGATTTTCCCTGGATTGAAGAACAGTGATGAGCTCAGTGCTGACTGCTGCTTTCATCTAAGGAGAGCATCAGAAAGGTATTAAAGGAACTGAGGGCTGTCACACCTACCCACAGTAAATGACTTCTGTTAGAAGGTCATCAGAAAAAAAAATTAACGTAGATTCTTGGGTAGGCTCTTCCCACAATCAGATTAGCAATGTCTGGTTAGGATAGGGTTTAGTTTGTTTTAAATTCTACTGTCCTTCTTTAAAATTTAAATGCATTCCTCTCCAATCCGTGAATCAATGCTTATGGAAACAAACAGTATGATTTGGTCTTCAAGCTGAGCAAGAGCTGCCCACTTTTTTCAGGAGGCGCAACAGCAGCTGGAAGAGAATGCCAGATGTTATGCTGTCAGACCCATCATTAAAGAGCAGGCCCGGCTGCTTTCACCCAACAATATATTTTTGATCCTTCCACAAGCACCAGGTCTGTGGAGGGGAGGAACAGTGAGAGGCTATCAGCAAAAGGGAACAAGTTTGCTTGCACAAATGCTTTAAAGCAGCAGTGCTCAATCTTGAGCCTGCAGGGATCCCCAGAGGTCTGGAAATCTGGTGACTGAGCCGGTGTGCACAATCTGACCCCATGCGTAGGATCCAGCCTCTCTGGTCCAGCTCCACACAATTCATCCAGCCCATGGGGCCAGAACACTGAGCGCCATAGCGTTAAAGATGTCTTTCTGAAAGCTTTCAGCACCTTGTTCTCAACTGCACTGCACCTCCATGGTGAAGTCTGACTTCAAGCAGTCGCCCTTCAAAGCCCCCAGGGCTTCCAAGTGGCTGTGTACTAATGACACTGGATTACCAGGCCCCTGGTTTCAGCATTCCTCATGCAGAAGAGTTGCATATTATAATTGACTCCCTGAGCAAAAGCAAAGCAAAACGTTTAGGCCCTGCCCCTACACAGCATACAGACCAATAAAACTGCCAGGCAGAACTCTATGGGGAGGAAGAGCTTCAGAGCAAGCTGCCATGCCCAGCAGCTGTTGCTAAAAACAACTTCAAATGGAGAAAAAGGAAAAGCCAAAAGGAAGGTGGAAAGAAGCAGGCAGGTAAGGCGACTCTGTCACCACTTCTCTGAGACTGGCAGCAGAGATGCAAGTAAGGTACGCAGTCTGCTGAACAAGGGTTTTCAGTTCACACCCAGTTCCAGTGTTCAGGTTAAGGCAAGTAACTCAAAACTGAGCACAAAGACACTGGTATTCTCTTCACCATCCCAGATTCACATTTTGGCAGGTGGGAACATCCTGGAAGTACAATGCAGTTAAAAGCCCCTATTGTAGCTTTCACAAACACTTGATTGCTTCCAGCTTATGAATAGACAGCACCTGAAATGGATTTAAACTTTTCACTGACACTAAGAACAACACACCAACTAAAGTTCTTATTAGAACTTGCAATTAACACTGAGAAGCAGGGAGAGAGCAGCACAAGGAAACCCAAGTAGTCTAATGCTGTTCAGTCTCTTGTTTCATTATGCATTTGAAGCCTGTAACTCTTACTAGGACAGCTACCCTGTTGTTTGTTTTATTATGCAGTTTATAAAAAAGCTAGGAATGTGCATCATGCATGCTGCAATAGACACAAGCTCAAAACCTGGGAGTCAAGTCAGAGTCAAGGACAGATATTTAGAAGCGACACGTGCATACAGAACGAACGCTACAACATGGCAAGGGCAGGTCAAGGGCAGGTCAGGAAATGCTCCTGGATTAGATATGATCATAACTTAAATGGACAGGCCAAGCAACTCATAGTAGGGTGGAGCTTTTTCATGCATCAGCTGCTCCACAGTAACTGCCTGCATGCACTCTCCCAACATTCAGCAGCCTACCCCACTGTACACAGGGGCTAAGACTGTGCAGAGATGCAGCTTCCAAAGGGCAGCTGATGTAGGATAAAGCCCTGCCCACTTTTACTCCTCTAGTAAGTTGCTCTTATGCTCCACATCCAAGAGAAAGAGAAAGTCATTGACATTTTCAGACTGTCTATACAAATGCAAAAACACTTTGGAGAAGCAGCCCACTTCTTTGGATGCATACACCATTACCTCCCCGCAACCAATCTTTTTATATTATTATTACATATTGTATTAAGCTGTTGTACAAGTGCTAGTTCATTCATGCCAGCATTCCTTTATGCCCAGCACTCCTTTGTGCAAATCTGACACACTGAAGCCTATCACGAGTCAAGATCAGTATTTTAAGTTGTGGTTCGTTCTCTTTCCCTTCTTGATACATAAAAGGTACCTGTACAAACTTACCTGTTCTGCATCCCTAGGTCTTTTCATAAACTTGGTGATGGACATGCTTCCTGTGGATTTCCTCTTTGTTGAAACGGGGGTGGTTTGCATCACTGCCATTCCTTGTGTGCTGGAACCATCCTCCTTGGCTGCAGATGGGACTTGCGTGGTGTAGTTCCACCGACAAGGGACAGGGAGATGTTCCTGATCAAAGCTCTTCAGCACCTCTGAGTAGACATACCAACACATCCTGTACTCGGGTCTCTTTTCATACACAGAGTTCTCGGAAATAATTCGTTTTAGCCTGGCTTTGGAAGGGATGGCACTGTCCTCATTGACAGGAGTTTGTGGGCGAGAGCTGTTAGGGCTGGCAGGAGTAGTGTCACTGCCATCTGTGGGCACTTCATTGAACAGACCTTGGCGACAGCATTCCTGGAATTCCTGGATGATCACTTTACTCCCATTTACATTTCCATGGAGCAGTGGAAGCAGCTGTCTCAGAACTACAGACAAGAGATAATTGCAAGCATGTTACTGCCTGTGGGCCAAAGCTCAGGGTAAACAAGGTGCATCAGCATGTGTCAAACAGTGGTCTTTAACACAGAGGCCATTTGGGAAGAGAACCTAGGAGTTCCTCCCCATCCTTTTGTGACTAACAAGTTCTGCTAGTCAGCATTAAGATATCTACAGTCAAACTTCATCCCCACTCCACTGAGCAGCATATTGCAATTAAGAATGTAAGAGTTAGAAAGCCAAAAAACATCAAGTCCCAGGTTCTTTCCCCCATCCATTGCTCTGATTTCCTAAACTTTTCTTTGTGGCAAAAGAACTTTATTTAAATAAGCTATAGATTTCCATACCACGTAGCTAGAATTGTCTGTCGACCATGTGCACAAGCGTCTATGTCTATATATGGGGGCAGGCAAGGGGGGAGAATGACTGCTTTCATATCACAAGTGTTTTCAGGATTACATTGTAGAATTTCAGACCTGATGTAACTACTCATCCTAAATTTAAAACAACAATTTAGGATCTGTAGATGAGGCACTCTCTCAGAGTAGGCCTACAAGTCCACTGCTGAAGTGGAGAACACAGCTCTTCCCAGTCTTACTTTGCTGGTCTTTCGTCCTTTTTTTGCTAGTTTTCTGTGTCTGCAGATCTTCGTCTGCAACAGGTAGTTCCAGGATGCAAGTTGTGAACTGCTGAAGCACCTTTAGGTCTGCATTTGTACTGCAGCCATTCTGTTCATTTTCCCAGAGGCAACCAATCTTCACAGGCTGAAGGACCCGGAGCCTCTTCCCCTTGGCCAGCAATTCATCCCACTCCTTTGCTTTCAGCTTTTGACGGACCTTCTGATTCTCTGGATCACACTCCTGAAAGTCAAGTTAAACCACATACATGCTGATACATTAATTCTAGGAAAACTGAATAAGCTCTATACTAGAGGTACTACAACCCTGGCCTACATCGCTGTATTATTCAGCCCACGGAGCTCCCTGTGCGTCCAAAAATTTAATGGCTGGAAAGCAGTAGCAGCATTAGTTGCCACTTTCCCGCTGCCAAACTTCCAGCAATGTGCAGAGCCCTGCAGACCAGATAATGTGGCCCTGCATGTGGGATTGGGCCAGCAGACCAACACCGCACCGCTCATCTGGCCTGTGTAGCCATAAGGCTGGGTGCCACTGCTTTATACCACTCTATAAAAACTTCATAACTACTCTGTGTGATAAATGGACAACAATGCACTAAATATCTAGCTCCAAGAGATCTTTAAATAATCACAGTACTAGAACAAAGAAGGTCAGTGTTCCCAAGATACCTCATTGTAGACCATATTCCAGTATGTTCCACCCCAACCCTCCTAAAACCCCACAACTACAGCATTTAAATGGTTATTTATCAGCTGCCTGTCTCAGCCTTCCCCTCCCAGTTAGAAGAGTCAGATTAGGGTTTTCAAGCCAAGGTGATAGCATATTTTATCTGAAAAGAACTACCCATACAAGCTCACCTTTCCACGTCTGGTTATTTCTAACATGTCCCAAAAGTTTCCTGGGCATGCAGTTAAAATAGCACCATTACATTTCACTACTGTATTCAGATGCATTTCAAACCACTCCACTATTTACTATTCTGTGCAAATTTTTATTGGAAGCAAAAGAAATAAAAAAACCCTTACAGTTCTTGTAGCTAACCCCCTTCCCCATTTAACCCTCATCTACACCATTCACCACTAAGCAAGACATTTCTTCAATTTTAATATAGGCAGTACACACTGAAGTCTGATCAACTTGTTCCTATAAAGTGTGATGCGTGGAAAAGAGACTCTACATTACACCTGTCATCTGCTGCATTTTCTCTGACCTGAACAAAAAAATGCTGTATTATGTACTTATTTGGTAGTACAGCAAGACTACTATGCTAACTGATGGTCTTACTAGCATACTCAAACTATATATTTCATTTCTGCTGTTTGTTGACTAGGTAAGCAGAAAGATCCCATACAGAGCACACTATATTTTCTTCAAGTAACAAAGCATGAAATTCACCCCACAAGTCAGAACTCTAGAGGTGGCATCGCCACAACTGCACAAGTTTTCTGTAAGGAGTGCTATAACATAGTATAGTCAAGGAAGTTGGATTAAACGTCTTTGGGAACCACTTACTTCTGTCACTCCTTCATCCTCAGATAAGTACCCATGGGGTACAAAAAACCCATCATCATCATCTTCATCTTCTCCCTCTTCCTCATCATCCTGGAGAGGAAACTGACTTTATTAGAAGTTGCACATAAAAGGATCAAAGAAACCTTTTAGAGCAGCAAAAACCCTGACCCAAATTAATCAAAAGGAGTATCATTTGCCTGATCCGAGACTACCAAAGCCTCAGTCTCTGCAGTTACGGAGATTAAAAAAAACAAAAACAAACAAAAAACAAACAAACAAAAACCCCCGAAGAAGACTGGCTAGCATGGGAATTCTTACTTCTTCACTGTGTGAGAGAGATTCTCCTGGTTCCTCCTCTTCCCATTCTTCATCACTATCTACCTCATAATCCAGTAGTTTCTGTAACGAGAAATGCCCATGTCACCCCTCAATAGTCAGGGAGAAAGGTAAATGTTCATGAAGTATTTTTGAAAACATGAGTAGAAGAAGATGACTTATCTAAAATGCACAAGGAGGTACAGATACTTGAACAGAGTCTACCCTGAGAACTGAAAAGGGAATCTATGCCATACTGCTTGTGAAATGCTTACAGTGTCCTTTGACCAGGGGTTTCTAGGATGGATAACAGTGGTCTTCTTGTTCCATGTGCCCCAGTATGCAGGTCGGTGATTCTCACAGAACTGTAGTAGTTTCATCCTGCCAAATTTCTTCCTTTCAGGAACAGTGTCCATTTGGCAGCTCTCTACCACCACCACCACCACATCACTGTTGAAATAAATACTGCCTTCAGTGGTCATATCATAATCCACAACAGCTCAGAGAAGCACAAGACCTTTAACTCAGCAATTTTAAACCATTCTAAGAAGTCTGGATTAATTGGACAACACCAGCTGCTTACAAGGACAAAGCTGTCTGGTGCAGTTATTCAGTAAAAAGGATGGCCCAGTCTGGGTGAGATAATTAAAAACAAAGGATAAACTAACAGCAGTTTTTTTTGTCCAATCCACATTATTTATATGGGCCATACTCCAGACAAGCTCTCTTCCTACACTGGACATTACTGAAGCGTTAGAGTTCCTGCGGAGAAGGATCTGGGAGGATTCCTTGTGGAATCAAGGAAATTTAGATGACAATATATTGCTTCCTGGGGTGATTAAATCTCACACAAAGCTAACTAACATTAAAAAAAAAATCTGCACTTTTCTGTAATCCACAATAGTGTTACAAACCATTCTCCAACATTGGTTTCAGAGCCGATATGACTATGAAACGCAGACTAACCTGTTAAATGTGTCAGCACTGCTGTTATTGATAAAGGTAGCGTTACTTTTAAGTGGCTTGCGACACTTCAGTTCTTTGAAGAAACAGACATCACTATTCGGTGTTTTCAGAAGCTGATCCAATTGATCTAAAACCTCTTGCTCAAGGATAACACGACTGAGGGGGGCAAGAGCCATGTTCTCCTTAATTTCAAAAGGAGCAAATTTCCCACAGGAGCCAGCAAGGGTCTGAAATGAAAGCGAGTTCAGGAACATTCAAATGTGAATATATGAAATGCCTAACAAGCCACAAACCCACCCTATTCAGGATACAGAGCAAATGCTAAATCTAGTATGCAATCATTTCACTAGATGCCCAAAATATGAATTCACAAACAGGAAATACAACAGATGTTTTCAAGAGAATTCAAGTCTTGTAATCACTGTGTAAGTGGCTAGTAGTTAAGAGAACTGGATTTCAAACATAACGAGCCTATGCAGTCACCACTATAAATAGATGCCAGTTCTGTTCCTCCTACACTTTGGTTTAGAAGATTACCCATGAAATAGAGAAACATAACACATATCTAGCAGTATATCTCACCTTAGGAGCTTGTGGCGTCTTTGGTTTCTGAAAGAATCTGGTAATTTCTGCTTTCTGTGCATTAATGCGCTGGAATTAGAGTTAAAATACAAAGTACTGAATATAAAGTCCTCCTATTTCACTGAGCTAAAGTGAAACTCATCTTAATATCCAAAATAAAGTAAGGTATGAAGGTCTGGTCATTTACCCAGTCCCTGCAGTACAGTGAAAACATAATCAAAATGTCATTTATTTCTATTAAGAATGTAGCATGAATGAGGACACCAACATAACAATTAGCAAAACCAATGAGGTTACTACTATTAACCTTGCCTTGTGCTGGAATCACGTCTCCTGTGACATTTATGGATGACTGAGGATAACAGGCTTAGAAAGGGCATCATGTGGGCATCAGAGTAATGAAGAACACTAGCCGACTGCTGTAGCACAACTTAGGAAGGAAGAGCAAGACTCCAAAATAAAGCTAGAGAAATTTACCTTTTCTTCCTCTTTCAACCGTTTCTCCTCTTCTTTCTTCCTTTTTTCTTCAAGTTTTGCCCTTTAAGATAAAGGTTCATTTTAAGGAATCGCCACAAATCAACAAAGCAAAGTCAATTTTCAGTGCTTTAGTAGAGTCAATGAGCCCAAGTCATGCACTATTGTAGGTACTGTACAAACAAAACAAAGACAACCCATTCATTTAAACCAAGACTAATTAATTTATGCAATAAAAAGGTGCATCATGCCTTCTACAGTGGATATTTATTTGCTGAGCCATGTCTATGCTAATAGCAAGATAGATTTCAACTGTCTCCACCATAAGGAAGAAGCATTTTTGACTGGAACAAACAGTTTAAGTAGCTAGAGGGCCAACATCCAGAGAAATTCACAATCAATTTAAAATGCCTACAGCCTTGCCATGAAAAGAAAATTCATGGATGGTAAAAAGAAGTTTCATGTTATTTCAAACTAAGATATCACTTTATAGCGCATTTATGAAAAGAAAAAGCTCTCAGGACTAGAGAATGGTACACACAGTTTAACAGTTTTTCACTGTACTGATCTAGAAACCAATATGGGTAACTCCCTAGCACAGACACAGGGCATGGACACATGCATATTTGTTTCATCCAGTTGATGTGGTTTTGCTACATTTGTACTGAAGTGTTCACCTTTTGAAACCGCTCCAAACACGTGTGTGTGCGCGCGTGTGTGTGTAGCTCAATTCCATCATTTATAAAAGCAAAGCCACGTACTCTAAAGCTTCCTGCCTCTCCTTGCGTTTTTCTTCCTTCACTCTTAACTTCTCAGCTTTTTCCTTTTCTTCTTTTTCCTTCTTCTCTCGCCTTTCTTTCTCTTTCAGCTCTTTCTCTTCCTCCTTCTTTTTCTTTGCCTCCTCTTTGGCCCGTTCTTTTGCAGCTTTTGCCTCTTCTTTCAGCCTCCCTTTTTCCTCCCTTTCTGCTTGCAACTTTTGCAGTTTGTCTGCACGTTCTTGATCCTAGTTACCAAACACAGTTCAGTAAGCGTTGTTTTAACTGATATT
>NW_017729018.1:8980598-8993455 GCF_001723915.1 Gavialis gangeticus | reverse complement strand
CTTCCTCCTTCTTTTTCTTTGCCTCCTCTTTGGCCCGTTCTTTTGCAGCTTTTGCCTCTTCTTTCAGCCTCCCTTTTTCCTCCCTTTCTGCTTGCAACTTTTGCAGTTTGTCTGCACGTTCTTGATCCTAGTTACCAAACACAGTTCAGTAAGCGTTGTTTTAACTGATATTATGCATCATTAGTTAGAGAGGTACACACATTTATGCAAATAGAACATAGCGCAGGGTCTGGCATTGAGTGGCTGGCATATTGCAATGGTGTCATCTCATGTTATTTCAGAGCACAAAGACATCATCAGAGGACCTTTCATTCTGGTTAATGGTGGCTCTGGCTAACCCAAATATTCGTTGATTCTGGTTCTCAAGGGAATCACCAGCCCCTGTAATGAGGCACAACTTCTCTCCTGACTGTTTCCCCCTGTCCCCATTACGGGAAGTCATTTGTTGACCAAGCTCTGATTCTTTTCAGGATACTGAAAGGGATGTTTGTGTTTTATTTTGCTGAATGTTTCAGTTATTATATTTGCTGATAAACATTCAAGTGTGGAAAAATAGCCAGGAGAAAAACTGCCTTCTGAGTTGGATTAGGTTAGTTTTCAAAATATTTCCTGGGAAATAGCCTGGAATGCAGTCCATAAAAGGGCCTCGGCTATTCTTAAAGCCATTCCCAATAAGAAAATCCACTTCATGTATACAATTTCTCTCTCTCACTTGGATATCTAAATAGCAGTTTGAAGGAGACCCTTTTACTTAAGAACACAACACCCACCATACCATTTGCACTATGCAACTGGTTTATTTCTTATGCAATTTGAAGTATTGCTATCCATGACGTATCATAGATTCATAGATGCTAGGGTCGGAACGAACCTCAACAGGTCAGAGTTTGACCCCCTGCCTAGGCAGGAAAGAGTGTTGGGCTCAGATGACCTCAGCCAGATGCCTATCCAACATAGGCACTTGTGTGTTAGTTCATGTCAAGTAATTTGACAGTTTAGGTTGCCATGCCCCTACGGCAATGTTACAACACCAATAATATCCCAAAGACTTGAGCTATTTTCTCAACTGCAGGGCCTATGCAATATCTTCAAGAACTTGGCGTGCTTAGTAGAATGAAAGAGGCCCCCAAAAATAACTCCTCTGCTTTGAACACATAAGTTGCTACACCTGGAATCCAAGGAAACGTGTGCTCAGACATACAAATGCCCCGTTGTCAATACGCAGCCTCTAACTATTTCATAATTCTTCCAATTCTCATTGGTAAAAAGAACCAGGAAGAGAAATGTTAAGAAGTGGACCAAAAGGAAATGCAAAGGGCTTTGCTTACTATTGAAGGCAAAAGCACAGCAGGTAAACTTTCTATGTCAGTGAAAATGCCTTACTCTTTGCAATCTCAGCCTCTCCTTCTCCGCAGAACTTCTGTGACATTTCTGAGAGACCTGAAATAAGAAGGCACAGATTATCTTTTACTATATATATCATTATTTGTACCCAAATTATTAGCAGTTATTCCATGAAAGTTTGCTTATGAAAGAGTTTGCTTGTGTCAGCAAGTGGATGGCACAAGTATTCCTACAATTCAGGGTCATGCTCTAACTCTGTTCTTAAACCAGCAGAGCAGACTGCCCATTATTTTTCTTCAATTTGCTATAAAATTCCTATTATGTATTACTAAGCTCTGGCTTTTAACTTGAACACACTCCTGCAAAGTACTCTGCCCCATAGTATATTTAGCAATACAAGATAGGCTTGTATTTACACGTGTGCGCTTGCAAGCACGAGTCAAAGCCACTACAGATCATATACATAACAAGGGGAATTCTAGTCATAGCAAAAACACTTCCTACAGACTGCAAGTGTTTTGATGCAGCATACCATGATTTTTACTGTGATGTTGAACCTTCAGTACCCAAATAAAAGGAATGTCATGAACGAGTCTGAGAACTGAAGGACAGTTCCTCTTGCTCCTCTCCTTCCACCAACAGCAGTACATCGTAAGTTTTTTTACAGACCTTTTTCTTGTTCCTGTAACAGCTACTGGCTGAAGCCTGCAAAATAGGCTTCTTCAGACTACGTAGAAAAATCACATACATGTTTTAGGCTGTTGGTTGTAGCTGTGTTGCTCTAAGGACATAAGCAGACAAGGTTCTATGGGTACATGTGATCTTTTATCAGACCGACTAAATAGCTGGAAAAACTGTTCTTTGCAAGCTTTCGGGCACAAGCGCTCTTCTTCAGGCATAGGAAAAGTGTCCCCCTATGCCTGACTTTCCCTATGCCTGAAGAAGGGTAAAGGGGTTTGTGCCTGAAAGCTTGCAAAGAACATTTTTTCCAACTATTTAGTTGGTCTGATAAAAGACATCACATCTGCCCAAAAAACCCTGTCTATATACAACATGTGGAATACAGTACCAAAGACTGGAATTCATCTTACTGAAGGTACTATTAGCTTGCTTGTAGTGTTTTTATGCATTATCAGCAGCTTTGGCAAATCTATTTTCTCAGTTGATCTGGTTCAATATGGATCAAGTAGTACAAGTAAGTTTTACTCATTTGAAGAGTTCAGTGAACTCCAGATGCCTGCTCCATGACATATGTTCAATCAGTACAAGCAAGCATTAACACACACTCTGTTTGATGTACAAAAGGATGCAGGTCTTGCCACAAGGAGTGTTAGTTCTACAAACAGCATTTTATACGTCAAACCTTGTTAAAGGAACCAGGGCAGAAGCAACACACTTGCTGCATTTTCCCCTCTTGAAGAGGTGCCATTAAATTCACACGCCAATGATACAACATTCCACCTTGCTTTGAAAAATGTGGAACTACATCTTTCATATCTGAAGTGTACCAGACATGTTTCAGTACTGGAGAGCAGCATGCTGTCAATTCAAGGATTGAGACTATGAACTGTACCCATGAATTCTTCTTTCTTCACCGATGGCACAAACCATCCATTTAACAGAAGGAAGAGATCCACTGTGTCACACAATGCAAACCTCCACCAATGCAGAATAGCTTTCTCAATACACCCGAGTGCTTTCTCCAACCCATAGATGATTAAGCAATGGAATTTCTGTGATGTGCCTTGGGCAATTATTTCACAGCCCAATAGGATTTTTTGCCAATACTGCATGATGGAGTTTTTCAATTCCATCGTATCATTCTTCTTATCCCCCTTTGTACTGCCCTCCACAATTTCACTCCCATTCAGAAAGTAGATTCTATTTATACTAGGCTGCCCCTTCCTTATGTAATCTTTCTTCAACCCTGAACTCCCTAAACTCTTCCTCTGTAAGAAATCTGACAGTAAAAGCTGAGCGAATATGCACACCACACAGCTTGTCCAGCTTTTGTGCTAAGAGTTGCAGGATCCAAAGCATAGTTACAAGGCCTGTTCTAGTTTAACAGAGTCTTAAGCATCAGGCCTTTGTGCTTCATGCAGGAGAAACTCCCACTTTACATCTCGGTTGGTAGGTTCCAGAAAAGCCTATTCACATCTGAATCCTGTTCAAGCCATTTGATTAATTGTTTCAGTTTTACAAGCACAGATGGCAGTCTCAAAAAACCCAAAGCTTCCCTTTCAATGCAGCGCCAGAGTGCACGATGCTTCAAGGGATCTAGCACTAGAACAGAAGTCATAAGTTAAAAAAATAAATGAATGAGTTCTTAAAATTAAATCTATACAAACCTTGTAGTAGAAGTTTAGAATTAGCTTAGGTGTATATTTACTATTTTATTCTACTTATGGTACTAAATAGCCAAGTGTATCACGTGACCCAAGTAGCTTTGTATTGCTGCTTTAGGAAAAGAGTCAGGCAAGGGATAACTATTGGCCGTGCTCAGATGGTGTATACTTTAACAAGATGGCTGACAGCAGGAGAGATTTGCACACTAATTTTAAGAGGCTTATGTAAAGGTTTTCACCTACCCCATCTCTCTCACTGCCACCTACAGCATAAGGGATTTTACAGCTACCTTGGTCATATATCAAAATAACACTTACAATTTGTGTGGTTGTCTATCCCTCAGACAGAACACAATGGAAAGATGCACCTTATAACACTAACATAAATCAGAGATACACAAGTTTCTGTAAGCCTGAGCTCACCTTCATCAGATTCTCTGAGGCTCAAGCAGCTTGCATATAGAAATTACTTTTGAACATATTTGTATGTACTTGTAGAAGATAACATCCAATGAATTCCCATTTTTAAGCTGAAAGCCTTACCGTTGTGAGTAAACTTGGAAATAATTTATACAATCCCCATAAAGGAACATGAGAGTCTACAGTATCACATAACACACTGTTCTCCCACACTCTGTCCTAACATAGTAAGTCATAAGGCAGGTATCTTATGACAGAGCTAATCTATGACAACAGGATGTACTGCTTAATATATTTACATTATGCATATTAATGAGTACTTTTAGAAACAAACAAACAAAAAAAAGGCCAACACTTCAGCTAAAAATGTCACTTAAAAAAAGGTCAAGGAGCCAATCATATCTTGGCTGCAAATTTCACCCACAAAAAGATTAATCAGTTTTATATCATATCATTTGCCAATATTTTTTTTAGAAACAAAGGTATTGAAAAAATTATTAGTTTTAGTTGCAGATGAGAAATCTTGCTGGCTACACACAAATAAAACAAAGAGACCAACCTTCCGAACAGGCGTTGAAGCTAAGGGACTAGTATCGCTCTTGTTCTCTAAGGCAGGATGCACCTCAGGTGAGCTGATAGAAGAGGGGGAGCTTAATGAGGAAAGGGTAAGTACAGAGTCTCGTTCAGGAGAAGAAGATCCCATTGTTTCACTTTCTGACATCATACTTCCTTCTAGAGATGCAAGTTGGGGTGACCTTGCAGTCATGATATCCTCTAGGACTACAACAGGCATCTTTCTCCCCAATATGATCCCCTTGAGTTCACTCTCCTTGGCTCTCTTATTTTCTAAATCATTACACGGTGTATTTGATAACTGAGAACAAGATTTGGTTGCATCTGTCAAGTCTTCATCCTTATTTGCTGTAGCTTCACGTGGCGAGCTGGTGTCCATTGAAGCATCCACTCGGGTATTCTGAAGGGGTTTTAATGGACTTAACTCATCTGCATCTTTTTTTAAGATTCCATTAGCTGTTTCTATAGATGAAGATGCTTCTAAATTTAATTTACCGTGGTCAATTTCATCACTTAGTCTGTGGTCAGTGTCCTCTGTCAAGTCAATTACAAGTACAGTTTCACTTGTGTTACTCTTTGTACTTTTCTGTATAAAGTCATCTAATGGACCCTTTCCATTAACCAGTTTTGGAGCAAAATGCATTTCTGGATCCAACTGGCAGTCATTCTCCACATTGTCCATGGAAGTGTGGGATGTATCCAGAGAAGAGTTGTTATTTTGTCCAAAGACATTTTGTGAGCTTTTAGTTTTCTTGACTTCCAAGTCTGCATCATACTTCTCCTTTGGTACTGGATTCAAACGCTTGAAAGGCAACCGAGCTGAAACAGTAAGATTTCACTATTTAAGTAAAGCCGTACAAAATCAGCAGAGGGAAATTAGCCATTAAGTTACTTAATGAGTTCTTCAAAAAGCAAGAAAACCTAGTGCAGACTAGCAAAGAATATGTTACGCACTCAAGCATGATACATTTAGCAAACCTTACTAGGTCTGAGACATTAAAAAAGCAAGTTGTTGGGGGACAGGTGGGGGGGGGGGAAATCACCTTTCTTTCATAAGCTTACCTTGCACTAATTTTCTTGTAGGAACAACTGGCTTGTCTCTGCATTCCATAGCTGCAAGACAAAAGAGCAGATATAAACAGCTGCCCGGTTACATTTAACTGTATTTTCTACAGGCATTTAAGACATATTAACAAACTGATACTTAGTGCTGTCATCACTGGATACATTATGCAAAATGAGCATTTCCTACTAAACAGAGAAACAAAAACAAAAAAAGGATTTCCTTAGCCTAATCACACTTCTATTAAACAAGAGACACAGTTAGCCGCGTCAGTCTGTAGTCAGGTAGATGGCAGGGAAGAACTGCACCTTTTACGCTAACCAGGACAGACGTGCATGTAGCACACACTTTCCTGGGCTAAAGCATCCGATGAAGCGAGCTTCAGCAAACGAAATCTTGTGCTAGACCCATCCATCTATCCGCTCCGGTGAGTCAACATGGTGCAAGTTTTCACTGCTCTCGTTAATGGAGAGCGGGAAGGGCCAACCAGCAGCACGCGTGTCACAAGTGCCTCAGACCAGGGAGGCAACAGGCAGCCCAGGAACAGAAAGAGGAGCCCCAGATCGGGCAGGGGAAGAATGGGGCTGGGAGCAGAAAGCAGAGCAGCAGATCAAGAAGAGGAGCACAGGAGCACAGAGCAGATCAGGCAAGGGAGCAGCATGCAGAGCAGATCAGGTAAGGAAGTAAGGAACATGGAACAGGCAGCAGCACGGCGGGGGAGCAAAAACCAGAGCAGCAGATCAGGCAGGGAAGCACAGGGCAGGGAGCAGAGCAGCAGATCAGGCAGGTAAGCAGGGGAGGCACAGAGCAGATGGGATCATGGGGCACGGAGCAGAAAGCAGAGCAGCAAATCAGGCAAGAGAGCGCAGGACAGGGGGCAGAGCAGCAGAGCACGCAAAGGAGCAGAAAGCAGAGCAACAGATCAGACAGGGAAGTAAGGGACGAGGACCAGGCAGCAGCGCAGAAGATCAGCCATGGGAGCACGGGGCAGGAAGCAGAAAGCAGAGCGGGAGATGAGGTCCGGGGCAGGGAGCAGGGGCAGGGAGGCAGCGGAGCGGCAAATCGGGCGTTGAGGAAGCTCCATCCCCACTCCCCACTGGCTCCTTTACACGCCGAGCGCGGAGGCCCTGTCCCAGCGCGGCGCCCCGGGCAGTACCTGCCATGCGGCGGAGCGGCCCCGTTCCCTCAGGCCCGACCCCCCCGCGGCCGCAGCGACCGGGGCGCGCCCGCCTCTCCCGCTCGTATTTGGCGGGAGCCTCAGCGGCACCAGACTCCGCGCCGCCGATTGGCCCGCAGCCCCCACGTGACCCGGGATCCCGCGAAGCCTCGCGAGAGGAAAACAAACCCCACCCGCTCCTTTCAGCACAACTTTTCGCCCCCACACAGCTCCCCCAAAGCTCCTATTGGCTGGAGGCGAAGGCTGCTGCCTATTGGTGCAAGGGGCTGGCACAAGGACTCTCGGCCGCTGTGATTGACTGAGGGGTGCAAGGGGTGGGCTCGGGGCTCTCCTCGCTTGTGCAATACCAGTGCGCGCAGGCGCCCTGCGATAAGTCTCCCCTGCTCGAGGGAGGGGGTTTGCGCCCCACTGCTTGCAAAGGGCATTTTTCCCAATAAT
Organism: Gavialis gangeticus; assembly: GCF_001723915.1. Classification (NCBI taxonomy): domain Eukaryota; kingdom Metazoa; phylum Chordata; order Crocodylia; family Gavialidae; genus Gavialis; species Gavialis gangeticus. The sequence goes on along the minus strand of NW_017729018.1, from coordinate 8,986,095 downwards.
TTTTTGTAATTTTTTTCATATTCCAGGTCAAATTAGCCACATCACTTCCAAATCCTCGCTGCACGGCGGTAGACGCCCAGGCTTCTCCGCCCACGGAGCCGTTGCATGCGCCTGCATGCCCCGGGGGTGAAACGCCGGGTGGAAGGGGCGGGGCCAACCCCGGAAGCTCAACCCCCTCGCCGGCTCCCGCTCATGGAGCCGGCAGCGCGCGTCGGCGCCGCGAAATGGCGGCCAATGAAGGAGCGGCTCCGGGCCCCTCGATCACGTCACCCGGCCCCGGCGGGAGGGGGAAGGAGCGGCGCGGCCGCAGGGGCTCCTGGGAGGTGTAGTCCCCGGGTGGCCCCGGCCTGAGCGGAATGTGGTCACACGGGAGCGCCGTGCTTTCCAACGGGAAAACTGTGTTGTTTGCCCAGTCAGAAAGGGGGGCTTTGAGTCCAGCAGGGGGACCTCCAATATAACGAGGGATGCCTTGTGTCTAACAAGGGTGATTTGAGTCTAAAGAGGGGGACTTCAGTCTAATGAGTAGCCTTTGGTCTAATGATGGGTGTCTTGAGTCCAAAGAGGCAGCCTTTGAGTCTAAAAAGGGAACCTTGAGTCTAATGGGGGCTCTTTTGAGTCTAACAAGGGTGCATTTGTGTCTAATGAGTGCCTTGAGTCTAACAAGGGGTGGCTTGAGTCTAATGAGTAGTTTTTGGTCTAATGAGGGGTGACTTGAGTCTAATAAGAGTGCCTTGAGTCCAATGTGGGGCCTTTTGAGTCTAACAAGGGTGCCTTGAGTCTAACAAGGGGATATTTTAGTCTAACGAGGGGTGTCTTGAAACTAATGAGAGGGGCTTTAGATCTAATGAAGGAGCCTTTGAGTCCAATGAAGGGGGCCCTGAGTCTAAAGAGGTGGCCTTGGAGTCTGAGGGATGCCTCGAGTCTAAGAAGCGGGGATTTGAGTCTAATGGGGAGGCGTTTGAGACTAACAAGGATGCCTTGAATCTAACAAAGGACCTTTGGGTCTAATGAGGGGTGCCTTGACTTGTAAGAGGCAGCCTTTGAGTCTAAGGAGGGGTTCCTTGTGTCTGAAGAGGCGGCCTTCGAGTCTGAGGGATGCTTCGAGTCTAAGACGGGAGGAGTTTGAGTCAAAGAAGCGGTGACTTGAGTCTAATGAGGGTGTCGAACAAGTGGGTATTTGAGTCTAAGGAACAGTGCCTTAGGTCTAAAAATGTTGAGAACCACTGCTGTAGCAGGTGCCACACGTGATTATCCTACCAGGGGCAGGGTCTCTGCTCTCCCCCTCATGGACTCTCAGACATGCTGCCTTATGCTTCACAGCTGATGTACACAATGCTGGTGTGGGCTGGGAGGAGCTGAGGGTGCAGGTGCTTGTTGCACGGCTTCAGTTGCAAGGCTATTCCAGGAGCCGGTGCTGGTTCTTCTGTTGTGCTCATCACTGTCACATCTGAGCGCCCTCGGCAATACATTGAATAACGCCTCTGACATTTCTCATGTGCTACATGTTCTCTCACTTCCCCCCCACAGAAGAAGTATGTGCATTGGTGCATCTTATTTTGGCTGACTCTTAAGGACTCTGGTTTGGTTTTTGGGGGTCTTTTTCTACCTTCTTAAAAAATAAATAGATCGGCATTGCTGCTCTGTGCTGATGTCAGAGAAGTTGAGGTCAAAAGATGTGCCTTGCATTTCGAGAAGAAGGAAGTGCGGGTCCTTTTTTCTGGGACTCTTCATTCCACAGTCTTGAAATAGGTTCAGTGGCTTGCACAAATGCGCTCTATCTTTCTTGCAAAGAGGTCTCCTTTGCCAGAGAAATATAGCTCTCAGCTGTGTTGTTTTTTTTCCCTCCCAGAGCACTGTGGTCTTTTAAACATCCTGAGGCCAGACCACAGGGTGCTTTGAAGATAAGAACTGAAGCCTTGAACTTGATTCAAAATTCTGAAGGAATCGACTGCGCAGAACAGAGGGCACCCTGGATGTACTCATAGTGGCCTGTGGTGCTGCAGAAGTGCGTTGCAGAATTTTCTATTCATTGGAGATTCCTAGCCGCTGAAGTCTTTATGCCCAGGTATACTGCGTCACTGTGGTCCATTGGAGGGGTGCTGACATCTGGTATAACCAAGGCCAGTTCATAATCTGCCAGGATGGGATGGAGCTGTCCAGAAACATTATTCACAGAGGTTTTGGAGAGCATAGGAATATTCAGTTGCTTGAGTTTGGGTGTGTGTCTTCAACTGAATGAGACTACAGCACAACCATAAATGCTTCAACTTGCTTTCATCTGCCCAGCAGTGTTACCTGTTGGACCTGGATTCAGTGGCAATACTGCTCTTTATTCATGATCTGATTTCAGTCAAGCTCTTGGCATTTGGCTATGGTGGCAGTGATGTGGTCATATGTGATAAAGGACAGGGAGAGCTGTGACACCTACATATTGCTGGAGGATAAGCTCGTATGGTCAGACCAGTTCACCTCATTGCTGCACGTGGCTGTTGAAAAGGACCGGAGTGAGAACTGAACCTTGTACGACTCCAGAGTAAGGTACTATTTCCTATCACTGCTCATTTAGTGTGCCCTTCTAAATGGCACAGAGGGGATGAGAAAGATGAGAATGGATGTCTGCCCTCTGTCCATTAATGGGAGAGGAGCATCCATCACTGCCACCAAACTATTTTCAGTTTAAAATGATCAATGTCAGGTTTACAACAAACAAAAGGGAATGCTGATTTACACAGCACATAAATAACTTGTGGAACTCATTGCCACAGGACCTTGTGAAGACTAATAGTGTAATCAGGGTCAGTTTTTTATGGAGGATAGGTCCATGGGGCTATTAACTACAACAACCAGGGGTGTGAACTCAGGCTTAGGATGTATGACTTTGAGTATCTGGGAGAGTATGATTCTCCACACAACCCATTTCTTATACTCTTCCTCTGAAGCATCCGTTCCTTGCCACTGTTGGAGACAGAGCACTGAGCTAGTTGGGTCTCATCCTGGCTGGCATTTCATATATTCAGTTGTGTCCTAGCCTGAGTCTGGATAGTGGTTTCATTTAGATGAGCTTGCAGGGAGCCTTTGTCTCTACAGTTTAGGAATGGGAGGTGCAACACTGAGTGGCAGCTAGTTAAAATGAATGCATGTAGCTGTGGGGAGGAGGAAGGAGGCTCTTCCAATGTCAGTTGGACTGTGGGTGCATGAAACAGGAATCTCTGAATGGTGTGTTGGCTCTGTGGGACACCCACTGTCCCTAAAGTCTTAAGAAACCTTTTTCACTTTATCTTGTCTCAGAATTTGAGTTTCTGCCATTCTCTCTTTATCTGGCAGGGAATATCAGAAAGCTAAGGAAACTGAGTGAGCACAAGCAGGAAGGGGCCTTTTTAAGGTCAGTGTCTCAGTGGTCAGGGTTAGTGTAAGATGATAATTCACTGAGGCCTCAATTCCTTGAATTTACATCATTGTAATAACAGAAATGCATGGAAAAAGCAACCTCCAAACACACAAAAAGGGACTGTAAATCTTCTTCCAGGATCTGTCACAAGGGCATATTGCCAGGGGGGAAAGGAGTTAAAAGTTGGGGTGAAGGAGTACTTGTGTCTGTGAAAGATAGTTTTGTGGCAGTGTTTCTATGCAGGGGTTGGACTGAGATGAGCCTTGAGGTCCTTGTCAGTTCTGTGATTCTATGATTCTATTTTTTTTTTCAAGGTTGCAACATATTCACACCAGAGAGAAAACTATATACAAAATGTTGCTGTCAGTTATCACTAGCTTCTTACTCAGCTGTAATTTAGGCATATTTCTGGGAGCAGAGAACTTTTTTCTTCCAGTAACTTAGAATGTATTGTGAAACATGAAACGCACATAACCAGTCTTTATTGCAATCAAAATAATAGCTCTGAGAGTGCCAGCACTAAACAGACTTTTCAGTCCAAACACTGCAGGCTGTGCACGCCACTGGCCTCTTTGTTCCTGATTTTGGTCTAGTTCTGTTGTCAGAATTAAGAACTTACTCTATTTGGTATTACAAAAAGCCTTCAACAAACAGAACATTTTGGTTTATGAAATTAAAACCTGGAACATATTGGATGTCCTCCCTCTCTCAAACTAATGCTGGGATAGCACATGGAAAAGAAAAAAACCTCCCAGGAAAAGTTTATATTGTGTTGGACAAGCCGGAACAGATCATTTTAAAGTAATAATTTCTCAATCTTGTAAGCACTTATGTGCATGTTCAATGCATGTCAGTATTTCCATGTGCTTAGCTTCACTATTGTCAAACCATCGGTGGGTTATTCTTAGCAATGGAATTAAGCGCACACATAAATGTTTGTAAGGTGAGGGCTGTGGAGATAATAAAAATGACTTCTGAGAGTGCATAAGGGTAAGAGTCTTTGCAGATGAGTGAGGAGTGGTGTCTATCAGTGGTAAACCTTTTTTGTACCAGGACCCCTTTGTAAACATCAGTGGCCAGTCCTGATCTAGTAAATAGTTTAAGTAGAAAACAGCCCCGGGGCCGTGCTGGTGCCCCTTACTCCTGAGCTGCTACCCCACCCCACCATGTGAAGAATGGGGAAGCCCCAAGCAGCCCCTCGCAAGCTGGAGCTCTGCCAGCCTGCAAGGGAAAAGCCACGGTTCCCCACGTTTTTCCCCTTTAAAGGAGAATACATTTTTAAAGTTTGTTTCCGACCCTTTCATATATTCTTGCAACCCAAATTTGGGTTGTGGGTTGAGAAACACTGGTCTGTTTCCAGTCCTGGGAGCTGAGAAGTCTCTTAACACCTGCATCTATATCTGTGGGGACTGCAAAGTGCTCTCTGCATGGCTTTTTACCCCCCTATAAAACTTTTATCCATATAATAAAAAATATCAGATTTACCCAAAGAACGCTGTCTGCCTATGTCCGTACACCAACATGGCTACAGCCTATACCCCTCTATCCCCACACAGCTTTTATCCCTTAGAGAAATCATGAACGACACTTGATGTACGCTTAGAGGAATCATGAACGACACTTGACGTGCGCTAGCGCGTCCCACATGCGTTGCTAGCTCATGGGAAGTGATGCTAAGCGCGGTGAGGATCAAATTAAGCCTTGATGGAAGTAGGAGCACCAGCAGCAATAATGATGACAGAGAAGGCACAAGGGCCCCGGGGGCCTGGTGCAAACAGAGGCTGTCGGCTGGGCCTAGGAGCGAGACCTCATTCATAAGTGATGGAGGTAAAGCTATTCCCAGGACCAAGAGCCCCAAGGCGGGGACACCCGGGACTGGAGCCACGTGCCAGCCCCAGTCCGCACTGCACTTCCGGGCGCTTCCGCAGGGGGCCAGTGCCTTGCCTGGCTCCTCTCTAGCTGCCGCGCGCCGCTCTGTGGTACCACCGAAAGAGCGGCGCTCTCTCTCACGTCTCTGTAGTGGCGGCCGGACCTCGCTCCCTCTGTCGGGAGGGGCGGGGCAGGGCGGGATCCCTCCGCGGCCCGCCCACTTCCGGCTGCGTGGGCGCG
>NW_017729018.1:8972767-8980588 GCF_001723915.1 Gavialis gangeticus | reverse complement strand
GGCGGGGCAGGGCGGGATCCCTCCGCGGCCGGCCCACTTCCGGCTGCGTGGGCGCGGAAGCCGCGCGGCCGGAGCGTCCGCCGTGCGGGGTGTTGGTGCGCGTGATCGCGGGTGCGTGTCCGCGCCCGCCCGGGGCAGCATGTCGGTGGCCGGGCTGAAGAAGCAGTTCTACAAGGCGAGCCAGGTCAGCGCCCCCGGGCTCGGGCTCCTCGGCTGCAGCCGTGCGGCGACCCCGGAGCTGCGGGGAGCCGGGCGGCGCGAGTGTGCGTGTGCAGTCCAGATGTGCCAGGGGTGCGTGTGCATGTGTGGGTGCGTCTGTGGGTGCGTGTGCAATCCAGATGTGCCAGGGGTGTATGTGTGTGTGTGTGCGTGCGCGCGCGCGCCTGTGTGGGTACGTGTGCAATGCAGACGTGCTGTGGGTGCGTGTGGGTGCCTGTGTGTGATCCAGAAATGCCAGGTGTGTGATCCACACGTGCCTGGGGGGGTTTGGGTGTACATGTGTGCTGTATGTGATCCAGTAGTGTAAAGTGCGTGTAGATATGTGTGTGTGTGATGCAGAAATGCCATGGCTGCATGCGTGTGTGATGCAGAAGCACAAGGTGCTTGCATGCATTTGTGTGCAAGCTCTGGAGGTGCTGGGTGTGTGTCTGCATGCGTGTGGAGCTGTGATGCTGAGGTCTTTTCAGCGAGCTATGTTTGGCTTGTGTGTCGCTGCCTCCTGGCAGGCAGGGACCGTCCTCTGCAGAAGCAGTGGGGGAGGTGGAAGGTGCCTTCCTGGCCCAGGGGTCACCCCCACTCTCCTAGCCTGCTCTTGCAGCCCCTCCGTGCACAGGACCACCCTGGCTTTCTGGGGAAAATGATGTGCTTGGCTGTAGGCTTCCTCTCCAAGGAGGCAGCAGCTGAAACAGATGGCTGCTTCTTGGCCGTACAGCCACGTCTTCTTTCTTTCCCTTCATTCCTAAATGCTTTCTAGCCACCCTTGCTTGTTGCTTCCCTTCCCATCTGTCCGGTCTCTTTTCACTAGGCACTCGCTTGTTCAAGAAGTGAAGGAAGGGGGTGGAATAAATGACCAGGGGATGTGAATTTCCAGTTCAGGGGTTCAGTGTGTATTGTGTTTTCTTCTAAAATGAGATTAATCACGTTGCAAGACTGTAGCAGAGACTTGTGTGCACAACTGAGACAGTCACGGCATTTGTTACGTGGTCATGGCTGAAATGCTGGCATATTCCTTTATTTTGCATGAGAAGGCATAGTGGAGAGAAGTTGTCCACAACCACATTCAGTAGCAATGTTTTTGGTTCTCCTGGCCGAGGCAGAAATTAAAAATACTCTGGTCTTCCTAAACACGTGTAATTCCTTGTCAGTCAGGGATCAGATGTGGCATATGCCACTTCAAATTGCTGATCATATCCACAAAGGAAGCATTAAGATGTCAGTTACCTGTTTTTAAGCTCTTCATTTTTCCTGTGGTTTTATGTCATTACCGTGCCTTCTCATTTATTCTTAACTCTGGAAGATGACCAGGAAAGTACTTCCCGTCATGTGAAGTTTTCCTATGGTTCTTCCCATGTCTAATGTGTTTTTCAGACTTATGCTGTGTTTCTTTGTGGTCGCACTAGCCACATTTCCATTGGACCTGTAAGTGCTGAGATGTGTATTAGAGTGGCTCTCTGCTAGTTCTGCCCTGTAAGTTGCATTGCTAAAAGCTACTTTTCAGAGTTGCAAGTATCGAATGAGAATTTACTTCTGTCTTAAATACCTGTCTTCCTCCAGAGAGATCTTGCATACGGTGTAGGAACTGGTTTTGTAATGGCCACTTTGTGAAGGAGTAGTTTTCTGAGCAAGAAGTACAACTTAAGAATAATGGACAAGAAAACTCCAAATGATCTAAGCAAATGGGGTGGTCGGTGACTCTCTTTTTTTCTTGACCACTGAGTTATAAATGTCTTAATTTTAAAAACAGGGAGTTGGAGGGGAAGGGCTATGAAGGATCCAAATGGAATGAAATTCAGGGTGAAAGATGGGTTATGGTTAGGAATAATGTTTCTCGTTATGCTTGGGGTCCAGGAAAGCACAGCAGCAAACTGCAGCATAACCCCAGGAAATTCTCCCTTCCTTGCTTAGTAGCTGACATCAGGAACTGGAAAGGATTTTGTGGTGCACACAAGTGACACAATCCAAGCTGTCGGCCCCTGTGGTTTTGTGTGCATGCATGAGACAGGAAATGGCAGCCTTAAGATCCTGTGGAAAACTGTCAGATAGGCACATTTTTAGTGGTTTATTAGCAAAACAGAACTATTGGAAATCTCCCTTCCTGAGGCAGGTAGGAGCAGTGGGCCTTGAGCTTAAATTTGCAGCTGCGCCTTGCATGAGGGATCCCTTCCCACTGATGTGGTGATGCACAGTTCAGTGATGCTCACAACAGCCTAATAAAAGGGAGATTGGGTTTGTGAATCCCTCTTCCCCATTCTCTTGGCTGCTGCTGACCTTCCCTGCCAGAGAGGCATTATCCCTGTGGCTTATTAATTTGTAATTATCTCAGGAATGCATTAAGGAACAGTGAAACTTTGTGGGGAGGAACACCCCTCTGGCTCTCCCTGTGCAGCATACACGCCCCATTTTAAATTTAAACCAGTTGAACATTGTGTTGCTCTGTCCAGAGTGTGCGTGTGTTTTCCAGGCAGAAAAGCTGGAGCACTTCAGTGAAGTGCAGATGAATCCAAGTCTGTTTGCTAAGTGGCATTCCCTCCTTTCTTGGCTACGGTTATGAAACGGCATTTTGCTTATATGGCAAAACAAAGGGCTGGATTCCTGCAATCCTCACCCCCCTCCATGCTCCAGGAAAACCAACCTCTTGATCATGGACTTCTCTCTTTTTTAAACAATAGTCTAAGGGGAAAGGCCTCACTGGGGATTTCTTGTTGGAGTATTTTACTGTTGCAAATCCTCTGTGATGTGTTAGCAGGGCAACCGGAGGTGAAAGTTTGCTTCTGAGTCAAAAGCAACATGTTTGGAAAGGCTAACTCCATCAGTCTGGATCATCGGGGAGACTTCATCAAGTGAAGTCACCTGAACTGAATTAAATTTGCGTCTCTGTCTTGGACTGGTGTGTGTTTATGCATACAAGGTTTGTAGAAGTACTGGTCAAGGTTTTTGAGCATTCATGTAGGCAGCAAACAATAGCCAGAAAGCGAAAACTTCGGCCCATCCTGGGAGGAGTCAATTCCGTTGTTGTTGTTGTTGCTTTTTTGTAATATCTTGTCTGTGTCCAAGGGCAGTAGAAAACCAGAAGATAAGGGCTGCATCTGCCTGGGTCGAGAGGCCTTTCTGGGATCTGGCTGCTTGAGGATTTGGAAATGATGTGCTCTGGAGAAACTTAGTTTAGCTTGAGGCTTCCTGCCAGCATTCGTGGTAGGATTGCAGAAGCAAGTTGCGCACTTCGTGAAGCTGAGGGAGTCTGTGCCCTGCTTAGCTCTTTCTGAGGATAGGCCCTGGTAATCTGTCAGGTGCTAGAGCCACTGAGTCGCTTAGAGGCTCCTTTAGGATTTGAGCCAAATGCGTCCAGTTTCTGTTGTGCTGCCTCCTTCTCCCCTTCCATGCACAATCCCCACCCAGTCCTCCTGTCCTCCCCAGAGGAGGAGGCTCCACAGGCTGATTAGAATGACTTTTTGGCTCCCTTGGAGGACTTGGGCCTTTCCCATTTGTGGGTTTGGCAGCAGCTTTCCTGAAGTGTCATATTCAGTTCCAATTCTGTTGTTAACTGGGGCAAAATGTATAAAGAATCCAGGCCTGCGAAGGAACGTACCTATCTCTCTCTCTCCCTTTCTCAACCCCCTGAACTGTGTGCATGGGCATGGGATTCCCACCTCCTTTCTGCGGGACGGGCTGCCAGATTGTCGTCCCCGGGAGTCTAACAGAGCGGGGTGGTGACGGGGGGGGGGGGGGGTTTTATTCCCTGCTCTGCTGCCTTCAGTTTGATACCTGTGGGTCCACGCTTTCCATAGGGGGCAGCTGCTGAGCATTCCCACAGCAGAAAGTGACACCATCGGTGGATGGACTGGATCAGACCCGAGCCAGAATCTAGCCCTGATTATGGCCAGCACTGCATGATTTGGAGGAAAGTGTAAGACCCCTGCGATGGCTGCTGTGGGATTTCCAGGCCCCCTGAGCCAGTTTCCACAGCATTGGAGAGACCAGAGAAGCATGAGACTTCCTATCCCTTCCACAGCTTGTCCCTGATTCCCTATTCCCCTGGAAAAGCTCCCTGCACTAGACCCCTCCTGGGGGCCTGTCGGTGCCGGAAGGTACACTGCTGGATCCCTCCTTGATTCCTGATCCAGCCTAAGTAGGGCTGACCATCCTTTGCTTGGGCAGAAGATATTGATTTTTCTCTGAATGAGGCTGGCAGCTAGCTCCAGTCTCAAAAGACTTCGAGAACAGGTTTGGCAGGCTGTGGGGTCAGCGCGGAGAGCCATAAGCCTCGCCAAACTCGTCTGTCCTTAAAAACTGGCTCACCAGCTCTGCAAAGAATGGCTTGTTCCTATGGTGCAGGAGGGAGACCTTGCTTTCCCCCATCTAGCCCCTTCCTCCTTGAGATGCCTGTGACCTTCAGACACGGCAAAGAACATCTTTGGCACCTGCAAGCAGTTTCAAAAGCGGAAACGTGGTGTGAGAAGGCACCAGTATGAGGTACAAGGTAGACTAACTCTTGTCCCCCTCCAGGGCTTGGAAGTGGGGTGGCTTATAGGGCTGCTTCTTCACTGAAAGGGCATGAGAAGCTCAGCAACCTTCTCCTGTACATGTTCCCCAAAAGGAGTGGGGATCACTTGACACGCAGGCTTTCACTCCTCATGTTTGGTGTCTGATCTCTGAAGAGACTCTCAAGGCATTGACAGCAAGAGATTTTTCTTTCGGGGCAGTCTGAGCCCCAGCATCCTGCTCCACAGCCTGACGATAGTGACTGCAGTGAAGAGACCTCCAGATCGGCTCTCGCGGGTGTATGCTTGCCAGCCAGCTGTTATCGAGTCCCAACGACTTCCTTCCCACTCCACTTGGCAACCCCGGCTCTGCAGCGTGTGGCATGTGTACAAATGCCTGGGACAGATGAATCCTGGCCCTCGGCAGGCAGCACAAAGATGGGTCTGTGGGAAGGGGAGAGAATGCAGCTGACAGGAGGTGGGTAGAGTTTCTCCCCCTCTTCATCTGTTTCTGGAGTGCTCCCACCCATGCCAGACTGAGATGTCCATGATCTCAACTTGAGACATGATGTAACAGTCTTCTGCACTTTTTCTTCTGGGTGAAGCTTTACAAGACTGTAAAGCTTCTGCCTGTCTGTTTTTTTTCATGCATTTAAATAACATCAGCAGAGCTGCCTTGAGTCAGTTCCTCATTGTGTCCTTCTCACGGTGTTCTTCAGAGCTTTGGGTGACATAACACTACTTTCTGCTCACTTTTTTCACTGTGCACCTGGAGGCCAGGGGGCGGGTTCCTCTGAAATGAGTGTTTTCTGTAACTTCAGGCCTAACTGCACAGTCTGGATCCTTATCAGATAAGGGAAGCCGGCAATTGCTGTGTAATGAGAAGGATAAACATGAAATCCAAAACAATGCCAAAAATGATCCTCCTTAAGGCTTGGGTTTCAGTTATCCCAGGCCTTCTTGGTGTTGTTCTGGCAGTACATGCAGGCATTTGAGTGGAAGGAAATGGTACTGTGAGACATCTGCTTGGCTTATGGCATGAGGCCTCAGCACCAACCCTGCCTGAATCTCCCAGTATAAGACTCACGGCTGAAATGCACTGTTTTATACCTACTTTGCTTTCTGGAGACCTGGGGAGCTATGAAAAGCCAGTGTGTGTTATCGCAGTCTCTAGGCTGCTTAATTCTTCAGCTGAGTCCAGGCAGGTCATGGAAGATAGAAGGAAATCACAGCCCCACCAAAATTAATACAAAAGCTCTTGCCGACTTAAGGACTTTGGTCGGTGAGCGCACACGTGGCTTAAAGCCACCAGATGCAAGAACCAAGTACTTGAGAGTCGTCAGACCCGTTGAGGTCAAACAGGTTTATTGCATTTTGCAGAAGAACTTTTTTCCCCAGATGTTTTGGTGTACTTGATCTTGCCTGGAAATTTTTCCAGAATGGGGGAAATGATCACAGCAGTACACAGCCACGTTCTCCAGAGACGGGCTTTAGGGAGCAAAGAGAAAATTTGGTCTGTGGTCCGCTTTCTGCTGGGCCCCCCTCCTGAGTGCCACGGTGAGGCTAATCGCATTTGCTCAGCAGCAGCACCAGTTTGCCTTTAACCCCCCCTTTAAGATTGTTCCATTAAAGGGTCTGAACTTCCCGGACCTGCAAAAGCTTTTTTTTAGCATTGCGTAACTAAATGGAAACAATAACGTTGGTGTTTCTGCCTAGATCTCTGCTCTCCACTGAGACTGGAAACCACTAAATTACAGTAATTTAAACATTTGGGGTTTTCATTTTGAAAACCCCCTCTCTGTGCATACAAGGTGACAATGAGTGGAGTCTGGAACAGGAAATCGCTGGTTGTTTAGTGGGAAGCTGTTGGTCGCGGTTACGTAGGCATATCTGCACTACATGATTTCCAAGGTGTCTCCAGGCCCATAAGACACTTTCAGGAGTGGGGTCATTAAACGAAAGCCTGTGATTATGAGAATGTCTTCAAGGCTGGAAGCATGAGGAGAGGAGAAATGCCAGGAAACTTCAAAAAAAAAAAAGTTACAAACAGAACCTAGCAAAGCAGCCAATGCCCTTTTCTTCCTATCCAAAGCACAAAAAGAGATGTCTTTATTTTGGCAAGAAGTAGTCAATTGTGAGACAAGCCTGGGAACAGGCGGTATAGTGGTAAGAACACAATGTAGTAAGGGATTCACTTGGAGCGAGATTCAGCAGGTACTCTCAAATTGTTGCATTTTCAGGCCTTGATTCATTCCGGGGAAAATAGGTTTGAGCAAAAACGCCAGATATGGTCCAAGATGACATCAAGGAAATCTTTTTGCAATTGAGAATGGACCCTGTGAGCAAAAGGAGGAAGAAGACACCACAAGTGAATGTTAGACAGCCGGTAGAAGTAACCTCACCTCTTTTCCATGTATTTATTCCTTATGTCTTGTTCTGTCCAGCCCTAGGTGAGAGAGGGCTCCTGTTTAATCATCACAGCAGATGCAATTTAAAAAAAACTGTTGTTTTTTTTTTTTTAAATAAATGGCTGATTTCAGTTCTGAGCTCTTTATCCCTGTAACCCATTTGTGACCCGGCTCCTTTTCCACTTCTGTTATGTTAATTCCTAATGTTGAAACTAGCAGTTGAAATACTTTTAGGTTTACTGCCAAATTGTATCTCTGGGCTGGGACAAGTTGCCTCCAGGCAGCTCAGGACCAGATCTGGCATCAGTAAAGAGCCGCATGAGTTTATATTTTCTATTCAAAGCTGAAAGCAGAATGAGGACCCAGTCCTGTGACGGTACTGAGCATGAAACTTCTGTTGAAGTTGCAGTGTGTCAACCAGCATCGGGTCCAAAGGCTCCTCCATAGAAGAGGAGAGCTTGATGCTTTGTCGCGATGACCCGACTGGTGTTAACTGATGTATTGACCCAGGCAGGAGTTTCCCTGCACTTGCCCGAGTCTGGCTTTCAACAACATGGGGCAGACCCTGGAGAAAAACCATATTTATGTAAGCGCAGCATGGCATCCAGCATACGGCATGACTGTCATGTACTGCCCAGCATGGCAGGAGGATACTGCTATTCAGCACAGCAGCCTCCATTGTACTTTCGTCCGTCATCCTTCAGCTGACACGAGAG
>NW_017729018.1:8963950-8967767 GCF_001723915.1 Gavialis gangeticus | reverse complement strand
CCTCCACAGAAGAGGAGAGCTTGATGCTTTGTCGCGATGACCCGACTGGTGTTAACTGATGTATTGACCCAGGCAGGAGTTTCCCTGCACTTGCCCGAGTCTGGCTTTCAACAACATGGGGCAGACCCTGGAGAAAAACCATATTTATGTAAGCGCAGCATGGCATCCAGCATACGGCATGACTGTCATGTACTGCCCAGCATGGCAGGAGGATACTGCTATTCAGCACAGCAGCCTCCATTGTACTTTCGTCCGTCATCCTTCAGCTGACACGAGAGGCACGGAGCTCTCTGCTGTCACCGAGCTCGGTTCTTAAATGATTCATGTGCCTGCGGATCTGCGTGTGGAGGTCAAGGGCTGGGGAGGACAGTGGTGTTCAGCTCTAAAACTGTTGTTTAGTCTCAGGTCTAGACTTCACCTCCAGTTGTGCATGAGAATCGCCTATACTTCTCCACTGCATCAGCCAACATGGGACCCGCTTGCTCTACATTCTTGATACTGGCTTAGCATCTCCTCCTTGCTGCTTCACTGGCAGTGAAGTAGTCAACAAGGCAACATTGGTTTCTTTTGTTAATAATTACCATAGTTCAGTGTGAATAGCCCTTGGAAATGACTGGAGCTCTTGGAGCATCCATTCCAGCCTGGCTGGAGACTGGGGGAATGACTGCTCCCTTTCTCTGTATCAGCTACTTTTCCTTCATGTTTTTAACACAATCATAAGGGTGCAATTAGGCTTTCCTATAACAAAAGCTGAAGTTTTTCAGAACAAAGACAGTAGCCCCAAGCAAAAAGTATTGGCTTGTTATGCACTGCTTTTCCATTGCGGCTCCCTGGGTGGTGGGGGAATCCAGAACAGCCCAGGGAGGGCCTTTGAACCGCTCGGGGCTGCAGTGGGAGTACATAGGAGTCCCATTTCCTAATCCCGTTCCCATTCTCCGTGCTAATCCTCCAAGCTAAAGCTGCTCTAGTGGGAGCTGCGAACTGCCCTTTTATGAAAAGGTCATGGGCGAGTACAGGTGAACTACTGAAAGTGTCAGAAACAGGAAGGGGCTGGTTCCTGCCTGCAGTGAAAGGAAATCCTTCCTCCCATCTCCCTCTGCCAACGCTTTCCTCCACAGAAGGAGCAAAATAAGGATGAGCTCAGACAGACCAGGGTTGGGTTTTTTTTTGTAGCCCAGCTGTATTTCTCTCACTCATCCTGCACATGCTCATGTCTTGCCTTGCTTCCCCCTCACCCAGGCAGCCATCCTCCTTTGCAGAAGATCTCCTGTCTCTCTTGCTAGCCTCCGAGCAGCTGCTGAGCCACTTGTGGCCCGTTCAGTGACTTTGCCAAGAAGCCGCTGCTTGATTCCCCTTTGAGGGAGCGCTGCGGCCTCTTCCAGGGGAAGTGCCCCAAGCTTAGGGTTCCCTAGTAATCTTGCAGTTTTTGTAGAGAAAACAGGCTGGGCTCTTGCTTCTGGGCTTGAGCTCAGTCAGACAATACAGGTGTTTCCTGTGGGAGGCGTGTGCATGTGGGGGTGTGGGAGGTATTTTGGAAATTCCTTTGGGAAAGGAATGGTGAGGCCCATCTAGTATGAACCTGCATTGCAGAGAGCATGCATACCTGCCCTTTCCAGACACTTCTGTTGGTACCTGTCTCAAATGGGATCCCATCTCCGAAGTCCCAGGGCTGGCATAATGAGCAAAGGTTTGCTCATGCAGGAGCTCAGGGAAGCTGCGCCTCTGCAATGTTATTTCATATTCCTTCCTTGCACCAACAGGCCATGCGGTATTGCTTACACCTTCCATCCAGCTGTTAGCTGTGAATCCTTAATCTGGGGCTGTAAAGTCACTGGGCCCATATCTTGGCATGGGATGGGTTGCACCACCTTTATTCGTGAATGTGGTAACTTTTCCTGTGTTCTCCCCGTGGCTGGTACTTGCAAAATGGCGTTACTTACTGCATATGCAGCAGTGAGACTTGAGCTCTGAGCCTGGCTCCTGCTGTTTGGCAGGAGTAAGTCTGCTGTGCTGTGCTGTGCTGTGCTGTGCTGTGCTGTGCTGTGCTGTGCTGTGGGAGAAGGAACCAGGCTCTTGGGAAGCTGCAGAGGTGCCCTGTGGAGTGACTTGACTGTCCTCCAGATCTCAGCCTGCCTCGGGGCTTCTCCCTCTAGATACAAGAACCTCCTCCTCCTTTTTCATCTGGTTTCCTCCTTCCATCCTGTTAAACTGCAACCCCATCACTTTTCGGGAGCTGATTCCTGTTGACAGGAAGTGGATGTGTCCAGCAGGCAGGGACAGAGTCGGCCCCTGACTTGGAGGCAGAGGAGAAACAAGTTGTTCCCTGGATCCTTTCCAGGAGCGGTCTGGCTTCAGTGGCAGTTCGGTGTTTACTGATTGTGGTGTCTGATGGTGCAGAGATGGTCCTCGACCTGCCGGAGGGAGCAGACAAACAAAGGCACATTTGAGATCTTGTTATAAGAGCGGGATTGAGCAGCCAGAGCGAGGCCCATGCTGACTTTGTCTGCCCTGAGGTCCTTGGGTTACTGGAGCTCCCTCCAATGCATGTCGTGTAGCATCACAGTAGCAGGCAAGGCAGCTGTTGAGGTCTGCTACTGTTCTTCCAGAGGGCCTCTTAATATGCAGTTTGTCTAATTAACTTGGCCCCTGGTACCTGTTATAATAGAGCTTGTTCTCCTGTGCAGTAGGAGGGATCTGAAATTCCCAATAGCTGCACAGTAATGGAAAATTAGCAAAAACTCCCAATACTGGCATTAATTAGTGGGATACTGTGCTCTAAAAACAATGACTTGCACATGAACCTTCACAATACAATGCTGTTTTTCCCAGTAGCTCAGAGGATCAGATTTGCTCAATTAACAAGCTTTTAATGGTGCCTTTTCTGACCGTGGCAACCTTTCACCTTGGAGTCTGAAAGTCCAGCTGAGTCTTTTTCCACTTCATGTGGGTAAGAAAGTGTAATAACTGTTTTATGGCTGAAGTCAGAATAGAGACCATCTTCCTCTCCCAAAGTTGTGTTGTCTTTGAATGGCTAGTAGCATTGAAAAAACAATGGTAGATCTTCATTCCTAATGCACGCAGATGACTGAACATAGAGAGGCCAAGATTTCTTGAATAAGGAGGTGCTGTTTGTCATACAGATGTGTTCCTGCTCTTGCCCACATTGTACCAGGGAAGTGAAGAAGCATTTTCAAATTGCATCTTGTTTGTCTGTGCTCCACATCTGTGCACAGGATTTTTGGTGGACTTAAGGGATGTTAGCGTGGCAGAAACTGGAGCACCAGATGTTGTAACTATTCTCACTTATAATAAGGCACTTTTTAATTCTATCAGTGGAATGCAAAAAGCCAAGGGAGTCCACAGCTTGGTGCCTGCAAGATGTTATGACATTCAGATATTATCTCCAGACTCAGCATTTCAAATGTGCCGATCTCTGAAGCACTAAAACTCTCTATGGCTACAGTAAAATCTTGATGCTCTTTATTCATTAGGGACTATGTCTCCAGAGCATCTGCAGCATCTGTCAGCATTTAAATCTATGCAAAAATGGGGCCAGCAGAGCTTTCTGGATGTTAGGACAGAGGAACATTACACATGCAAAGCAAAGCAACATTGGGATGAGTCTATGAGCACGAAGGCTGAAGGTGTGACACAATAGCCAGATGGATCTCTGTGATGTGCTGCAGAAGTCCTGGAAGACTAGCGGCTGGAGGAGGAGGATGCCTTGTTGGCCATATGAATCTGTTTAAAAAAAAAAAAAAAGGGTCACATCACTCCCTGCTGATTGCTTAAATGAGTAGACAAACCTTAGTTTCTC
>NW_017729018.1:8951152-8958950 GCF_001723915.1 Gavialis gangeticus | reverse complement strand
GGAGGAGGATGCCTTGTTGGCCATATGAATCTGTTTAAAAAAAAAAAAAAAGTGTCACATCACTCCCTGCTGATTGCTTACATGAGTAGACAAACCTTAGTTTCTCCATTCCCCAAGATACTGTGCCGCTTTATACTCGCAAACTTTTCCAAATATTTAATCTGAATTGTCCTTTACCTTCATCTGTCTCTGTCATAATTCTCTAAATAATTCCCCTTGATGTTCATGTGCTAAAAATTGAGATGTCTCTGCTGTCACTTGGTTAAACTGTCCAGGTGTTGAAAGCCATAAGAGTCTGATCTTGGATTCTAGGTAGAGCAGCGGTCAGCTGGCACTGGGCACTCTTGAAAATCTCTTCTCCTGGTTCTTAATCTTTTTCTCATAAGCCAGTCTGCATATTTCCTCTTCACTGAGCAGTCCCCAATTGTGCATGTTGTTCAACACCAACCACAATGAAATATTGCATTGCAGCTGTGTAATGGGGGTCTGTTACTTCTATGACATCCATCACAAAACTCAGTTAGTCATTTGTTGCAAATTCACATTTATGTCGCCAGCCACTTAAGTCTGATTAGGCTTTCTTGGAATTGCTGCTATTCAGGTTTCTTACACTGGCTGATATTGCCTGTTCTGGGAAGGGGAGGTGGGAAGTTGCAACGGAAGTATTTGTTTCTTCCGTTTTAGCTGAGTATGAGCAGCAGTTCGGTATGTCGCTTGTCCAGCAATTACTTACTACACTGTATAATAACTAAGGCATGCCAGCTGTTGCACAAGTGAACATACCTCTGGAAATCACTGTTTTACGTAGTCCATCATTAAAAACTTACTAGTATCTGGCACGGAGGCAGGTGAGAGAGTGATTATAATTAGTATGCGACTTGGACTTCACTAACTGAATTTATCTAATGAATATCTCAGTTGTATGCATCATAGAAGTACAAAGTGCTCTATTTAGTGCTCAAGCTTTTATTTTATTTTTTTTTCTCCTGGAGATGTGAGCACTCCCACATGCTATCAGAATTGCTGGTGGGCTTGTCAGGTGTCCATAGCCATATTGCTCTAGACGGAAAAGCAGTCAAGACTCGTGGTAGAGGTGATGTCTTTTATTAGGCCAACTATATTTCTGCAAAAAAAAATTCTTTAATTGCAAGCTAATTAAAGAAATTTTTTTTGCAAAAATATGGCTATCATTTACACTCAGCATCTATGGAAAATCAGGCTGTGGCTGACTAAGCCTCAGATCAGCTTGGTAAGGAGGTGCAGAGTCTTACCTTTGAGCTCAGGTGAATAGGAAGTTTTTTGCCTCACTTGAGAATTATTGCTTTGTATGAGGGGCCACAGTCACGACAGATGGGGCCGGGGCCTGCTGATACGTGGGGAGTCATGTAAGGCCGGCATTTCTCTTTTCTTCTTTTAACAGGCTGTTTCAAACATGCCTCTTTTGTTGCCTAGAGAAAATTGTGGCCAAATTGTTGCGTCTCTTGCATAGGAACATAGTGGTTGGGCTAGTGTTTTAACCCAGGACATCTAATCTGTTACCCTCGTGACACCAGCCAGAACAAATACTTCCAAGAAAAGTGGCAGTCTCTGTAGTTAGGACAGTGATCATAGGGTAAGCTTTTCCTTCCAAACTCCAGTGAGTTAGCGCTCAGCTTTGGTCTGTAGGCAGAAGAGGTATCACCCCTTCATTAACTTGTTCTTTGACAGCTGGAGGTGTACTTGCTGTCCGTATAAATATCTCCTTTATTGTGCTGAAGTTTGGCCTCACATCTAGTTTTCTCACCCTGCAGAAATGAAGTGGTCACACTTGCCCCCCATAGCCTCTTACCTTTTTTAATATATGAAATGCAAAAAAAACGGCCACTGGTATCTTGTGCCAGGTTCACAAGCAGGAGCAGGTGATTCACAGCGGACTTGGGTGGCATGAAATCTGTTTGTATGCCGAGCTAGTTCAAGCACTGGGACTAGTTCTAGGGTTTGGTGGGGAAACGGAGGAGACCTCGTGCTCCATTCCTTTCTCATGCGTCTTTGCTTCACTATGGTTTTTGCTAATAATAAATGAAATTTAGGTTAAGAGCTGTCTCAACAAGTTAAAAAAAAAAAAAAAAAGACCTTTATTAATACAAGTTGCTTCTCGTTATTGAGATGTGCAGTGCAACACAGCAAGAAAATTGAGGGGCAAACGCTTGAAATTGAGATGGATGTTGAAGTTCCTTTTCTCCATCCTTTAAAGCACCGTTACCCCTTCTCCCTTAACGGATCACAATAGACTGATCCCAACTAAACTCCAGCCAAGACAAAGCCCAGTTCTCAGGTTCTTTTCAGGAAAGAGAAAGAGGCATCGTTTTTTCTCTCTCTGAAAGAGCAGCCTGGAAAACATTGAGATGCTGACAAGCATGAAACGTTCTTGGAAAGACTCTTTGTGCCTATAATGGCCGCCAGTGAACAGGGAAAGGATTTTGTGTGTTGGAGGAGGCGGGGACGTGTCCTGGGTTGTTCAGTGCATATGGATTTCATAAGCGAGTGGCTGTTTGTGGATGTGACATTTATAACAGAAATAATTAGTTCAGAGCAAGCTTGCTGAATGCCACCTTTTCTGTACGAGCAAGACTTTTGGGGATTATCTCCCAGCGGCGCTGGGGAGAGAGAGAAAATACTACAAGGGATTGCAACACTCTCTCCAAACTAAAAACAGTAAATAATTAATCTTGGGTCACAATGGGAAAACTTCGGCGGTGGCCTGGTTGCAGTTTACACAAACTCTCTTCTCCCATTCTCTTTAAGCATGCGGCTGGTACTCAGAGACTGAAGTGGCTGCATTTTTTTTTTTTTAATTACATGGAGGGATCCTGTCTTCTTCCTAAGATGGCAATAGCCATCTCCATGCGAGTGTACAGAGTGATCATATGGACAGATGAAGGGAATCGCTCCTTTTCTCAGAAGTAGCCCAAAAAACCGAAGGCCTGAAGTTAAGGAAAGAAGAGGTTTTAAGGTTAGATAATAGTGTGAAGTTCCTCATATGCGTAGCTTATTTATTCCTACTGCAGAGAGAGGTGAAGGCGCCACAGATGCTCCAGCGGGTTAGGGACACTTACATGTTATAGTGGTCCTGCTGCTGTCTAGCACTGCAAGGTGGTAAGACTGGAAAATGGAGCCTTCTCGATTTGTCTTTCATTGCTTTTCTGTCCTCCCTCCCTCTGAAGAAGTGAGAGCTGAGACACAATGACCTAGCGTTTAAATCAAGTCAGGTGGCGGTTCTGTTTTTAGCTTTGCCATTGACCTTAGGCAAATTGCTTCCCCCCACCCTGCACCTTTTATTTTTCCTGATACCATTAGTCTGTCTTGTCTGTTCAGATCACAGGCTTTTTAGGGCCAGATCTGGTGAGAGTATGTAAGTAACTGCTATCGTGCTAATAACTCTTTTTTTTTTTTTTCCCCCCCCCATCTTTGAATTACAGACGGCTATAGCTGTGCAAAGCCCCCAAACACAGGGGACCCCAGGGATGGACCATTCCTAAATACAATTCATGTTTCTCTTTTTTTCCCCTCTCCTCCACTTCCTCATAGTAGGGCTGGCGCTAATTGTGCATGATTGATGAGATAAGCGCCAAATGTTGTAATTTTCGCTCTTCTGTTTTGGACTCGGTTGGGAAACACTCTGATTCAAACTTCACTGTGTTGTAAAGCTGATCTGTCATCACCCAGATTTGCCCACTGCTACCAAAGGGCTTCCTTCAATCTGTCATCCATTTGAAAAGTGTTAAATAATTTGCCATGGATGTCTTTAAGCATAAAAAGACTGCAAAACACTGGAAGTCCTTTATGAAAAATTGCATGGACAGCCTTATACTCAAGGGGCTTGCATTTTTTTTCTGTCTTTAAGCTGTGGATACCATCCAGCGTGCACCAGTGAGCTTAGATCAACTAAGACCATAGTTTCTCAACCTGTGGCATGTGTAGCCCTGGGGTACACAGGTACCCCAACACTCTCTCTTTCCCTTTTATCCTTTCTCTTGCCCCTTCCTCCTCTCAAAACTATGGCAAAAAAAATTGGTGCAATTAAAAAAAATTAAATTCCCCAGTAATAATTTGGTGTGCCGCGCTTTGCATGGCACTGGGTTTAGCCCTCCCAGCTTTGGCCAACATCACCTCCTAGCCCAGGTATGTACTTGAGTTGTGCACTTCTGGTGTAAAAGGTGGCAACCCTACCCACTCCATATCAGACATCTGTCATATCACGGCCTTGTATACACAGCCCTTCTTCCAACATATTGCACACGTTATTCTGTAAATATAAAATCCCCTGAAAAATTGGGTTTTGGGGTACTTATTTAAATTTTCAGAAGTTAAGAGGTACTTGCTGCTTAAAAGGTTGAGAAGCACTGACCTAGACAAATGGCTTCTTATTCTTGCTTTTGGTTCCAGAGTCCACATCGGGTACAGAGGCTAAAATTCCTTGGTCCTTCTTGGCATAGGCAATTTCAGACCTTTTCTGTGGAGATGTTCCTGCATATATAAGACACCCAAAATATTTTTACCATGAGCCTTGCAATCCACAGCTACCCTGCCAGAGGTAGAAACTTGGCAAGAGTGTGGGAACACGCAGGTCAGAGTTGTTAAAAAATGGTGCTGCTAGGGCATTGTTTCCTGCCAGACCATGTAAGCCTTATTCAGAGCAAGCTGTAGACATCTCTCACCCCGTGAGAGCAGGTGGGTTGCTCTCTGCTGATCCCAGCTCTGCAGCTGTTGCGCGCTGCAACAAGAGGGTGTGCTTGGGCTATGGCCAAGTGATAGCGCCCACGACTGCACAGCTATTTTAGAGCTACAGTCTGCCAGTAGCAGCAGAGTGAATTGATCAGGTGAATCCGTAACTTCCTTATCTACCCCTGATGTCTCAGTGGTGAGGAGGCTTCCAGCAAAAATGACCAAGCATCTTCCAGCGAAGATGACCAACATTCAATTCTGAAGAGCTTACCCTTGCTGCGCTAGGCTGGAGAAGATGGCTTTATTTAGCTTTCATGTGAACAGCCTGCAGAAACGTGCCGTTGTATGTGTGTAACAGTGTCTCGGCACTTCCAGGCATGTAAGCTTCCATGAACAGGAAGTTTCTTAACCTCTTGCTGCGACTGTTTGTGTGTCTGGACTTTCCTGTTGTTCTAAGCATACTGATTTTGGACTCCAAACATGGGAGGACCTTCAAAATCCTTTTGAAGGCTGGTTTCTCCAGGACTTGTTTGCTCTGTATTGGCTGTGGCAAGGTGGAGTTGCACGGGCCTCTCTCAACTTTCATGTTGGGAATTGGCATTCATCGGGCTGCTGTAGGGACCAGGAAGGCTTTGATATGCCAGCATCCGGAAGCATAATGTTTCCGTTCTGTAGTGGGGAATTGTTTCGCATGCAGCGGGAGTATATTATTGATAGATTATAAATAGGGCTCGTTGTTTGTCATGGCAAAAGAATGCAAGGGTCCTGGGAGGTGTTCGGGGAGGGGGAGAGGAAGGAGGGTTGTGGCCCACAGTATTATGCATTTATTAACTCATTGTCATTTAAAAGTCCATAAACAGAGCAGAACATCAGAGGAATCCAGTAGATAAAACAACATGGAGGAGTTGCAGTAGGCAGGAAGATTGGGGCAGAAAGACGCTGGCTTCGATTTCCCAGATCCCCTTGCCACGCAACAGGGAAAGCTTTCCAAGGACGTGGGCTTGGGAGCACAGTGCTCTGTGTCTGTCCTCTCTAAATTGTTTTAGTCTCGGTACCAAAAATGCAGGCACCCCAAATCACAGTCCTGTCTTTGAAGTCGTGCAGGTTTTCAGCACTGGATACTGAGCTCTTCTTTTCTTTTCTTTTTAATATTGTATTGGTAGGTCTCTGGAAGCAGCCAGTACACTGATACTTTTTACTAATGACCTAACCAGGATGGCAAACCCTGTTCTGCGAGTACTCTTTATTTCCCTTTCTTCCTGGGGAGTGGTCTCAAGATCTGGCAGGTCCACAGGGCCTGCTGTTCTTTACTGCTGCAATTGTATTTGAGCACATCCTGGTTGAACACACCTGCTGTGCTGCGGAGCATGCTGCCTCTGTCCTAGCATTGCTTTGTAATCACGGGAACATTAATGGACAATAATGATAGCGTGGCAAAGAAACTCAATAAATAGGAGCCTTGGAGTTGGGCTGGGTGTTTCTAAACTCTGGTTTTGCTTATAGGTTTCGGTGACAAAGTGCATGGCACTGTCGTCTAGTGAGTCATCTGCTTCACCAGCTTCCTCCAACTCCCTGGTCTGTAATTATTGGCTGTATCATTAGTGACCAAGTGTTTCTCCTGTGCATTTTCCTGGAAAGTAGTTGCGTAGGCTGGATGTGGAGGGGGTTAGTTGTGGGGGGGATTCGTTCCGGCCTGTTGCATGCATGTGCGCGCACACGCGAGTAATGTTGCCTCCCTTTCCCCGCACAGACACGCTGCTCCTACCTCTCCAGCTCTGCGATCCTATTGCAATAGCAGCCTTAAACAATAGGTCCTTCCACCAAGCCCACCTTTTTCTTTTAAATAACAGAGGGAAATGTTGCCTGTTCTGGTTCCCATGCCTTTGCTGAAGGAAACTGGTGGAAGCCTCCATGACTTGATGCACTTCAAATAAAGCTGGACAAAGCAGCTGGAAACGTACTGCAGGGAACAGCTCCTTGGTGCCACGGGAGGCAGTAGATAGGACCACCAGGATCTCTTCCATCTGCAGTTTCTATGGGACTTTGATTCTCCAGTGGTGAAAACGGGTTTCTAATAGTGCTCTTTATTGTCCTCTCTGGAGGTCAGGAGCCACCCCATTGATAATGAAAGCATGGCAACAGTTAACAGGGTGGTGGTAACTTGTGCCTATCTGTTCTTTCTAATCTCAGCTCATAGCTATCTAGGGTGTATTTGAATAGTTAAATATTTATCTACACGTCTGGTATGTGTAAAAGTTATTCCCAACCTTTCCTTTTGAGCATGGCCCTGTGTGTCTTCTCCTGCCCTTTCGTTTGATTGTCTTGGTTTTACTGTCTCCCAGGCAAATCATTTTCTGTTCGGGGCAGAAAATACCTTGCCATTTCACAGCACACAGCTCTGTCGCTTTGTAAATATTAGCTCTAGGAAACAGTCCACCTCTGCTGTGAAGTAGCAGGTGAGGGACTTGGCTTGGTATTTCTGCCTTGTCTGTGGTGGTCCAGAGATCATGCAGGAAGCAAGATGTGTTTGGCAGTAGCTTTTATTAGCCTGCCTATGTCATGGGGAGAGGTGTTAGACAAGCTGCCAGGCAGAACATTCATCGCAACTTTACTGGACACTAAAAACCATGTTTTAACACAGACGTTTTGGGCTCATTACAGTTTGTCTGCTCTCTGCCAACCTCCCAGTATTCCCTGGGCAGTATGGTAATGACCCTCATCCTTTTTGAATGGTCTTATTCTTTTACAGAATTAATTTTTCCTCATTTCAGCTCCTCTTTGTTTGAGCTGTATATGGTTCTGATGGCTTCTCTTTGCTCTGCAGGTTTATTGCCCTCTTCCTTCTTTTATTTAAGGACCATTTTCCTTTGCGTGGTTCAGTTCAGGAGACTTGCTAAATAAATCTTGCTTCTTGTCTAAAACACTGCAGGCACCTGGGAGGCGGAGGTGGATGTTCTGGCATGTCTGCTCTATTTTGGCAGGGATGGAAAAGTCAGGAATTGGAGTATGAGTTGGCCTGTCCGTCGCGTCTCTCCAGTCAGCTGACTCATGCAAACAAGGCACGACTTATTCATGCTTCTGCTCTTGGCTCATC
>NW_017729018.1:8940456-8946152 GCF_001723915.1 Gavialis gangeticus | reverse complement strand
TTTTTTTGCTTTGGCATGTCTGCTCTATTTTGGCAGGGATGGAAAAGTCAGGAATTGGAGTATGAGTTGGCCTGTCCGTCGCGTCTCTCCAGTCAGCTGACTCATGCAAACAAGGCACGACTTATTCATGCTTCTGCTCTTGGCTCATCAGCTCTCTGGACCGACTGGTTCACCCACCTCCTGGTGTTCTTTGTCAAGTTCCAGCAGCGAATAGAGGCTGGGTAATTTTGGGACCTTTGGACCTCTGTGACGCTCAGAATCGCAGCCCATGACCTCTGCTTTGCTGCAGTGGTTCGGTTTCAAAATAGCAGGAAGAGCATGGGAAGGGCCAGGAGGAAGACACGTTGCAGGACTTTTGTTCAGCAGCCCTTGCCAGATCCCTTGGGAGAGCCCTGGTCAGAGCAGGGGTGGCCTGCCCCCCTGCCGGTATGGAGGAGAGGCAAGAGCCTGCATCCATTCGTGCTTACATTAGTTGTGTCAGGCTCTGGACAGTCACCCTAGGGGTCTTCTTTTCCATTTTCCCCTTCCCAGTGGTCTCTGCGAATCAGACAGCTTGGAGGTGGGTGCTGGAGAGTAAAGGCAACACATTTGGATGCGTGGGAGGCAGAGGAAAGAAGCCAGGTTAGTGCTCATGGGAGGGAGCCTTCTCTTTACCAGGCTTTGCAGGGTCCTTCCAGGTAGTACAGTATGGTGTTTATCCCCACTCAGATTTGGGCTAAAGTTACATCTCCTAGAGCTTTGCTCAGACTCGGGGCTCGCCTGTAACTGTGGGAAGAAATCTGAAGCACCCTTCCTCTCAATGTGAGTGTACAGCAGCGAGGTTGGGGGTTGGCATCGAGGCTGGGGGTTGGCATTGTGGCATCGTTGCATGGTGGGGATGGATAGCTCCATCAGCCCTCTTTGTTCCTCTCCAAAGGAAGCCTCCTGATTTAATTAAAGCCTGTAGGGTGCCAGCCACAGCCTTGTTCTTCACACCCAGCAGGGGCACCTGGAGAAATTTGTTTTTTACTATCAGAAGGAGGATTAAACTAGTCTCTGAGTGAATTTCCTCCCCCTCATTTCTTGGGGGGTTTAAATTCCTCCAGCTGACTGTGCCACGTAACAGCACTTTGCTGCAGGGGGTCCAGCTTGCATTCGAAGCTCGTTCTGGCTCTGCACAGTCTCCTAGGCAGAAAGTTAGTGGGTGGCTGAGTGGGAAAAACTCCAGTTTTGGACTGCACAGGGCTAGACCCACCCTTCCAAATGCATTGCATAATAAAGGCGGTGTTCGTCTCCATCAGCACTTGGTGCCCAGGGTCTCTGCGCTGCTAGCTCACGTGACTAGCCCCTGGTCAGCTCCGAGGATGGCAGCGCAGTTATCTAGTCGGCTCACGCTGCTGGGTGCGGGCTGCAGGAAGGGTCACCTTGCAACTGAGAATGACCTGCGTCTGCTCTGCTCTGCTCCCCTTTGCCCGTCGGTGTAAGGAAAGGAAAAGGCCGGAGACTGGTAGTGTTTCCTCTCTTCTCTTCCCTCCCTGTCACCCTGGAGAAAAACCTTTGTAGCTTCTTTAGTGAAAAAATATTTTTTCCCTTTTGTTCCCAGTTCAGGAGTTGGCCTGGCGAAGTGTGTGCTGGGGGTACTGAGCAACAAACCAGAGTCTCCTAGAAAAAGTAAAAGGTCAGGCTCTTGTTGCCTACTGCTTGCGAGCAGATAGGGATGGTTATTTCCATGCAAACGCCCTGTGTGGCATGGTAGAGCTGATCAGCAGAATGCTTTTAAAGAAATAACTACACTCGCCCATTGTGCCCCAGCCTAATTCAACTAGCAGCAGCTTTCTAGGCTTGTGCTTTCCCTGGTTCTCCGTTTCCCAGGAGCAGGGATTAAAGATTTGCTTACTACTGCTTTGCTCTTCTCTCTGCGGAAGGAGACTTCTGACTTGAGGTGAGCAGTTGCAGCTTTGTGAAGCCGAACAGCCAGATGTTCCTGTATGATCAGGACCACCATGTTCCACGGGTGCCCCGGGCTCCCCCACGGCAAGTATAGCCTGGGTCTGAGAGTCCTGTTGGATGAGCAGCAAAAGCCTCGGTCCCCCACATGCAGTCTGTAACGTCTGTGAATAAATACAGCAACCTCTGTCTGCTGCAGCCCCTTCTGTACATCCTCAAAGCAGTTCACTTCCCATTCCTGCAGTTAGGCCTGTAAATGCTCTTTCCTTATTTCTGTTTTTATTGAACTATTCATAGTTTCATAGTTGTTAGGGGCTTGAAGGGACCTTACAGAGCATTGGGTCCAGCCCCCCTGCACGTCATGGAGCCCTGTGCTGTCTCTGCAGCTGAGGGTTTGAAAACCGTTCCAAAAAGATAACTGCTGTAGGGAGGAAAAGACATACAACTCCTCCTTCCATATTTTTCTGCTAGTCCTGAGTGTGCTCTGATTTGCCAATGTTTAGCACCTCTGTATCTGAACATACCCTTGCAGGCTGGTGCTGGTAACCTTTGAAGAGGGGCATTATCTGGCTTCTCTTCCCTGCCTCTTTTGGGGTGTGGGAATGGGGATTCTCTGCTACTTTCGGGGTGGGAGGGTAGAAATGGGGATCCTCAGCTCTGATCATTTGTCTTCCCAAGAGGAGCTGAATCCTCTAAGGCAGAACTCACTGTGCAGGACAGTGTCACTAAATCCTCTATAGTGACCGTGCTTGACACAGGGCATGGGGGTAGAGGGTGGTGCAGAGACAGCAGGCTTGTGTTCCCTTTGTCACTTGAGCTCTGCACGCTGCTTCCCCTGGGGTCTCCATGCCTGGCAGCTCAAAACCATTCCTGTTTTGAGTCTGGATTGCAGGGAAGGAGACTTTTAGATAGATTTAATTCTGTAAAAGATGCCTTTCTGTCTGGACAGTCAAAGGGAGCTCTGCTTCTAGTGCCTCATCCAAGCCTTCACCTTGGAGCAGATGCCACAGGCTTTTGGATAAATAGTCTTGCAGGGTTGGCTAAAGTTTGTGCAGACTTCTGTCTTCTCTTGAAAAAGCAGGAGGATGGCAGGGACCAAACACTTGGCTCAAACTCCTACAGCAGCAGGGCTAGTGACTCTCCCAGTGACAGTTGCAAGGACTTGTTATCTGTCACTCCAGGAGGTCTTACTTCCTTCTACAGCCAATTCTGCTAATTTGCTGAGAGGCTTTGGGTAAACTGCTTCTCCTGGGTGCCTGAGTGTCTGTCAGTGAGATGGGATTGGGGATTTTGGAGTATTTTGTTGAATTGGGGATTTGTCGAAGCCGTCTTCCTCCTATCAGCAGTTCACCATCTCGCCCCATTTCTCCCTGCTGGGGTTTTTTGTGCCGCTTTTCCCCCAACAGTTCCTCTCATTGTCTGGGACATAATTTATCCAGGGTGTGATGAGAGAATGGGCAGAGGTAGGGGTCTTTTGGAGTGGATGCCATCAGCCAGCTTTTGAGCTCTGCAGAATGGTAGAGCTGCTTGAAACTGTGATTTGCAAAGTCTCTACCAATTTCACTTTTTCCAGTTCTTCCCTCCCCGGCCAAAAAATCCCCACCAGTTTTGGCCATTGATGCTGGGGACATTCCCTGAAGCGCTGGAATTCAGGGATGCAGCTTTGCAAAGCTCCTCTCCATCCCACGAACAGAGCGGCACCATGCGACTAGTCCAGCTCGCATGGCCTCGTATCAGAAAATACATTCAGACATTCCAGTGGGCAACACTACTGGGAGCAATCCCCAGGCGCTCAGCTGTCAGGAGTCCCACTTGCATACAATGGATTTCCCCTGGCATGGCACCATGCAGCTATGCCTGCCAAGTGTGGTGCGTCTAGAGCTCTGCCCAGCTTGCAAGGCCACTTGTCCAGTTACATGGCACGGTTTTGTCTGTGGAGTGGAACAGAGCTTTCAATTGCTGAGTCCATAAGGGGAGCAGGTGCTGAGCAGCATTGCAACACCCTAAGTCTAAGCCACGTTAGGCATACCTGGGGCTGCCTTTGGGGGAAGAAAAGCCTGATCGGAGTCCTCATGGAAAAGCTCCTGGCGAGACTGACCCTTTCTCCATTGCGTGCTGTCTCTGCAGCTGGTCAGCGAGAAGGTTGGAGGAGCTGAAGGGACCAAGCTTGACGATGACTTCAAAGAAATGGAAAAGGTGAGATGGGAACAGCCTGGTTCCCTGGGCCCCTTTCATGCATACAGCCTGTGTCCTGACTGAATGTCACTGTTTTGGGTTGTCTTTCTCCTGCAGAAAGTGGACCTCACCAGCAAGGCGGTCACAGAAGTGCTGGCCAGAACTATCGAATACCTGCAGCCCAACCCAGGTAAGCCCCTGCGGTCAGCTCTGTCCTGCTAGCTTCGTCACGTAGGAGCAGGGTGAGGACTTTGGTTTGTATGCATTGATGCCATCTGGTGACACGCTAGCTTAGCTTGTTCTCGACTGGTTGAGCAGGTGGAGCGTCCACTGGTGCCACGTGTACCCAGTAGCTGATGCAAGCATCTTGAAGTTGTGACCATGGCCATCACTTCTCCCCATCCCCCTCCATTATACTTTTTCAAGGGCAGTCTGAGCCCTGTGGCACTTTCTGCAAGTCCAGGAAATCTACTCAGCTATAGAATATTCCCCATTTCCTCAGATTAGAGATTCCCTGAATGAGGCCTCCTGAGACAGGGATGCCTAGAAATGGAAAGCTGTCTTCTGGGATGAGGGAGGGGACCCTGCAGTTGTCATTTCTTCTGGAGCCTGCTGGCCTTCCTGCATACTTCCAGGCAGCTTGTTTAACAATACGCTCCCGGGATTGCAGGAGGGCTGAGGAGCTCCTCTTGGACTTGGCTGGCGAGCTCAGCTGAGCTATTTTCTGCCTGCTATTTTAGAAGGAATCTTTTTTATAGCGAGCTATTATTTCTGGGAGATTGAGACAATAGGTTTTCTTGGCTACTGGAGTAATTTTAAGGGGGGTTGGGGGGAATAGTTGGCAGTGGTCTGTGTGTGCTGGTGAGGCCAAGCTAATTGCAAACACAGATGTGGCTGTTTCTTCACGCCAGCTTCCAGAGCCAAGCTCACGATGCTCAACACCATGTCGAAGATCCGTGGGCAGGTGAAGAACCCCGGTTACCCGCAGTCAGAGGGGCTTCTGGGGGAGTGCATGATCCGATATGGCAAAGAGCTGGGCGACGACTCCAACTTTGGTGAGTGTCTCTGAGCTGATCTGTGTGGCTGGTTGGCATGGACAGCAGTTGCTAAGGACTCCACTGCCTTTGTAGAGTTCCCTTTAAACCTCCTTGCCAACCTCTGACAGAGCAGAGGGTCAGATATGGGAAAGAACGAAGCTGACCTGTTGTTCTGCAAGTGGGGAAACTACAGTTCAACTAGGAGTAGGGAGATGGTGGAAATGCTTAAAGGCACTGCAGTCAGTAGAGGTCATGTTACATTAACTAGTCCCTTAAACTGGCTCTGGCTGTTCTTCTCCTACTCTGACCTGGTTTAACTACGTTTTCTAAATCAGATCAGCTCCATCTCTTGTGCCAAACAAGCTCTTGAGCTAGAGACTTGTTGCAGTCTTGGGAAAATGAAATTCTGTCATTCAGATCAGATGTATATCTGCCCAAGTTCTAGTTCAGGGCCTGAACTTGTATGGTGTAAGTGCCTGTGCTCCCAAAGCAGGAAGCTCTTGGCACCAGGTAGGGTTAGGCCGTGTTTGCAGGTGTGTTGCTTGTGGGTGGGATCTA
>NW_017729018.1:8929413-8935456 GCF_001723915.1 Gavialis gangeticus | reverse complement strand
TGTATATCTGCCCAAGTTCTAGTTCAGGGCCTGAACTTGTATGGTGTAAGTGCCTGTGCTCCCAAAGCAGGAAGCTCTTGGCACCAGGTAGGGTTAGGCCGTGTTTGCAGGTGTGTTGCTTGTGGGTGGGATGGGAGAGGCTGTCTCAAATGATTG
This sequence comes from Gavialis gangeticus, assembly GCF_001723915.1. Lineage (NCBI taxonomy): Eukaryota > Metazoa > Chordata > Crocodylia > Gavialidae > Gavialis > Gavialis gangeticus. The sequence continues at coordinate 8,935,300 of NW_017729018.1, read as the reverse complement.
GAGGGAGTGCAGCATCCTTGCTAGAGCTGATGCGATTCATTGTGGCCCCCACCACTGCTTGATCTAGATGTCTTGCATTTGACAGTTAACGCATGCTCACAGCATGCCTCTGGGGCAAGGTGCTATCTCCATTTTTCCAGTAGGGCACTGAGGGGTAGAAAGTGATGCCCACAGTCACCCCAAGCATATGGCAGAGCAGGGAGCAGAGTGCAGATCTCCTGAGGTCCTGCCCAGTGCATTGCTTCATAGATCATCTTTTTCTTTAATTGGACCTTGGTAGGAATGTAGGTCTAGAAAGTACCTTTTTAACTCAAACTGAGCAGACTTGTCATGGAAACTGGGCTGTGGGGGGAGAGATGAGGAAGTCCTGCTGTGCAGTTTTCGGCAGGAGGAAAGCAAAGAGGCCACAGCCAAGAAATCTTTCCGTGTGGTAATGCCTCATTACCATGAAACAAACCATGTGTGACTTGTGGAGTAGTGGGGGGGAAAGGGAGGGAGGGGGGAAAAGCATTTGATGACAGAAATATTAATCCACCCAAACACTGCAGCTTCCCCACGTGACTGGATTCAATACTGTTGCAGCTGGTTGATCGCTTTATAGCATGGAGCACAGCCTTTCTTGCCCTGGAAAATTAAAGGGCTATAGATACTTGTGGGAGCAGGGGCTGTCTCATGGGATTCCTCTGGCCGGTTTGGAGCCCTGGATCTCTCGTAGCCTGGAGGAATGATTGCTGTGGTTCAGTTCAGCCTGTAAAAGAATAAGCAGGAGGAGACTTTTTTTGAGGACCACACTGGACATGGTTCTCTCCTTAAAGGAACACTGCTAGGTTTATAATGGTGCCTTTTTAATACCATATTTTCCCTTTGGTGCAATATCTCTGGGGTTATTAACATGAAAAGAACTTCTTAAAAACTTACTTTTGACTCGTGGGTTTTTTTTCTTTCTGAGTTAACAAACTTAGCTTTGTAATTTCACTTTATGGTCAATTCCACTTTTATATTCCCCAGCAGAATGCAAACGGGGTGTAGGAATAGCGTATTAATTCATAAAGCTTCCACTTGGAATTTAAAAAAGGTTATTTATGAATAAGGATGCTTCCACTACTAGCCTGTCTGGCTTCAGTGCAGTTGTGGTGAGAGCTGGAGAGAGAACTGAAACGATGGGGCATTGTAGCATTAAAGACTACAACTTTTATTAGACCTTTAGTTTGAAGGGGTAATAAAGTCTACTTTAACAGGCTAAACACAAATAAAATCGCCTGGGTTGCTGCCAGCATCTGGAGAATGACTTTTACAGTAAGAATCCAAAATGCTGCAAGCCTAATACTAAGACTGTCTGGAGATTTGTTTTCTCATTTCTGTAATGCCTTCCATCAGAGAACTCAGCCATTTCATATAGGCACTGTTTCCTGGTGCCTTTCTTCCTCTGAACTCAGTAGCGATTATCCGTATTTTTCAGATGTATAAACTGAAGCACCAAGGGATTAGGCCCAAGTCCGCAGCTGCGACAATAGAAGTGCGGACCACCAAATCTCAGCCCCCGCCAACCCTGCTAAGTCCACTAGGTTGGGCCCCTCTCCACCATGCTCCTCCGGTTGCTCCTATCAGGACTGTGCAGTTGTTCTGATCTGTAACATGGGGCCGGCGCATGCTGAGTGTCTCGGCAGAATGGCCCTGCATGCAGCTGCCACGGACTCCAGCGTTGTTTTAACTGGCTTGTTTTTCTGTCACCCTCTTCCTCCCCTTCCTTCTCTCACTTGAAGGTGATGCACTTCTTGATGCTGGTGAATCTATGAAGCGGTTGGCTGAGGTGAAGGACTCGCTGGATATTGAAGTCAAACAAAACTTTGTCGACCCCCTTCAGAACCTGTGTGACAAAGACCTCAAAGAGATCCAGGTAACCACCAAGATACGCTTGCACACTCTCTCTGAGCTCTTTAGAGCAGGTGCTCCTGTCCAGTGTCTTTGTGGGAGTCCTGGTGGACTTGCACAGTACCTGTTGTTACACTGTGTTGTACCTGCTTTCTCAACTTGTCCTCTCAGCCACTAGCATATTGTCCCAGTCTGTTCAGCCGCGGCTGCTGTTGCTGCTGCTGCTTAACCAGGGCACAAGGCAGGATTTTTCTTGGAAGTGTTTCAAGGTTCACTTGCATTCCTTGCTACCTTCCACGTGGTCTCTTGGCTTCCTGTGACCCAGAGCTGGTGGTACTTGGAGCTCTGCACTGGAGGTCCCTGGGATGTCAGAGCATTGGATTGCCTTATGCAGATATCAACAATCCCTGCTCCATAGTCCCAACATCTGAGATTCATGGGTTTGGGATGCAGGGTGTGCCAGTTTCTCTCTTGCTCACATCTGTATCCTCTGGAAAACCCCAGCAGCTTCCTCCTTCCCACACGGGTCTCCTGTCAGAGCAGCCCTCTTTGCTGAAGAGATGCAGCTCCCAAGCTAGCTATAGTGTATATTCCCTGAGCACCTTCAGATGGTGTAAATCCCCTACAGATCAATCTGTGTCCTGAGAAGGTTGCAGTCTTAATAGTTGCACCAAGCCAAGGGCTTGCACCCGAATGGTTCTCTCTCAAAGGCCCCTGACAGCCTAGCTGAAGGCAGGGGGCCAGCCACACATTCTTCTCAAATTGATTTATGGAAACCAGCCCTGTGCTACGTGCAGCAGTTTGGTTCCCCTCCAGGTTGTGACCAGAACGTGGAGAAAAATGTATCCTCTTGCCAATTGCTTTATGACTGTTTTGAAGTAGTAAAGATGACTCCAGAATCCTAGGACTAGTCCTCTGCTAAACTGGATCTCCACTGTCCACTCAACCCTGCCATTGAACCTCGGTCCTGACCCGCTCTCTTTGTGCTTTTGGACTGTTGCCATGGTGGCCTTCTGTTTGGGAGATGTTTGGGCACCTCTGGCTTGTGGGTCTTGGGGTTTTTTGGGGTTTTTTTACCTATCACTGCCGGTCTTTCCTCAGCACCATCTGAAGAAGCTGGAGGGCAGGCGTCTGGACTTTGACTATAAGAAAAAACGTCAGGGAAAGATCCCGGATGAGGAACTGCGACAGGCCATGGAGAAATTTGAGGAGTCAAAGGAAGTAGCCGAGACAAGTATGCACAACCTCCTAGAGACTGACGTGAGTGTGCCCTGGGGCAAAGGAGCTTGGACTTCCACAGGGAATGCAGCATCTGGAGGGGGGCGAGGGGGTTTCCCTTCTGGGGTAGGGCTGGCTGCTGTTCTAGCACTTAGTAGAGCTGATCCTGCCCATCTATCCCTATAATTATTGTGCAGCACTTCCTGTTATTCCAGTGCTGGGCCTTTACCAGGCAGCTTTGGAAATGTCCCGCAGCCCATCCCTACCAACCCAACCCTTAGCTCTGAGGAGACACCGATTATTTCATTGGCCTGAAGCTGCTCAGAGTCTGAGTGGCCAGGATGTGGGTGACATGAATCGCAGGCATTCAGAAAGGCATGAATCTGTCTCCCCAGAGGTGGCAAGTTGCAGACACTGTGCTCCATGCCTTGGCAAAGACTGGCCTCTTGCGCCTGACCCAAATATAAATGCCAAGTGCTTTCCGCAGGGCTTCCTGGCACCCAAACTCTTGTGCTGTGAAGGCTTGTCCTGCCCTACTTGCTCACTGCACATTGCAATTCTTGCAGATTGAGCAAGTGAGCCAGCTCTCAGCCCTGGTGGAAGCCCAGCTGGACTACCACAGGCAGGCAGTGCAGATCCTGGACGAGCTCACGGACAAGCTTAAGCGCAGGTGAGGCCTCCTGGAGTAGTTACAGGCCCTGGTACTGACCTGCTGGGAAGCCTTGTGCCAGTATGTGCTTGGCTCCTGGGAAATTACTCCCTAGTGCAAGCCCCTTTTCAGGTAGCTTTATCATCATCTGTGACTGCATCCCTGTAGGTCAGTTGGAGGTGGAAGGTGTATCCATAAAGTTGTTACCACTTCTGAGTTGATCCCGTCTCAAGTTCTGCTTCCTCTGGTATCAAAAGGGTCACACAGCATCATCCTAGCACCCTTTGACTCAGCTGCCTGGCATCCTGATTGATCCATGAATACCTAGATCCATTTATTACAGCAGCACCCAAAAGCACCAGGCAGGAATCCTTTATGCTGCTTGCTGGTCGAATAGGCAAGCTGGAAAGGTGCCTGCAGAGCTTATGTATTTAAGGATGGGGCAAGCAAGTGGAAGAGACAGAGGAAGAAATTTGGAGGGTGTAGGGAGGTAATATTTAATAGACTTAAAACATCGTGTTGGGATAAAGCACACTCTCAGGGCGCAGTGGAGCAGATGCGGTGGATTTTTCCGCTGCATCTGCACACTCCTGCAGATGCTAACTCCTGCTCTGTTTACATTTGGGTATCCTAGCAAACGGCTGCAAACATGACTCCCACATGTCCCTTGCAGTATTAAAAATGAAACGCATTGCTCGCTCCCACAAATGGAACACAGATCAGCGCCTGGCTCGGAGGAGCAGAAGAGAAGCCTTGTCTGAGGGACTGTGTTCTTGGGCAGGGAGAAATCCTGGCTGGGGCCGAGGACTACCCTTGTGTGTTTAGCAGTGAGAGCTTGTGTTACTTGGGATCAGTACTGGGCATGCAGCTCTGCAGACAGCAACCAACTTAATAACCCCCTGCTAAGTTTGCCTCCACCCCCTCCACACAGCATGTAATTTTCCTTGTGCTCCAACCAAATCCTTGCTGCCCTTTGAAACGTGGCGCTAAGTTTTGTCCCTTTATATTTCAGCTACTTCTAGCTGTTTTGGGAACACTGACTGGGCTGTTCCTCCACTGGAGAGACTGACTCACAAAGCAAATGAAAGGACTAGATCTGCCCCCAGTTTGAGAAGGCAGGCAAACGCCAAGGGGAGAGGGATCAGAGCTGCCCCAAAGGAAATGGGATGGAGTTAAACACAGGCTCAAGCCTATGGGAAGGGGAAATGGCTCACTGCTGGTATGGGCTGCTGAGCTGTGGAAGGCTCTCGGGTGAGTTAAGGGAAGTCCCAGTTCTCACATTGCTTAGACTGGGCCAGGTCCTGTGCTGCAAAGAACTGCCCTGTCCTGCCGTGGGGAGAGACCCTGGATGCAGCTTAACAATTCTCTTGTGTTATGACTGATAGCTGGATTACCTGTTGCTCACTGGGCAGACTGGGACTTGGGTGTGAGGCTGTTACTGCCTTCAGGGTGATGCTGGACAATTCATATTCCAGTACATGCCTCAGTTTCCCCATGTGTTAAAATGAGGAAGTGCTTTGAGGTGCTTAGTATTTCCTGTGCCCTGCATAGGAGCTAAAACCCTAGAGCCTTGTCGAGCTGCCTGCTGGGCCCCTTGCAGCATTCACCCCCTGAAAAGCTGTGTGGCACCCTCTGGGGGATGTCTGAGCAGCCCAAGGTTGATGCCAAGATGTCCAGCCCCGTGAAACTGCTGTTAAAATTGCTGGAGGACAGGATCATATAATGCCCATGCCTGACTTTTTCCCTCTTCCTGCTGCTCTGCCGCCTCCTCCAAGCTCCACCGCGGGGAGATGGGGGCCTTCAGGTTATGCCTGCCCCTGTCCTCTTTTCAGCATGTGTGTTCCTGGTGTCAATAAAGCAGTTTCCTGTTCTCTGGGTGGCTTGCTAACTCTGCTCTGTGCTCATTCCTCCGTCGTGGATGGGAATCGACAAGCAAACACAGGCTCTGGTTTAAATTAAACCTGGGCCAGAGTTGGAAGGATTGTAGAAATTGGAGAACACAGGCTGCTGCAGCAGTGGCCCCTGCTGGCCAGAGAGTCAGTGGGACTGCAGAGAGCCCGAGTACAGGGCTCACTGTCCGTGGGGACCTAGGAGGGCTTCTGTGAAGCAGAAGCAGACCTCTGCTTGGGGGGGGGGGGGGGGGGGGGG
>NW_017729018.1:8921395-8929086 GCF_001723915.1 Gavialis gangeticus | reverse complement strand
GGGGGGGGGGGGGGGGGGGGGGGGAAGGTGATGAAAATAGATCCAGGGTGGCCATGTCTGATTTCACCTGGGCCATACAACCAAAGCTCCTGCCAGACTGGCCTGCCCATCGAGACAGGTGTAGAAGCAGGGCAGATGGGGAGAGCTGTGTAAACTGCTGTGGGGGCACGAGCCCAGCTGTTCAAGTCGCACCCCTTTGACAGTAGGCAAAAGCCTTGTCAAATGGATTCACAACTAGTAGTAACATGTGTGTCCAACCCAGCCTCTCGTGGACCCTCTGGGTACTTGCTCCGATGTGGATAGGGAGCTCTGTAACTCCATCTACAGGACGGGACTGTATTTTCTCACATGGCATGTGCAGGACGTGGGTCAGCCCCAGAGATGGGTAAGGTACGGCCTTTTGGCCATCCTGGCTCTCCTCCCCACTGCAAAACGGCTGTGATTTTGTCCTCTGGCTAAAACGGGTCCCAAAGGAAGTGCTGAGTTGGCTGGAGAGAACAGCCAGGTGCTTGGGGTCTGGCTCTGTCCAAATCAAGGTGCCTCCCTGTGCAGTTGCTCCTCCATTTCCAGTTGTCCTTCTCATGTCCTTTGACCTGTTGGCAGCACAGCCTGATGCAGCCCCAGAAGGAGGGAGATGCAGGGGGTATAAGCCGTGGTGTCTAACCATGTGGGATCAACACAGGACAGAGACGTCTGGATCTGAAGTGAGGATGGTGGAGACTTAGCTCTGCATTGGCCTACGTGCCATAGAGGATATTTTGGTTCTTTCAGCTAAAATCGTGGGAGTGACGCATGATGCAAGGGAGAGGTGGCCTCCACCATAGCCTTGGCCATATTCAGCTGGTGAGGTCCCACTTCCCAATGACCTACATTACAAATGGCTTCGAACAGGTTCCTTCCAAGTGGGAGCCAAGATCCAGGCCCCTTACTGCCACACAGGTTGGATTTGCTTCCCGCTGGCCAATGAAAAGGCTCCCACTGATTCTGGGGCGGGGGGTGCAGGTGATTTGCTGTTCGTCCTGGCATTGTGGATTGTGCACAGACACTGCGTGACTTAACGTTTCTGTTGCTTCTCCAGAATGAGAGAGGCCTCATCACGCCCCAAGCGGGAGTATAAACCTAAGCCCAGAGAGACGTATGACTTTGGAGAGACCGACCAGTCCAACGGGGGCTTCGCTTGCAATCCTGCCCCCAAAGTTTCAGGTAACGAGGTCCGGTGTGTGCTACCCTTGTGGTCGCTGGTCTGGCAAGCAGCAGCCCTCAAAGGGATGGAGGGGATTTGCTGTACCTGGCAGATGAAAGGGTTCCTCTGCTGCATGTGCCTCAGACAGCCCAAAAGGTAGCAGAGATGCTTTGAAGCTGGGGCCTTCTGCCATCACAGCCCTTGGGTCCAGCAGGCAGTGCCCTGTGGCAGGCTGGTAGTTGTCTCAGAGTGGTAGATAGGAATGGGGGGTGCTTTTTCCCTCCCTCCATCCCCTGCATGTTGCATTCCAGCCCCTCTGCCAAACCCAGCATGTAGGATCCCCTCCCTCTCCCACCCCACACTTCTTAACTGCTCTCTCCCCTGGGGGTGACCGAGGGATTTCCTTGCAATGTTGTTTTTAAGCATGTCTCTTTCTTTTTATTTGGAAGCAGCTTCCTCCTCTTTCCGATCCGACAAGCCATCCCGGACCCCAAGCAGGAATATTTGTGAGTTCCCCCCCCCACCCCCACCGCATGCTACGTGGCTCTCACTCTGCTCCCTCTTCCTCACGCTAGCTGCCATTTGGAGTCACTAACACTTTGTCAGCCAAAGTTTTCTGTGCTTTGTTCAGCAATAAAAATCTGAGCTGATTCTTGCCCCTCTAGCAGCTGACATGGACGGCTTGGCTGTAGGTGTAGGGAAGGTTTGGACCCATGCGTGATTCGATTTATAGGCCAAATGCTGAGAGTTTCCTGCACCAGATACATGTGGTGAAGGCATTTGGATAATGTAACCTACACACATGGATATTCCGCCTTGCCCATGCAAGTCTCTGACCACAAAGGAAATGAGAAGCTCCTTTGGTGACAACCTGTTACTGTTACAAATGGCACATCCAGCTTCCACCCCTTCTTTTCCTTTTGGACTTCTGGGCTTTTGCAGTCACAGCAGCGCAGCCTGGAGCTGGTGACAGAGCCAATAATGCTTGGACATACTGTGCAGGGTTTGTAGCCTAATCTCTGAACAGAGGAGAGCAGTGGAGAGCTGGAGTGGTTCCCTTTTGAGAAGCTGTGGTGAGTTTGGGGTAGGACACTACAGATCAGTGGATCTGTTCAAGGGAGCAAAGAGAGCAGGGTCTTATGCTTGGCTCAGGCAGGAGAAGGGTCTGCTTGGAAATGCCGGAGTGGTTCTTGAACATGGGCGCATGGATCGGGCAGGTGAGAGATGGGGTTGGACTGCATTCGGTTTTGGGAGTTGTGGGCTAGGTTATGTCAAAATAGAGCTCCAGAGAGTAAGTTTGTGGGAGGGATGTCATTGCAGAGCCCAGGTCAGGGAGACTCTTGGCACGGGGTTGTGCCATGCTTCCTGCTGCATGTTCTCTGGTGTTGGGCTTGGCTTGGACGCTGGTTCCTCAGGCCAGCAGCTCACTTGCTGGTGGGGAATCTTTGGAGCTGGGAAGTGGCAGGGTTCATTTGGGAAGTCTTGTGAAAGGTGGACCTCCTGATGCTGCTGCTTGTAAGATTTCCCACATCTTTCTCCAGCCTTGGGTTACTACTTTCCTCTGGAAGCTTCATCAGAAACTCTGTCCCCAGCCCTTTAGAAAAGCATCTCATGCCTCCATCAGCCTGACCAGCTCCAGAGCAATGCTGGGTGGAGCTGCAGCCACAGAGCCTGGAAACCTGCCTAGGGCTGCAGTTGTTCCCCTCCGATACCACAGGCTGGGTTGCTTGGGCTCATGCAACAGGCAGCCCTGAACAGTTAATGGACCTTGGAGGCAGATCCCTGAATAGTCACTTAAAGTTACATCCAGGCCAGTCCTGGAAAGCATCTGGAGTAAAAGGCCAGGGTACAGGTAAAGAGGCAAGTGCTCTGAAGACCTGGATCCCAGCCTGTGGCCAACACACTGACTTAAACCCATTGTGAAATGCCCCAGGCGCCCTGGGTTTCCTTTTACCATAGGAAGATTTGTGACCTTGTGCCTTACTGTCCTCATCTATTACTATAAAAATGGTCTGAAGTCCTCTAAGAGTTGCTGCAGCATTGCACAGCCCTTAGGCCAGGTTAAGAGGCTGCCCCTTCCCCCGCTAGTCTGGGCTGGTGTTCAAGGAGGTAACTGGCACTCCTCTGGATTCTGCCCACGTGCGCCAAGCATCCTCCCTGGTCGTTTGGTAGAAGGTTGCACCTCTCTACTGGAAAACTTACATTTTCCCCCTCTTAGCAAGCGTGAAAAACTTTCTTTCCTTTCTGATTTAAGGGAAACAGCCTTGTTTTTATTGCATTTTCCTGCCTGCAGCTAACTTTCACTTGGCTGGAGTCTAGCTACCTTTTTTTATTAACTGGATGGAGTTCAGAGAGCAACCAACAGGGCTGGATTGAGGGGCATGGTGGGGGGGGGGCTGAGTTTTGAGGAAAGCCATAAAACAGATGCCTGGAGCAGGAGGGCAGGGAAGCCAGCAAACTGGTGGGGGCGGTCCCTAGGCTGCAGACTGGCTTGAACACTCGTCAGGGAGTTGTAATAGATTGAAAAGGCAAACCTGGGGCAGTGCACTCAGCCAGGCTCTTAAAACCAGAGCTGTACAGGAAGAAACTATTCTGCCTGGCAGGGAATGGACCTGCTGGGCTGGCATTGCCCTGGGATCTCGCCTCTGCCATGGACCACCAGTCAGAGCTCCCACCCTCTGCCCAGCAGAGGAGGATTGCAAGGAGAGCGGTGGTGACCAGGGAGCCCTGGGAAAGGCTGTTCAAAGTGTCTGGGTCCACATGAGCTGCCATGATCCAGGTGCCAGCCTCATTCTGCTCTGTCTCTCCCCAGCTCACCTGGACCAGCCCTGCTGCAAGGCGCTCTATGACTTTGAACCCGAAAACGACGGCGAGCTAGGCTTCAAGGAGGGCGACATCATCACGCTGACCAACCAGATCGATGAAAACTGGTACGAGGGCATGATCAACGGGCAGTCCGGGTTCTTCCCGCTCAACTACGTGGAAGTGCTGGTTCCGCTACCTCAGTGAAACTGCCTCCCCCATTCCCTCCCGCCCCCCCCATGTCATGCACCGCCAGGGAGAGAGGGGCACTGGGCTCCTGCGCTCCATCCTCATCTCGACACTAGTCCTCTTCCAGGGGCGGGGGGCATGAGAGCATGGTAGAGCCAACTCGGTGTCAGGTGATGAGCAGGGAACAAGCCACGAGGGCTGGGCGGCCCCCTCTGAACTGCTCTTCTGGTGCTTCAGCTCAGTACTTTAAGCCCTGCCAGGTTTGTCCTTGTCACTTCTGTCTGCAGGGGAGAGAGGGGCCTGCACTCTGCCCACAGATGAACATGGGAGGGTGCAGACTGTGTTGGCGCAGGGTGGGGGACCAGCAGGGTGTTGGCACCTCCGGTCTGCCATGGGAGAGGGTTTGGCCACCAGCCCCGCACTGTGAAGGAGGCTGGCAAAGTAGCAAGGACTTGCAGTACCAGCTGCAGCTTGGGTTGAGCAGGCTCCTGTTGAACACTACCAGCAAACGAGTTCCTGGGGAGGGGGCAGAGGTCAGGCACTGCTTATGTGCCCAAGGTTCACGTCTGTCCCAGCACTGTGGGGAACACTTCCTTCATGATGCTGGGCAGGGGAATGGCTTCCTTCCATCTTCTGCTGCCCCCGTTGGTCTGTCTTGCCCACCTGCCCCCTTCCTGGACAAGAAAAGAGCCCCACAGAAGGAGGGATCCAGAGAGACGCTATGAAGCAGCATGAAAACACTAAGCTGCTCCGAGGTTACTTCCCCTTCACATGTTCTTTGTGCCAGGCCTCTGTGCCCCTCTTCATGCCCTCCTCCTCTGTGGCCAGCATCTAACCATAATCTCTTCCTGGGCTGCTTTATGCTCATGCCCTGAGACTCCGTGGCTCTTTCAGGTGGGTAGAGTTGAATTGGTTCCTCTGGGAAGGTCTCTACCACCGGATCTGGCACTGTCTTTGGCATGGGATCATCCCCATGTAGCTGAGGCCAACCGTAGCTAAGGGGCCATCGACAGCAGACGAGCAGGTTGCGCTGAAGTAGCTGTTTAGACCATGCACCACTGACCTGTCCAGGATGCCCTCGTCTCCCTCCCTGTGTCACTTCATGTTCAGACGTTCTCCTTCCCCTCTTACGAAGCTCTGGAAATCTCCACGCAGCCCAGCCAGAGCTCACCCTGGGCTCCTTGGAGCTGTTCAGCAGTCTCCAGTCTAATCCTTATGTGCCTTTCCCAGCTCTTTTGAGCTCCTTGTCCTCCAGAGAGCCCCTTGGTGCAATGCAAGAAGCCGCCTACTTGCTAGGTTCATAGGCCTCTTAACTGGTCCTGTTGCTTCATTTCTTGTGTGTGAAGGTTGCGTGGGACAAGGACCTCTCTCCTCTTGTGTCACGTGTTTAGTAGTGGTCCTTTTCCCTTTTGCTTCCCTGCCTGGTGCCACCAGCTCTAGTCCGATGCAGAGAGAGCCGGGTCATGGTGGCAGAAGCCAGTGCTCCTGGCCCCAAGAACTGACCATGTACAGAATGAGGTGGTTCCACCAGGGATTGGAGCTGGGGGCAGCCTCCTGCCCTTCCCTATCTAAGGTGCTCCTCTCTGGGCACCCATCCTGTTGCTGGCAATAGGATAAATTCAACCCCTGAGGGTCATCCATAGCTCCTATAGCTGACCTGCTTCTCCAAAGTGCCTGGAAGCCAGGAGAGGCTCTGGACAGGGGATCCTATCTCACCAGCAGAGGTGGAAGTTCAGCTGCTCTGGCATTGACTGCACTCTTCCCCCCCCGCCCTTGCAGGGAGGGACTGGACTTGCCTGTGTGGGTGGAACTGAGTCCTAAATCCCATCCTGCAGAACACAGCCCTTCCTTTCCTTGAGCCCATTTGCTGTGAGGGAGCCAAAGCAAAGGGGTATCTCTCCTTCCTTCTGGGGTGTAGGTGGCTCTCTCTGCTGCTGACACAGCCGGGGTGGTGCAGTGACCTCGAAAGCCATGCTATGCCCAGGCTGGGCTTCCCCTCCTGTCTGCTGTGCCTAGCACAGGATCAGCACCACCTGGGCTGTCCCAGCAGCTGCTCCAGCTCACCACCACCCAGGCCTTGCTTCAGCACCTGTGTATTTATTTCATGGCAGTCCTCCCTGCCAGGCCTGGGCACCAGCCTGTATTTGCGCACGTGCCTCGGTGCTTCCTGCCCCTATCTGCTCAGTCTCCTGTTACGTATACACCAAGAACCTTTTTAACACTTTTAACCGTGCATGTCTATGTTTATTCTTCCCGTTGATTGCTGTCACCGCCACGACTCACAGCTGGGGCTGTGACCAGAGCAGGCTCGTGCTTCCAGTCACAGGCTCCCTGCCCCTACAGCCCTTCATGCCCCTGGGGCCTGATCCTGCTCTCAGGGAGGCAGTGGGGACAGGACCCAGCCCCCTCTACATGGTTGGAGGGAGGGAACTCTGTCCTGCCTGTTCCTCGCAGCAGAGCTGTCGCGCACACTGACACTGATGCGGAGGTCGGGACTCCTCCCTCTCCCAACCCGGTGGCCTGGCCCCGTTGCATCTCTGAGCTCTGGCGTAGGCTCACTTGGGTTGAATGAGTCTGTGTTTAGTCAGGACAATTTATTAGGTCTCCTTTTGTAATGGCATTTCCTTGTTTTAAGGGGAAAGGTCACAACTCTGGACTTGTAACCGCTCAATAAAAGTATTAAATGGGGTTTTCTTCTTTCTAAAGCATTTGCCCTCTTCTTGAGCAGCAGGGAGGGGCCTTGCAGCCAGGGCATGGGGAGGGGGCAGTCACCTGCTTAGCAGGGAGGGCAGTGGGGAATGTGCAGGGGTGCCTCCTCATCACTCAGCTGCAGCAGGCTTAGGGGAGCAAGGCAGACCCTGCAACTGAGGGCAGGGAAGGTGGGCAAGCACCCTTAGCATTGATGGTGTCACCTTCCAGCAGATGCATCCTTGGGTGATGGAGGCTGCAGACACCAGCACCAAGAAGGTGTCTGCAGGGAGGCTGTACTCCTGGGATATGGGCAGGGATGGAGCGATTTGTTTGCTTGGCTGAGAGGCCATGGGCTGTGGCTGCAGATGGAGTAGGAGCTGGCCCCAGCCATGTGCCCTTTAGCCCTGCCCACAGAACAGCCATCACACCAGGGCACTAGATTGCTTCTCTTTAATCAACTACCACGTCCACAATAACTTACAGCCAGAGAGAGGCTCCTCCGCAACCCGCCCTGCTACACTACCAGCACTGCCAAGGCACCAGAGCAGCTGTCCACATGCACCCTGGCACTGGGCTGTGTTGGGCAGGCGCCGGCCCCTTTGGGGAAAGCAGCCAGGGCTTTAGTGAGGGTCTCTCCCCTCCATGCCCTCAGTCACCAGCAGGGCCTGGACCTGGGCTTTCCACTAACAAGCTTCCTAATGAGTCACTCAGGCTCTGATGAGCTACATCCCCCATGCAGGGGCTGCTGTGCTGCTTGCTCAGGGCACCAGGCCGGTTTCCACATACAGCGAAGGCACCAGTCTGCCATCAGCTCCTGCCTGGCTCA
>NW_017729018.1:8915772-8916395 GCF_001723915.1 Gavialis gangeticus | reverse complement strand
GTGCATGGTGATGGGGGGCAGGTGGGAGCTCCACCCCGGCCCCGATCCGGCCCTGCGCTGGGTGGGTGCGGAGCCCCCCCCGGTGCCCTGTGTGATGCCCTGCGGGCAGGATCAGGCCCCGCGCTGTGCGCGCCCACCGTCGCTCTGGTCCCCGGGTCACCCTGCCTGGTGCACCCAAGGGGCGTCCTCGTCCTCGTCCTCGTCCTCCGCGCGCCGGATCGGTCCCCCGAGGGGCACCGGGTGCGGCCCTCGAGGCCTTCCCGCCGGCGGGCAGGCGGCTGGCTGGGGGTCCGCGTGGAGCTGGGCGCTGGGGGAGCGGAGGGTGCCTGAATGGGGAGACGGGGCCCAATGCCAAAATGCCAAGGTGCCAGGAGGCGAGGCCTGCGCCCTGCCCTTGGCACGGCTCCAGCTTGCGGCCCTGCCAAGTTCCTCGTTCCTGGCGGGAGCCGCCCCGTGCGGGGTGTCCTGGGGGGTTTCCTGGCTTCCGGGGGCTCCAGGAGCAGGATGCGGGGCGTCCTGGGGGGTTTCCTGGCTTCCGGGGGGCTCCAGGAGCAGGATGCGGGGCGTCCTGGGGGGTTTCCTGGCTTCCGGGGGGCTCCAGGAGCAGGATGGAGCCCCAGCCC
>NW_017729018.1:8906061-8910772 GCF_001723915.1 Gavialis gangeticus | reverse complement strand
CTCCTGCCTGGCTCAGCCGCTGTGCTGGAGGAGGCTGTAGATCTGCTCCAGGACATGGGCAAAGCCCTGGTCCTTGGGGGTCCGGGAGGCAAGGGAGCCCTGTAGCAGAAACATGCCTTTGCTGAGCTCCCAGCCCCAGCCCTGGGGGGTTTTATCCAGGGCTGGCAGCAATAAAAGTAGAACTGCAGGCACCAGATTCCCACCTCGCTATCGGTCCTTAGGTGCTAACCTTCAGGGACGTGGGGGTGTGGACTGGAGGAAGGTCCATACCTAGGGCCCAGCATAAACCAATGGCCTCCGTGGTTTGCTCAGGAATGATCATACCTTGAGCAGGGGGTAGGACTAGATGTGACCTCCTGAGGTCTCTTCCAGCCCAACTGTCCCATGTGCTACCCACAAGTTGCATGGGCTACTTCAGACCATGCAGAGGGCCTGGCTGTGTTAAAGAAACCCAGGTCCTGCTAGCCTAAGAGATGCTGATGCTTTACCATGGCCGCAGCTGTCCTATCTTGCAGCAGGTCTATGAAACCAGGTGGAAAAGAGTCATCTGAGCCTCGTTCCTGGCAGGCTGCAGCCCCTGTGCAGCAGCCCACGCTCTTACCTTTAGTTTGTCCAGATAGGTCTGGTCCTGGCTCCACAGGTCCTGGAACTTCACCAGGTCGGGGGCCCCTTTGTAGAACTCCACCAGCAGCATCTGCAGCAGCCAAGGGGAGATGCTTGTCCTTGAGCCATCTTTCTCCCACCAAGCCCAAGCTGGAAACCCCTACACCCCAGCTGCTGGAGTATGGGGGGGCATAGGCCAGAGGAGCTGGGAGGGTGGGGCAGAGGCAGTGTCTTAATCCCAGGTCAGCCTCAGGCCTCCCCAACCTTGCTGGTCCCTTTGCTGGGGGCACAGAAGCTGTTCCTTCACCAACCCGTCCCTCCCCAGATAGCATGGGACTCACCATCTCCTGTAGGACGTCATTCGTCAGGAACCCATCCTGCACGTAGGTGACCTCCACCTCCATGGGGATGCCGTAGTCATTGGGTCGCTGCTAAATGATGGGAGAGAGGAGGAAGTGAGCCATTCCTATCTGGGGTGTCAGTGTGAAGCTGGGAGCTGGGCTGACACTCCAGTTTCGGTGTGATGCCATGGCTAAGAGTGAGGGGCACCATGGGGCGATCACACTGGGGAACACGCGGGGCTTCCCTGGGTCGCTTGCATCCAAGCATCAGCAAAAAGCCTTTGTGTGGCTGTGTCCCTGCAGCGGCTGGGCTCATCCCAGGGCGAGGAGGGAACAGACAGCTCCCCCCAGCACAGGGTCTGCCAGCCCTGCCACAGCCTCCATCTGTGCTCTGCTCCGTGGGAGCCGGTTCATGGCAATGCCTTGGCCCTTGGAACTGGAGGAGGCTGCCCTGACTCCTCCAAGGGCACCAGCCCGGGCTATGGTGGGTCCCCCAGGGAGGGGCCTAGAGCCAACACGAGGACCCCAGGGCCAGTTCAGCCTTCGTGCCCATGGTCTCTGGGCTTACCTCAGGAGGCGGCATAACCCAGAAAGGTGAGATCTTCGACTCTGCACCTGGGTTGCTATGATAGTATGGGCCTGCAGGGAGAGCAGAAGGATGTGAGGGAGGGGAAGGGTCTAACCAGCCTGGCATTTGGGGCATGAACCCCAGCTCCCTGCTCAGGGAGGTGCTTCTAACTGCAGCAAGCAGCCTCCACTTACTTTCCCTGCAGCCAGGGGCCCTGGCCCACAGGCTGGTTTCCAGGGGTGAAGGGTTCATGCCAAGCCCCAGCGGGTCTCTGAGCCCCGGACAGGATCCTGGCCTGGCCCCAGCCGTATCTGTGCCCAGCCCTTACCACAGATAAGTGCCAGGCAGGGCTGGAAGCTGTTGTTGCTGCCCTGGAGCTTGAGTTGGTAGTCCATCTGGGCATCGATGTCCTGCAGCGAGGGCAGGGCATGGCTGAAGGGATGGCTGTGGTACCAGCCCACCAGCGAAAGCCCGCGCAGGAAGAGATTCTGGCAGATCTGAGGGCAGGCACCGAGAAAAGGGAGAGGCCATTACAGGGGCCCCAGGTCCTCTCGGCTCAGCTGCTCAGGACCAGGACCTGGCTGGGCGGTGCCAACCCCCCTAGCGCTGGGCTTATGAGATGGCCACGGCCTCTGCCAGCAGCACCAAGCTGCTCCCGCTGAGCCCAGGCTCAGGAATGACACTGCTACCACAGGGCACACCCTCCACCCCTGCCCCCACCCAGCTTGGGGACAGCTGTGGAGTGCTGGCCTAACATCTCAGCTGTGCTGGAGCTGCTGGCAGCGCCGTGGTCAATGTGGCACCGTACTGGGGTTGGAATCCAGACCCAAGGCCCTGGCGTCCCCAAGCTGCAGAGGGCACAGGGCAGCACAGCCCCCACATCCCGCGGTTACCTCCTCCTCCACGGCTGCTGCCGAGTCAGCGTCCCCGAGGCGCGTCCGGCATGGGAAGGCGCGCAACACTGTCAGCACTGCAAGGAGACGCAGCGGCTCAGCTCTGCTAGGCTTCCAGGGCAGAGCCAGGGGGTAGCAGCCCGCCGCCACCACAAGGCTGGAGCCGCCAATTGCCCATGAGGTGCCCCCGGCCCAGCCGGTACCTACGCTGGGTATTGGTGTCCCACCGGCCGCCCAGGTAGCCGACCACCTCGCTCCGTGTCAGGTGGCTGTGGAAGTCCTAGGACAGAAGCAGGCCAGCATCAAACCAAGGCAGCCCCTCTCCTCCTCCTGTCCAAACCAGGCTGACTCTGCCCTGCCCTGCCCTCCCAGCAGAGTTACCCCCATCTGACATGTCTCCACAAGACAGCTGGGCCTGGGGACAGTCCTTGGCACATACCAGCAGCAGCAGCACGTTGCTGGAGATGGCCACGTTGAATGGCTGGAACTTGTTGATGGCCGTAAAGGACGTCACCTCCACCAGCATGTGGGGGTTCCTGCAACGCAGCGCAGACCCGTTGGCCACTGCCCCAAAACATCACCCCCATCCCTGGGCTCAAGCTCCAGGGGTGCCAGCACAGGCGTGGTGGGCAGCACCTCCTGTGCCAGGGGCACTGGAGCAGGGAGGCAGAGGCAGGACTCAGCCAGGAGGATGTGGGGATGGCTCTGCTCTGCTCCCAGGGGCAGGAGGCTGTACCTAGCCAAGTCCCGGGTGCCCAGTGTACAGTAGCGGACAGGGGTGCGGGTCTTGGCCTCCAGCCTCTTCCCCTGCGGCCCATTCTCTGGAAGGACAAAGAGGTTGGTGCCTACTCCCTGCAGTGCCAGGGTCCCCACAGCTGGGCCAGGAGGGGGGGCCTCAGCCTCTGCGCCAGGGCACCAGTATCTGCTCCAACCCTGCAGGCCTTGGAGCTGCCGCCACTAGCCCCACATACCGGGCAGCAGGGTGCTGCGGGCACTTAACCCCACGCTGCCCATGCTCTGTTGCTCCACCAGGCCCTTGCTCGGCTGCTTCTTGCTCTTCTCCTCCAGCCTCTTGCCCAGCGCTGGCTCTGCCAGGGTGGCCTTCCCTTCCCTGGTGTCCTCCTCCTCCTCCTCGGCCAGCTCCTCCTCCTCCCCTTCGCTCACCAGGCTCTGCAGGGCAGGGAAGGAAAGAGGAGCAGGGACCGGCCTGATGCCAGGCCTCTGCCTGGGGGGTGCAGGGGCACCAACCCACCAGCACCCTCTGCAGACCAGGTCACGGCATGGCACAGGTGAAACCCTGTGCCAGGAGCTGGATCGCAGGGCCATGCAGGGAAACTGAGTCACAGGTGAGGACAGGGCTGGCCTCTCAAGAACCAGGCACCTGCCAAAGTGTTGCTGGGGTCAGAACAGGGCCAGCTGGGAAGGGAGCCCCAGGCCTGAAACTGCCGGCAAGAGGAGTCCAGGCTCCGGCTCTGGGGATGGCAGGCCAGCAGCTGGGGGGCCGAGCCCCTGCTGCCTGGGGGCCGCGGGCAAGGGACGGTGTCTCGATGGGCGGCGCAGGGCTCCGAGCAGGGCAGAGCCCAGAGATCCATGAACCTCAACCCCAAACCCAAGTGGGAGCCCCGCGGGGCAGCGACCTGCCTTGCTGCAGGTCCCGGTGGTTACCGCCCCAGGGACCCAGGCGGAGATGCAGCCAGTGCTGGGGATGGGCAAACGGGCCCCAGCCTGGGGGCACAAGCCCCCGTCCGGTTTGCAGCACCCGGGCCGTGGCCTGCCCTGCTCACCTCCTCGGCCGCAGGTGCGTTGGGCTGGTGCTTCTTGAGCCAGGCCGCCTTGTACTGGTCCAGCTTCTGCCCCTTGTACTTGACGGAGGCCCAGCCGCAGCCCGACTTCTTGGCGGGGTTCACCAGCTTCTTGCAGTAGGTGGCCCAGGCGCTGGGCGAGTTGAACACCTGCCCCGTCTCCTGCCACGTGATCTTCCCGTCGGGCAGCAGGTCCCCCAGGAACTTCTTCCCCTGGCGGCAGGGGAGAGGGAAGCGGCTCCGTGGCAGAGACAGTGGCAGAGACCTGCCCCCCACAGCTGCCGGGGGTGAGGGCACGGAGACCCCGCACCGTGCCAGGTGCTGGCCCGTGGGGGTCCCGCACTGGTGCCAGCCGGTCCCGAGTCTCCTGCCTAGAGGCCGGGGCACGGCTGGCACGGCCCCTGCCCGCGGCGGGGAGCCCTCACCAGGTAGTAGATGGACAGCAGCCCCTCGCCCGGCTCGATGAGGCCGTCCTTGAGCAGCACGCGCAGGGTGATGCCGCGG
>NW_017729018.1:8882715-8901061 GCF_001723915.1 Gavialis gangeticus | reverse complement strand
TCCTGGGGGGTTTCCTGGCTTCCGGGGGGCTCCAGGAGCAGGATGCGGGGCGTCCTGGGGGGTTTCCTGGCTTCCGGGGGGCTCCAGGAGCAGGATGCGGGGCGTCCTGGGGGGTTTCCTGGCTTCCGGGGGGCTCCAGGAGCAGGATGCGGGGCGTCCTGGGGGGTTTCCTGGCTTCCGGGGGGCTCCAGGAGCAGGATGCGGGGCGTCCTGGGGGGTTTCCTGGCTTCCGGGGGGCTCCAGGAGCAGGATGCGGGGCGTCCTGGGGGGTTTCCTGGCTTCCGGGGGGCTCCAGGAGCAGGATGGAGCCCCAGCCCCATGGGCGCAGGGCGGGCCCAGCTGCCACTGCCCCTTGCCAGGGGTTGGCTCCGATCTCGCGCGCGGCGTTCAGCCTGCGCCAGGCCGGCCGCTGGAGCGGGTCGGGGGGACGAGGGCAACAGGCAGGGATGTCAGGGAGTAAAGTGCAAGGCAGCTGGCCCAGTGAAGCTGGAGCCAGGGACCGTCCCCAAATGCCAATCTCCGCCTGCCGGGGCAGGGAGTGCTACACTCCCTCTGGGACCAGCTGCCCCTGCACTGGCCCTGGGTCTTGGAGTGGCCGGGGACCGCCTGTCCTTCCAGGCCCGGCGCGGCTGCTTTGTGGTGAAGCCGGGGCCAGGCCGCGCTGGCTCCTTTGCTCCCCCGTGCGCCCTGCTTTCCCTGCGAGCTCTTGAGGGCTCTGTCTTGAGAGCGGACAGCACCGTGCACTGCACGGTCCCAGCCCGGGAGCAGTGACACCGCCCCAACTGGCCCAGGGGCCGCAGGAGCAGCTGGTGCTAGCCCTGCGGGTGCCCTGGGGGGCTGTGGCAAACCCCCCAGCTGGAAGGAACCGCTGGCACCGGGGTTGGCACCGATGCAGCTGCCAGGGCACTGCAGGACAGACGGCCCCTGCCCCTGCCGGCTGGCAGAAGCCCCATGCCCCGCAGCCCTCAGAGCTGGGCCTGGCTCCTGTCCCAGCCAAAACTGAACAGAGCGGGGGCCGTGCTCAGTAAATTGAAGCATGGGGAGATCTTCTCCCTCCCCGGAGGAAGGGGGCCCAGGGGCGACGCTGCTCGAGGCAGGAGGGGGAGCGGGGCCCGCACCCCTGGCGCTGGGGGAGGCGGCACCTGCCTGCCCCGGGGTGGAGGCAGGGAGTTGTTTGTGCTCCCTGGGCCCTCACCTGGGCCCAATCAGGTGAGCGATGGGAGGGCCTGGTGCATTTATCCCTCGCTTCCTGGTCCTGTGCTCGGTGGATCTGCCCTGTGCTCTGTTTCCACACTGGGCACCATGGCCCAGCCGCTGCAGGTGCCACGGACCTTAAAGCCCAAGCACAGCTTGCCACCGCACTACTACGAGGGCTTCCTGGAGAAGAAGGGACCCCGCGACAAGGTAGGGCTGGCCCTGCCGGGGCTGGCAATGCTTTGGCTGTAGAGCTGGTGTCTCCCCGAGCACCCTCACGTCATGCCCTCTCCTTGCATGGAGAGACCCCCGGAGCGCATGCCAGTGCTGGAAGCAGCCAGAGCCCAGGCTCCACCCCCCCCGGTGCTGGCCCCGATCCTGCAGTGTATTGATCCAGACCTACCCAGGGCTGAATTTGCCTCTCCACGGGGCACGAATCCACTCCTGGAGGTGCTTGCTGTGAGGCGCACACAGCCCCTGCCCGGGACTCGGTGCCCCTCTGGTTGGGATGGCTTGCTGGGGCACCATAGCTCGATCCTGCTTCCCAGGTTTGTTTAGAAGAAGTTGCTCGGGCTCGGCTTGCAAAAGGCTCGTGGGGCTGGGTGGGCACTGACCGGACCCAGCTTGTGCTTGTCCCCAGTCTGCTGCCCCCGGTCCGATCAGCCGGGTACGAAAGCATCTGCCCACCCCTGTCCCTTCAGCTGGGTCAGGTTAAATCCACAGTGAGACCCCTGCATGTTGCCCAGTTCTTCACGCTCCTTCAGCCCATGTTCGACCAGGGCAGCTGGGGGACTGGAGAGATCCCTGTGGGCTGCGCTGCCCTGGCGGGGGCCTGGGGTCCCTTCCCCATGTACCTTGAAGGCCAGTGTCCCTGGTGCCCTCAATGCCCTGCTTTGCCTGACTCCCCGCTCTCTTGGGGTCTCTCTGATGCGCTCCAAAATCCCCGGGTTGGGGCTCGATGCAGTTGGGCCCTGGTCTGACAGCCCTGGAGATAGAAATGCTTTGGGTAAACAGGGAACGCAGTGCCCATAAAGGCACCTATGTGTTGGCCCAGGCTAGGCGGTGTCCCTAACCCTGCTCTGGCTGGCTGGTGGGGTGGGGGGTGGTCCTTTGTGCCTGGCTGGGGGTCCGAGATTCCCCTGCAAGTGTCTGGGGGAAGCAGGCTGGGGCTTGAATATAAATGGGATTTGTTTGCCTTCACCCCCAGGCATGAACCCCGCCAGGCAGGGGCCACAGCTGTGCCTGGGGGAGATGGGAACAAAAGGGAGGTGTCTGTGTGGCCCCGGAGGGCTGGGGTGGGCAGCTCCTGCCCAGGGCCCCTGTTAATTGCATGCTAATTAAGCAGAGCTTATACACAGCATCGCCCCCTTGCATCTCCCAGGGGCTGGCAGAGGGGTGAGGCAGCTTTAGCTCCATCTTGCAGATGGGAAAACTGAGGCCCAAGGCAGGTAGTGACTTGCCCAGGGCACACATCAAACCAGTGGCAGCATCTAGCTGCGACCTCGCGTTTCCCTCTCCCCCCGCCCTCCAGATAGTCAAACCAGAGTGTCAGACTCGCGTGTGTCCAGGACACTCAAGAAGCGCAGCATCCGCTTGGGTGTGTTGGTATGTGCGATGCCCCAGGGCATGTGACCGCCTCCTGGAGGATTCAGCCCCAGGACAGGCATGGTGTTGGCATGCATGCAGCCAGGCGGGGGGCAGCTGTCATGGCATGGTCATGCTATGTTAGAGCCCAAGTCTACATGCTCCTGGCGTGGGGGAGCTGGGTGCCCAGCGGTGCAAGGGGCAGTGTGGCAGGGCCTGTATTTTGGGTCACAACATTTCGGCTGTTGCTGGCAGGCCAAGAACAATCAAACCCTTCATTCCTCCCCCCCAATCCCCTCCCCGCACATGCCCATGGCTGCGTGGCTGGGCTATGATAGCTGTCCCCCTCCCCATGGGGCTCAGAGCTGCCTCTGGTCTGGGAGCTGCTGCATGGAGCCAGGGAACCAGCCCCTCCCCGTGTCTCAGTCCCAGGGGGCACAGCAGGCCTCATCCCACTGCTCCTGCTCCCAGAGCTCCCACCTGGAGATGGTGCCAGCAGAGTAGCCCCCAGAGAGACCCAGGTGCCCCCAGGCAGGAGTGGGGGTAGCAGAAAGCAGGGCTGGGCCAGGGGCAGGAGGTGGAGGACGGCACCTTTCTTCCACAGATACCCTGGAGAGCCGATCCCGGGGCTGCGGGCCAAGCCTGAGCAAGAGCCCATGGGCCAGGGGCACATCTGTGGAGCCATTTCTGGGCCTGGGGGCTGGGTGACTGCCGGGGGGCTCGGTACCAGGCTCTCACGCCCCTGTGCTTTGCCGTCAGGTCTACAAGCGGTACTGGACCGGGCTACGGGGGCGCACGCTGTACTTCTACCACAATGCTCGGGATGCACAAGTATGTGGGAGCTGGGCACCCCCAACAGTGGCCCCCGCGCCCAAGCTGGGGAAGCCGCTGATGGGGGACAAGCAGAAGGGACCGGTTCTGCTGGGGGCACAGAGCTGAGGGCTCTCAGCACCTCTCTGGATTGGCCCCATGTTCCTCTGGTGTCTCCAGCCCAGTCCTGGGAGGGTCCCTCACGTGGGGGCTAGGGTTTGCCCATGGAAAGCAGCTGAGTCTTGGAGGACATGCACCCCTTCGGTCTCAAAAATAGTCCCAGTCCATAGGCTGGAGTGGGGGGTTGCTCCCTCCATGGACAAGAGGCCCATTGACCCCTCAGCCTCGTGGCTGGGAAGGCAGCAAGGGGACTGCTCCGTGCCAGTGGCTGGGGGGGCAGGGGGGTGGCATTGGCCTGAGACCCCACACACTTGTCAGCCCTGTCCTGGGCTCGATGGGAATCGAGCACCAAGGTGGGGACATCACTCCCACCCTATCCTAGGGGCACCAGGCAGGCAGGTCCTCCAGGGCTGGTGCCTGGGCCTCACTGGAGCCATGCTCCCTTTGCAGTCCGTGGAGAAGATAGACCTGGATGGCTTCAAGTCCCTGACAGATGCTGGTGCCCAGAGCAGCTCCTGGGGTGGTGAGGAGAGCCTGGGGCTCAGCCTGAAGCTGCTGGGCCAGGAGGTGAAGCTGAAGGTGCGTCTCCTGCCGCTGCCCTGTGCAGCCCCCACAGCTGCCCTGTCCTGGCTGGGCAAGGCCAGCCCCGAGGGTATGTGGCTGGTGCTTGCTGGCTCTGTCCTCAGAGATGTGGTTGCTTTTCAGGCTGAGAACCTGGAGTCCCGGGAGATGTGGAAAGGATTCATCCTCACCATCATGGAGGTAGGGCGCCAGGCACCCCCAGCCAGGTGTGGCGGCCCCACAGCTGTGCTGGATCCAGCCTCGTGCCCTTCTGCTGGCAGAGCCCATGCCCTTTGCACAGCCCCTCTATGCATGCATGCTCTTTGCACACCTGCTGCATGCCCCTCCCTTCACCCCCTCTGCAGCCACACACTCCATGCACACGTGCCCACATGCCCAGCCAACATGCGTGTTATGCAGCTCGGCCTCTCCCCACCCGGGATGCCTCTGAGCCGCATGAAACCTGCTGCCCTTCGCAGAGAGCTTGACCCCTGGGAGGCAGCTTCCCCTGGCACCTAGAGCCCTGCCCTCCTGGCTGGCTGAGCAGGAACAGGATATGGCAGCCCTGGGCACCTCCTGAGACTGATCCAGGGATGGCAGAGAGAGTGGGTGTCAAGCATGGGCCATCAGGGGCTTCGGCTGCATTGGGAGGGACTTGGAGCATGTTGTCTCTGCCCTGCAGATGAAGGTGCCCTCTAACCTGACCTTGCTGCCTGGGCACCTATACATGATGTCTGAAGCCCTTGCCAAGGAGCAGGAGCGACAGGCCCAGATTAGCCCTTATGAGAGCAGCACCCTGTCCAGCCTGGGTCCTGTGGAGCAGGAGATGCCGGAGTAAGTGTGCTGCGGTGGGGGTTGCTGTGGGCTGGGGGGTCTGCATCTGTGGCCGTGCAGGCCCTGCATTGCCCATATGAGGGACGGAGAGCCCTGCCAGTGCCATGGCCCATGTAGGCCAGCACCACAGAAGCCATCGTCTCTTGTTGACGTGGGGGGCCTTGCACTGCTGTAGCCTGCAGATCCCCGACGCCTCGTGGCAGGGCTGCGGTAGAGAACCAACACCAGGCTGGGAGCCCTGGGCTAGCAGGGGTCTGTGCCAGCCCTCCAGGACTGGTTCCTGTGGCCAGCTGTGCACCAGGCTGTGACCACTGCTGTGTCTAGCCCCAACACCCGGATGCCCAGTCTCTGCAGCCAAACTGGAGCTGGAATTCAACGCAAGTCCAGAGCAGGGCTCGAACCCACATCCCTGAAGCCACCAGCTCCCACTGTGCCCCCCAGGCACTTAATGGGTTGTCTCCTTTGCCCCACATTTGCCAGGTGCTTTTTCAAGGTGTCCCGGACGGAGGCCCAGGTCCTGCTGGAGAAGAACCAGGACTGCGGCAACCTGCTGCTGCGCCCAGGGGGCGACGGGAAAAGCATCTCGGTGACCACGCGTCAGATACTGAACGGGTGAGGGCATGGGCCTGGGTCCCCCCTCACGCTGGGGAGGGTGACTGCCCCGGGTGGGGAGCGTGGGGCTGAGATTGCCTCGTCCCAGGGTGACTGGGCCCGAGCGTGCAGGGGCTGGGGCAGGATGCTGGTGACCCTGGGGCAGTGACACTGAGTTGTGGAGCCTGCTCACCTGTGCACTGTCTCTAGCATGCCGCTCATCAAGCACTACAGAGTGAGCTGCCTGGACCAAGACTACATCATCGATGTGGAGCAGCCGGTGAGCGTGGTATGGGGAACAACAGGGCGAAGGGGGCTGTTTCCCTGCCTTGCGCGGGATAGGGGCAGGGTGCCAGCCTTGGCAAACCAACCTCTTCCAATGCACAGAGCTGGGGAGCAGGGCCACCGACCCGCTCTGTGGGGTAGGACCTGGCTCCTTTCACCCCTGAGACCCAGGCCCCGAGCATCCGGGTTGCAGGAGAATCCCGTCTGCGCAGTCTGGTGACGGGCTCTCTCCTCTTGCCCACCCCGCCAGTACCACTGCTCCTCGCTGAACGACGTGGTGAATTACTTTGTCTCGAACACCAAGAACACGCTGGTGCCCCTGTGCCTGGACCAGGATTACTCCAAGGAGTTAGGTGGGTTTGCACATGTGCGTGCCCCTAGGCCCTGCCCACACGTTGTGTGGCTCAAGGGCAGCCCCTCTCCCCCTGCTCTCAGACCTAGAACAGGGCAAAACCCTGCCGCTTTGGGACCAGGCTCTCTGCGATTTGGGGTGAAACTGCCTGATCCTCCCTGGGAAACCAGTGAAGGTTCAGCTCCTTTCCTCAGTTTGGAAATCAGCCCAGATCTCGAGGGAGAGGCCTGGCTACACCGCACGCTGGAGGCAGGGGTTGGTCCAGATGCTTGTCCTGCCGTCTGGCGCGGTGCCCTCATCTCAGCCCTCCTGTCTCTTGTCTGCTGCGCAGAGTTCGTGGACACCGACAAGGAGAATGGGGAGAGTGTCTGGACGGCGCCTCCGCCCCCCATCCCGCGTGGCACCTCTGCCCCAGCTCGCAAAGGTGACCACAACACCAGCACTCGTGTGCAGCTCAGGGCCTCAGTGCCCCCTGGGCATGGAGCTGTGCAGGCCGCTCGGCCCTCTTCCCTCCTACATTGGCCTGGCTGCTGCTGCCAGCTGGGAAGCCAGTGCTGCGAGCTTCTCTGCAGCAGTGCCCCACTGACTGTCGGCACTATTGGCGGGTGCATTTGTGTCCTCTCTGCCTGTCGCACACTCTGTCAGACCTGGTATGAGCTGTGCTGGGTCTAGCTCGCCTCTGCACATATGCTTTCTGCATGCCACTTGCACTCTCCAAACACCTGTGCACTGGGGCTGAGCCCGATCGCTCCAGCCGGCCATGCAGCAGGTCCCCCTTCCAATTACACGTTGTAGTCCCCTAAATGGTGCTAACTTTGTGCCCTCCCTGCTCCCCTGCAGGTGCGAAAGGGGGCACAGTGATGCCCCCCCAGTTTAAGAACCCTGTGGCAAAGCCTCTGCCTCCTGTCCCAACCCCAGACTCGGTGTACGAAGACGAAGATGAAGACGAGACCTACGTAAACGACAAAGGTTAGATGGGATCTCAGCCCTCTGCATGGTGAGGTGCTGTCCTGGGGGTGTCTTGGGGCTGGGCTGGGGGTGTCTCTCTCAACCCCTGTGAGCTACCAGGGCAAGCAATTTTTTTTTTTTGTTTTGTTCCTGGATGGGGCCACGTACCAGCAAGTGGGGGACAGGGAGGAGGTTGGGGGTAGTGTCGGTTCCCCCCCACCCAGCTCACACTATTGTCTTCTCCAGAAGTGGCCGAGATCAAGCAGATGAAGGCAGCAAGGGGTGAGTGAGCCAGGCAACCTGCCTGACTGTGCGTGGCGGGGAGGGGGTGCCACTTGCGTGGACATGCTCACAGCTGTGCCTTCCCCACTGCCACATCACACCCCCAGCCCAGGGGTCAGCCTGCCACAGGCCCAGGGCTGCCCTTGGCTCCGGCTTCAGAGGCAAGGGTGCACCCAAGCACCCTTTCGGTGAAGGTGGAGCCCGGCACTGCAGCCGCTGAATGGGGGCTGGAGAAGGCGCCTGGGTCTATGCAAGCGTCCTCCAGGAGCTGCCCCCAGCCGGGCAGAGCTCAGGGTGGGAGGAGGGAAGCCCCCTGGTCATGCCTTGGGGCAGGGGCTGCTGATGAGAGAGGAGAGGAGCATCCCCCTGCAGAGAGAGATCGGGGGGCTGCCAGACACAGGGAGGGGACAGCACAGGGGGCTTGGTGCCCCCCGACTCCTCCAGGCCACTTAGTCTGACCCCGGGGTGGTTGGTCCCAGGTTGTGCTTGGCCCCTCTGCCCCAAGCGCTGGTGGTGGCAGTGGGGGGCACTGGGCAGTGCTGCTGCAGCCAGTCTCTCCCCTTTGTTCCTGCACATTGGACACAAAGGCAGGCAGGCGCCATAAGGGTGATCTGGGAAGGGGGCAGCTTGGACAAAGACCCCCCTGCCCAGGCCAGCAGCCCCTGCCCCGGCCAGGTACAGCTCCCCCTCAGTGAGTTGGGGACCTGCCTCACTCCCTCCCCAGGCTCCCCCACCCCAGCTCCAGCCTGGGGCCCCTCTCCTGCCCCACAGCTTCCTTCCTCTGCCCCCTCCAGACCCAGGACCAGGCAGCTGAGGGGGAGGTGGGGGAACAGCACACTGGGAGCTGCTGGAGGGAGGGATGGGCGGGAGCTGAGGACAAGGGGAAGCCATGCTGGATCCCCCGCGGTGAGGACCCTGGCATCCCAGACCCCCGTGAGACTGTAGGGGAAGCGGAGGCACGGAGCAGGGCAGTGGCTCTTGCGGCAGGTGGGTGTGCCCCTCTGACCCCTGCCCTCTCCCTTCCTAGATGGCAGAAGGTCCTGGGCACCAAGTCCCAGCAAGCCCAGTGTCGCTCCCAAACCGTGGAAGGATGGCAGCAGCTTCCCCCACCCGGGTGCAGTGCCCATTGGCCCCTCTGTAGGTGAGAGCCCCTGGGCTGAGGGGGACCCGTCTGGGGCAGCAGCTGTCCTAGGGCTTGCAGCCCGGCTGATACCTGGGGCCCAGGACACCTGGGTTCTCATCTCTTCTCTGGGGGGGGAGTGGGGTCCAGTGCCTGGATCAGGGGGCTAGGAGCCAGGATGCGGGGCGGGGAGCTGAGGCCCATACCCGGGGAAGGGCACAGACGCCCAGTCCTGCAGCACCTCCTGTCTTGCAGACATGTCGGAGGAGCTGAGGCTGAAGCTGCAGAAGCGACGTGCCATCCTCCAAGACTGAACAGCTACGGTGATTTTCTGCTGCCAGCCCAACCCCCCACAGCCCCCAGGCCCCTCAGCCCTTCTCCCCGGCTGCCCCTGGCCCTCATTGGGATGCTTCGAGGGCAAAGCCACCGCATCTGCTGCTTCATGCATCACAGTTAAGACTTAAGCCTGGTCTGCTGTACGTGGGGTCTGGCACCCGGCACCTCTCCCTTGAACTCAGTGTGTGTGGGTACATGCCCTGGGCCTGTTGGGGCTAGCAGGTGCCAGGGAGAGGGCAAATGCTGCATAGGGGGTCCTTCCCCCTCCCCCTGCCAACCTATCCTTGATGGGCTCTGACTAGCCCCAGCCCTGGGTGCGGGTGTCCCTGGCTGGGGTTACCCCCATTCCCCTTTTCAGCAGCCAGGGCAGGGGTGGAGGCAGGGCAGAGGCTGGGCTGGGGATCATTTGCCTGGGCCCAGCTCTTTGCATGTTGGGTTTCAGCCCCTTGCAGAGCTGTCCCTGCCCCGTTTGCATAACCTCGGAGAACAAGGGCAGCACTGTTGTGTGAGTGCAGGAGGGGCATGAGGCTGGGGCAGCAGATGGATGGGGAGGAGGGGGAACCCCTGACCCTGGGAGCAGAAAGTCTTTAGATGGTGTGAGACCCCAGGAGGGTTAGGGGAGCCCAGGACTGGGGCTGCACACCAGGAGCAAAGGGACCACAGGCTCCAGCCAGCCAGGATTTGGCTGCCTGGGTTTTGAGCACTCAGGGAGGAGCAAGGATGCTGCAGCTGGACCCCAACCTCCTCCCTGGTCCCTGTATTGCCTTTGATGGGCCCAGCTGCTGCCAGAGCAAGGAAAGCAGCAAGTGATGCCAGCTGAGGGTCAGGCCCGTGATGCCCAGGGCCAGCTGGGCACCTACCCTGGGGCTGAGGCTCACTGAGACCAGCCCCTTCACATGCATTGCTAATAAATGCACCGTTTGGCCCCTCTGCCTGGAATCACTGCCAGCCCTGACCGCTCACGGCTGGGCCAGGGGCTGGATGGGCAGAGCAGGGGTGCACCAGGTCGTGGGGCAGGGACTGGGTACCCGGGTCTCACCTCTTAGAAGAGCTTGGGATGTGGGGGCTCAGAGAGATGTACTGTGGCGGGGAGCTGATTGATTGATTTTTGGCAGGGGTTGAGCCGTGTGTCCCAGCAAGACAATGCACATCGGGCCCTTCGTACTCCACGGAGGTGCCTGAGGGTGTGGGGCTGGCCTGTTCCCCCTCCCCTCCCCTCTGGACTTGGGGGGTCCTTGCACCCATCTGGAGGGAGAACAGGAGGACACACAGATGTTGTACACTGGTGTAAACTAATGAAAAGCAGGAGCAGCTGATGGCAGCTATTACTACATCTCACCAGGCAGGGGCTGGGACAATGAGCTAGAAGCTCGGTGCAGACAGAGGCCACCTGTGTGGGGGGAGTTGTACCCCACTTCATTCTCCACTGGCTGAGAAGATGCACTTGGGGTCTGATGTGCAGGCCCCCCCGAGTCCCAGACCTCAACCAGAGAGAGTGCCACAGGCTTGTGTTGTCCAGAGGGAACCGGCGGTGCCCACCTGCCCTCCATGGTGCCAGCTATGGAAACTGCTGCCTGGCAGCCATGCCCTGCCCACGGGAGGAGGTGAGGTGAGGTGAGGTGAGGTGGGGTGGGGGGTTGTTTCTAAGCAGCACCAAGGACAGGCCTGGCAGGATCCAGCTGCTCTCACTGCCTTGGAAACATCAGGATATTTATTGCCAAGGCAGGAGGTGCCCCCAAGTGCTAACACAGGGCTTGTCTCAGCCTTGTGGCAGGGCACCTTCCAGCACCGCTGCCCCGGTCCTGGCAGTCTCCCCAGCGCTATGCCATGCTGCACTGCTGCATGCCCCTGCTGCTCTGGGGCTGGACCGCTTCAGCGGGGTCACCTCCCAGTGGCACCAGACTCAACCCCAGCTTCAACCAGCTCCACGGGGGTGAGGTCTCCACTCTACTGGGTGCAGACCCATCGCCAAGGGTCTCACAGCAGCAAGGGGCTGGGGAAGCCTGGACCCCCTTACTCAGCCACACACCTCTCCACAAGCCTGGCTCAGAGATGGTCCAGCCAGGCCTTTGCCCTCCAAGGACTGTGCAGCTGTTAATTCATAGGAGCTAACTGTTGCTTAATGGACCCTGTGGTGCACTGAGTTGTGGCCCCTCCAGCCGTGCGGCGTGGCACCCCCATGGCTTAGCCCCTTGGGGGAAGCGACTGCACCACTGCACGTTGCTGATGGGCAGGAAAGGGCTTGGATCTCTTCAACAGGGGCTTCCTGCTGGGTTACAGGAGAGGTTAGATGTCCAGCAGCCAGGGGTAGGGCTCCCCAACCCATCACTGGGCATAAGCAGACCCCAAACGAAGACCAGAGAAGAAGCAGCCCCAGCCCTGGGCAGCGAGGAGGAAGATACTTTAATGTCACCTCCAGCCAGGAGCAGCACAACACACAGACACCATTCCCTCCCCTGGCCCATGCCGGGGGAACAGGGACGTCTACACCTACAGCGATCGTTAAGGCCAAAGCATTGTGTCACGAGAGAGGCTAAGGGGTCTAAGAGCAGCCGTGTGCCAGGGGGTCGCCTTTAAGAGTCGGGGCATATGACTGCCAGAAAAACACTGCCCTGCCCATTGCGTCCAGCGGCCCAGGCTCCCGCTCCTGGGTCACGGCAAGGCGGTTGGTCGACGGCCCGCTTTGGCACAAGGCTGGCTCACGTGGTCCCCTGCTCTTAAAGGCAAGTGTGGCAGAGGTGGGGGTGGCAGGCTCTGGTGGGTCAGTCTGGATACATTCAGAGAGCTATAGGTGCCGCGGCCCTCCTGCCCCCGTGCTGGGGCGTTGCCCCCTCAGCTCCAGCCCCTTCCTGCAACAGGGAGAGGAGAAGTCATGGAGTGTCTTTCCCACCAGAGGCTGGTTCTGGGGGAGCGGTGGGATAGCCCAGGCAATGCCCCAGTCCCACCGTGACGCTGGTCCCAGTCCCGCGGTGTCTAGGTCAGGCTGGCGTTGGAGCTGCTGGTGGTGCTGTTCCGCTTCTGGAGGCTTTTAACGGAGCTGGGCACCTGCAGCCCTGAGTACACGTGGAAGCTGCCGCACCAGACCTGTGGGGAGAGCGCAGGCATAGTGACAGCAGGGCCCCCAGTACCTGCCCCACCAGACATGGGGCAGGGCAGGGGACTGGGTTGCAGCTGGGAGGTTTGGGCAGCCTGCCCTCATCCCTAACACAGGCAAGGGTCTTGCTGCCATTCAACCATGTTACATGCTCCCCATGTCCTGGAGGGAGAGGATTACCTCCCACGCTAGAGCTGTGGAAACTGAGGCACAGAGCCAGACTACGGCAGGAAGGAGCAAAGGCAGGGTCTGAACCCAGGCATCCAGTATCCCAGGTCCCTTCCCCCGGCTTGCCCTTGTCCCGTGCACCACAATGAGCTGAGCACCAAACTACCAGACTGTCATGGGAGCTGTGCCTGCTCCAACACAGGTGGACCCCCTGGTGCTGTGACCTTCTTCCACAGCAGTGCCCTGACAACCCCTGCCAGCCAGCCAGATGCACCCTAGAGAGCTGCAGGGCTGCCTTGGGCTCAGCTCCCCGCTGCAGCCAACTAAATCAGCACAAGAGAAGGGGGTGGTGACAGACCCCCACCCTGCACCTCACACCAGCAAGGAGAGATGCTGGATTAACCACTCAACTGCTGGAAGGACTGCTGAGCAAGCACAAACCTTGCAACTGCTTGATCCTACCAGCTTTGCTGCTGTAGGGGGCAGCAGTAGGCACCCAGCCACCTCCCCTAGCATCTGAAGCCACAGCGGTTCCTCCCCCACCTCCCCATCCGGTGAGTAATGCTTTACCATGAAAGCAGGAAGCACAGGCTGGGTAAATTTGGCCTTGAATGTATGGAGCAGCTGCTTGGTTTTTGCATTGTAGAAGGACAGGAAGCCTGCAGGCAGAAACGGGAAGAGAGGGGTAGTGTGAGAGTGGCATGGCACTCACTCTCTGCCACCTCAGAGCTGCACAGTGCAGAGGGGGATCTGCCAAGGCCACTGCTGGAGCCCAGTTTGAGGTTGGGTCAGGCGGGCAGGAACGCAGGGGCTGGCTGGGCAGCATCGCCCGCCGGGGCTGTCCGTGTGCCATGGGGCCTCGTGCTGCCGCAGCTGCATGTGTCCATGAAAAGCCCTCGTGAGTGATCCCTGCACCAGAAGCACTTGTGCAAGCCGCCTTCTGCACTACTCTGTGCACTGTGGGTGTAGCTGAGCCCCCAGTCAGCACTAGCTCCCTCCCAGGCCAAAGGTGCCCTGCTGCAGCTGCCAGAAAGGCAGCCCAGGCGGCACCGGCCATGGAGACTGAGGTGCTCTTGACCCATGAGGGGGACCCCTATATGGGGAGGACAGGGAGGAGTCTGCCCCAGCCCCACTGGAGAAGGGGCCTGTCACATAAAAGCCACTGTTATGTGTGTGCAAGCAGCACAGGATGCAGCTTGCACACACACGCACCCCCCCCACCCCAAGACCTGGTTCCCTTCAGTTAGTGTCCATGGGCATTTGTGCACATGCATGCATACACACACACACACGGCAAAGTGCACTCTATCCAGCAAGGGGGAAGCAGGAACACACACACACACACACACGGATGGATTCCTTCCAGACACACGCATGCACACAACCACGTGCATACCCACACATGCACGCAGATAGAGCAGGGCTTGTTCCCTTCACTAAGAACAAGACACAGCCCCCTTCAGTAAGTGTCCACAGGCAGGCACACGCACACACAGAGCAAGGTGCACTCCACGCAGCGAGGAAAGCACACCCACACCTGTGCACACACACAGCAGGGCTTGTTGCCTTCCCCCACACACACAACAGGACACATCCCTCTCAGCTGGGACACCCCCTCCCCTCCCGCCCTGGCACCTTCGTGGAAGTTGCAGTAGACGCCGATGCAGTCGGGCACAGGCACATCCAGCACCTTGGCCTTGTTGTTGTGCTTGGCGGTGAAGCTGACCTGCAGCCAGTTGTTGAGGTGGAGGCACCAGGAGGCAGAGGTCTTGCCCAGCTGGTCGAACTTGCCCAGGCTGCGGTAGGCCACCCCCACGCCAAAGGCCTTGCTGTCCCGGTCGTACTTCACCTCCCAATAGTGGTCGGCCCCATCAATGAGTGTGTCACCTATGGGGCCACAGGTGGAGCAAGCAGGGTGTTCTCAGCCGCGGCCAGCAAGGGCCCCTCACCCCCAGAACGGATGACCCCATAGCCGTCTGCTCCATGAAGGTGCCACCAGCCCCACATCCCACCACAGACACCTCCCCACCCTAGATGGGCTCCTACCCAGCACGGTGTAGGACTCAGCGGTGAAACGGTCCCTGCCCCCACGTGCTGAGGGCATCCTCTTTGGAGACTGCACGCACCTGTGGATGGGCAAAAAAACAGCTGAGCTTCCTTGTCGCCCTGCTCAGCTCCCCGCCAACGGCTGGCCAGGACTCTCGGGTCCCCTCAAGGATCAGGCCCAGACCCCAAGCCCCCGGAGAGGGGGGGCAAACGTCACGGCAGCTCCCAGCTGCCCCAAGGAAGGCCTGCTCCCCAGGTCGGAGCCCCCGTGCAGCGAGGGGCCCGGGCGCTACCTGGCAGGGGAGTTGACGGGCGATGCGGTGCGGCCCTTGCTGTCTTTCTCGCGTGCCTTGATGTCCTGCACCTTGCCGCCCATGGCATCCCACTCCACGCTCAGCTCCTCCACCCGCAGGTTCTGGTGGCAGGTGCCGGCGTCCAGGCGGAACATGAACGCTGGGGATGGAGCAGGAGTCAGATGCAGGTGGCCCCCCTGCGTCCCCATCCTGGGAAGACCTCGGCTCCCAGCTCCCCTCATCCCACTGCACCCCTGTCCCAGCACCTCCAACCATGTGGATGCCCCCTTAACAACTGCTCCCATCCCAGCTCATCCCCAGCCCAGGGAGGGGTCGTCTCCCAGCCTCCTGAGCCCCAAACCAGCCCCGCAGCCTCTCTCACCCTTCATCTCTGAGGATCCCTCTCTGCTGCCATGAGAGCAGGACCCCATGCCCAGAGCCCCTCAGCATCCCCCCGCATCCCTGCCAGGACCTACCTCTAGTTTCTAAGGTGACTGGCTCGGAGAACTCGCCTGCCACGGCCTTGTTACAGGCCTTCACGCGGAAATTCATGTACTTCATGTCAAACTTCAGCCCTGCAGAAGCACCCAGAGTCACGGGGGCAGCTGGGAGCCCCCTGGTCCCCCCTCGCCAGCCCCTGCAGACAGTACCCAGCCCACAGCACCTCCAGCTGCAGGACCTGGGAACATCCCTGCCCCACGCCGCACAGCACCCCTCTGGGCACCCAGCCCCTCACCGGAGAGGGTGTACTCAGTCTGCTTGATGCCCTCGATGACCATCCAGGGCTGGTCTTCCTTGACACGGGGGGGGCCCTCAAAGTTGGTCTTGCGATACTCCAGCACGTAGTGGTCGATCTTGCTGTCCTCATCCGGCATCTTCCACACCAGCGTCACGCAGTTGTCGGCCACCAGCGACTCGGCCATGTCAATCTCGGGGGCGCTGGGGACTGTGGGTGTGAAAGCGAGGGGATGAAGTCATGGCCCTGTGCCCTGTCCCCCCCCACCCTTCTACCCCCAACCACAACCTGTGCTCCCTTCCAGCCATGGCCCATGTCCTTCCCAACCCTGCCCTGGCTATCAGGTACCCCTTCCAGCCAGCCCCAGAGAGATGCCCACTTACCCGGGAGGAATTTGAGGGCCTGCAGCATGCAACGCTCCTGGGCAAAGTCCACCATAAGGTGGCTCATGTTGTCGCTCACCTTGGCCTTGAGCGAGAGCCGGAAGGCAGGGGCCATCGTCACACTGGGGATGGGGGGGAACACGGGTCAAAAGGGCCCCTCTCTCACAAGTGATCCCCAGCAAGGAGCTTCCCCCCACCAGGGCATTCAGGGCCTGCCCCCCTCACAGGACCCACAGGGTTTGGCATCAGCCCCCAACAGCTAGACCCCTTCCCTCCCCTCCAGGCTCCTCCAGCCAGGGGCCAGGGCGGTGGGGACAGACACACCGGCCCACGCTGGGTTAGTAAGCAGTGCAGCGCAGCGCCCGGCAGCGAAGGCAGGATCGTACCTATCCTTGATCTGCTTGGCAGCCTTCGAAGCACAGAGGAGAGAGAAAGGAGGACAAAAAGACAGAGAGGAGAGGGTCAGATGGGGCTGGCTGAGCTGGGTGTGCCTGCACGTTGCCGCAGCCTGTGCTGCTAGTGAGCCCAATCACAGGTGAACCTGCTCAGCTGCACAACCCCAGACCCCCCTGTAGGGTAGGCAAGGCCCCCGTGGGGAAACTAAGGCACAGAAGGGTGAAGCGCGATCCCGGTGTCAGCAGCAGAGGCAGGAAGAAAACCCAGGAGTCCCGACTCCCATCTCCATAGCCAGCCACAAAGCAACAGGCCCCATCTAGCAGCTAGATAACAATTAGTGATTCTCTCTCCTTCGACCCCACCCCAGGCCTCCAGCCAGACCCGTTTCCAGCAGCCTCTAAGTTGCTGCCATCCCCTCCGCACCCCAAGGCAGGGGTGTCTGATCCCTCGTGGTGTTAACCTGCAGGACTCCCTGGCACCGGACAGCACAGAGGCAAGCGGCTTAGTAAGAGCCAAGTGAGGTGTCCCCAGGAAAGTGCAGCCTCCACAGGAACAAGGCTGAGCCACCACCATGCTCCAGGGCGGCCGGGAGGAACCTGCTCCCTGGCATGTGCTAAGGCAGGGAAGGTAAAGTGTCAGTCTCCATCCACAGCACCCACTGTGGGAGGCTGGAGCTGGGGAGGGGGGGGTCGCTGTAGGCCAGAAGCTGAGCAGCCCAGCAGGCATCCCTGGAAGCAAGGAGGAGAAGCCTGCAGCACAGCTGCCCTCAGTGCCACCTCCGAGGGCACAAACCTTGTGCACACTACGGAGCCACATCCAAGGGTAGATCTAGGGGGATGCAGTGCCGCCCCCTCCATTTCTGCTCCACCTAAGCTTTAAAACCAACCGCCTGGCAGGGCAGCAGCATTTCTCTTCAGGCAGTGTGGATGAAGTCCATCGACCTCCTGTCTCACTATAAGAGACACGATTCTTGCTAATCTCAGCTGCTAATATGACCCTCTCTCCTTTTAACAATCCTGATTCATCAACTATCCTTGCTTTTGCAGGGTCCATGTCTTGTTAGCCATTCCCAGTAACGTCTCTCTCCTGCTTCACAGCCCTAAAGGCTGCTTTTAGTTCTAGCTCAGGCTTAACTCAGGAGGGGTAACCTGTGCTCAGGTAAACACTAGCTCAAGCACGGAGCTGGCTGCCAGGAGAGCAATGGGTGCACTGTCAAGACTATTTCACAGATCTGAATGAGAAATGTGCAGTGAAATCTAAAGAGCATAGGGCTAAAAAAAACCCCAGGATCTTTCACTGCTTTGTTGTTATTTTAAAACTTAGTGTAGCAGTAGGTAACCATCAGCCCTTGTGGATCATGGTACGTGTGTGAGCGGTCACCCAGACCTTCAACGCATACGCCTGGGCAGGAGGATGGAGGAGTGGAGGCTGCCCACACCTTCCGTCCCCACTTAGACCAAAGGCCAGACGGAGTTTGGATGCTCGGTGCCTCAATGGCTGTAGTTACACGTGCATCCCAGAATTGAACCCAGGTTACCGCATGGCAGGGGCAGTCCCACCACTGCCCTGCAGCAGCGGAAAACTCAACACACCATCTAGCAAAGGAGCAGCCATCCCAATGAGGTCATATTCATTTTTGCTTTGATTTTAAATGGAATAATAGAGCCCTCGGGCCCAGCACATTAGTAAAGCTTCTCCTTTCTTTTTTACCTGGCGAAAAACGTGCGCTGTTTATATGGAGCATTTCTTCACACCATCCGCACCCCTTTTTCCAAATCTTAGCTCTGCCCACAGCAGTGCCGCGCTGGTACGCACACGCTGGGGGTCCGCTAATGAGCCCCTGGACGTGGAAGCTGTCCCCGTCCAGACCCGCAGCCCAAAGGCATTGGCTTGTGGCTGGGGAATGGAGGCTCGAATGCTGTGCAGAGCCCCCAAAGATGGGATAGCAGACACGGGCATGGGCAGGGGCTGCCCTCTCCAGCTCCCTCACCCAGTGGTCAGGAAGGGGCCACGTCTTGTCCCGTGCCCCCCTCCCAGCAGCACAGCTCCCCCCATCTCCTCCCACCCACAGCAGGGCAGGCACACCTGATGGAAGTCGTGGTTCTCGGCGCCCTGCAGCGTCTGGTTGGCCGTCTCCAGCAGCTCCTCGGAGCTCTCCAGCGCCTTGGTGCAGGCAGCCAGCTGGTTCTGGGGGCCAGAGATAGTGAGAAGCC
>NW_017729018.1:8880978-8882404 GCF_001723915.1 Gavialis gangeticus | reverse complement strand
TGGGGCAGGGGTCTCACCTGCAGCTCATAGGTGCGGCTGGCCCGGTCCTGCTTGATCTTCATGAGCATGTTCTCCTTGAGCTCATCCAGCAGGGAGTAGAGAGTCTGGAACTCGCCCTCCAGGTCCTCCTGCACCTTGATGGAGTTGGCCTGGCCGAGGTAGACGAGGGCAGTCGTGAGGGCGCGACTGGGGCACCGCTGGCGGGGAACTCCACCCCCAAGGGAAATCAACCTGTGGGGTCAGGGCCGAGGTTGCCCTCATGCCGGCACTGCAGTGGAGTGCAGAGCAAGGCAGGGGGCCGGACTGGCAGAGGAGGGGGTAGTCACAGTGCTGGGGGTGGGCAGCACCGTCCCGCAAGGGGAGGCAACGGGGGCTTCTGTGCCAGTGCCGTGGGGCAAGTAGAGCCATCAGGCCCATGCCCCAGGCCAGGGCCAGGGGACGCCAGGGCAGCAGGGCCGCGCTACCTCCACGTTCTGCAGCATCTGCTTGAGGGCATAGATGAAGTTTTGGATCTCCTCGTTCTTCACGGCCAGCGTGGTGATGATCTTCCTCAGCGCCTCCTGCCCCAAGCACCCATGCCGTCAGTGCCTGCCCAGCCCTGCCAGGCCCAGCCCAACCCTGAGACCTCCACAGGCCGCCTCAAATGCCAGGCACCTATGTGCTCCTTCAGTGCCTCTGTCCAGCCCCCCACCCCGGCCTGTCCCAGTTTCCTAGGGAAGCCAAGGCATGGAGTGGCAAAGGGATTCACCAAGGTCACAAAGCGAGTTGGTGCAGGAGCCCCGACTCCTTGCCCTCCCTCCTTAGGCCTTAAGATGCCCCATGTCACTCCCTCTTCCCTGCTCCCTATGCTGCTCCTTCTCTCTGCTCTGAGCCCCATGCCCATGTCGTGGGCCCGGCCTTGCTGGGCGGGAAGAGGGTGACAAGGGCCCGTGAGCCAGTGCTGCCAGCCCCCGAGGTGGAAGCTGCTGCATAAATACCAAGCCTCAGTGTTGTCCTGTAGCCTGGCAAACGCGTCCGTCTCCCCAGGTCACAGGCAGGGGAGCTAACGGGCACCAGGCACTGGCTGACACTCAGGCCTATCGCCACCTTTAGTCCCGGAGACCCAGGAGGTGTTCTCACCCTGCGCTGGCCCTGTGGGGCAGATCCGGATCAGTCTCTTTCCTCCCCCTCCGCCTCGGTTTCCCCATTTTGCCAGCCGTGTCCAGCTAGCCTCTCTGTCCCCGGCACACCCGACCCCGAGCTGCCAGCCCCACCAATCCCACCAGTCTCCTCCTTCCCCTCTCCCAAGTAACTTACCTCAGGCTGCTCACACTACTCCTAGCAAGCAGGAAGTATCTGCATGTGCCATTATGGCACTGGGTGGAATGGGGCTACTTTAAGATAAAGGTATGGCATTCAGAAAAACTTAAAAAAAATACAATTATGT
>NW_017729018.1:8875758-8875978 GCF_001723915.1 Gavialis gangeticus | reverse complement strand
AACGGGGCCAGGGGCACAGACGGGGAAACCAAGGCACGCGGCAGGGCCCCACCAGCCCGAGCTCACAAGGCTCCTGAGCCTGGATCCCCGCTCCCTCCCCCAAACCCATCCACCCGCCTGCAGTGCCGGCACCCGGCTGCGAGGCCCTCGCAAAGCCAGGGAGCGCGCGCCGGAGCCCGGTGTCAGCGCTGCGGGCTACGCCAAGCGCATCGGCGGCGCT
>NW_017729018.1:8870553-8870758 GCF_001723915.1 Gavialis gangeticus | reverse complement strand
CCGGCACCCGGCTGCGAGGCCCTCGCAAAGCCAGGGAGCGCGCGCCGGAGCCCGGTGTCAGCGCTGCGGGCTACGCCAAGCGCATCGGCGGCGCTCACCCCTTAGTCACCGGGGCCCTGGGCAAGAGCCCGCTGCGGCCCCTCGTCTGGGGGCCTACACGCAAGTGGCCACCTGCCACTTGCAGCAGCAAGGTGCGCGCAGCCCC
>NW_017729018.1:8870215-8870538 GCF_001723915.1 Gavialis gangeticus | reverse complement strand
CTCGCGGAGCGCGGCTTTGTCTGCCTGGGCCTGGGGCGGGCGCGGGGGTCGCTCTTCTCCGCCGCAGACTCAGCCGGGCCGGGGCTGCCGGCCGCTCCCCGGGCCGGTTTGGTTCAGAGCCCGGGCAACAGGCGTGCAGACTCGCTGCCGCCGGTCTGCTGGCAGCCAGTGCCCTAGATCCGCCTTGCCCGGGCCCCTGCGTCACACCTGTACGCGTCCTAATGCCCCAGCCGCTGGGGGCGGCCACTGGTGCCACTTCCATGAAGCCATGCCCATGGGCGTGTGCATCTGCACAGAGTATGGACACCCCTGACACCTGCCCC
>NW_017729018.1:8855094-8865215 GCF_001723915.1 Gavialis gangeticus | reverse complement strand
CATCTGCACAGAGTATGGACACCCCTGACACCTGCCCCCTTCTGCGAGCAGAGGGAGACCCTGGCACGTGCCTACCTGGAGTGCGCCAGGCTGCTGCCGCCTCCACAGCCTCCTGCTGAGGGTCTGGCTGCAATATGCCCCTCACCCCTTTAGTGAGACACTCCCTGTCCGTGCCCCCACCACAGCCCAGGACCTCCTGGTCAGCCTCCTTCTGGCCCTGGCCGAGCTGGCCACCGACCTGACCAGGAGGAGGCTCTGGTCGCGGGACCCTGGGGTGCTGCAGAGCCGTTTTCCTGCCCCTGCTTGGGTCATGTCTCTGGGCACAGTTTCACCAAGCAACACCCACTGCTTCCTTGGCTTCATTCGAGGACAACGGGGCACTGCCCGGCGGGCTCTCCTCCATACACTCGTTTTAAACCTATGACCTCGCTCCCATTCCTGTTTTCTCTCTAGCTGTCCCCACAAATCAATTGATGTGTGCCTAATAGCCCTGCCCCCAGTGACAGGTGTCTAATCACTGCTCCCCGGGTGTCAAGCCCACAATAACCCTACGCATCCACATAGGCCTGTGTCACATGGGGGCAGAGGCTGCAAGAGAGGGTGACCTGGGTCTGACCAGTTCCTCTCCCCCTCCCAGCCTTCAACATTTAAGGTCTAGGAAGTTCTCATTCAGAGGCCGTGCCCCTCACTCGCCCACACAATCGCATCTGAAGCCCTTTTCCTCCAAGAACATGTCTTACCCCTTTGTGAATCTGGCTGAAACGTCAGCGCCCACCGCATCCGGCGGCCACGAGTCCCACCCCTCGATGACACACTGGGTGAGAAAGAGCTGCCTTGTGTTCATCCTCTAGTTCTTCTGCCTCCTGTCTGAGGGGCGAGGACCAGGACAGGGCAAGGATTTCAGGTGCAGACACACCATGGATTTATAAAGGGCTGTGACGATACTTTCCACTTTGTTTCCAGTTCCCATTTTGATAATCCCTAAGGATTATTATGAGGCTGGGAGAGGTCCCTTCCCTCCCTCTCCCACCCTGGACAGCCCAGCACAGTGGGCAGAGCTGATGGCGCGGGAAGGGGCTGCCCTGGTGCAGGGAACTGCAGATCAGGGGCACAGGGCAGCATCTCTATGTCCTGGCACATCCTCTCCACCTGGGCAGGCCATGGGCAAGGTGCCACCTCTCAGTGGTGCTGACTGTACCCCATGGGGCCTTGACTGGGCACAACGCAGCTGTGGTTTCCACTTCTCCCTGGTGCCCCAGCTTTGCATTGGTGCCAGCCCAGCATGGAGCTGTGGTGAGCACACACGGCTGCCAGGAACAGGCACCGGGGCTTGTGGTGAGTTTGGGCGCCTCAATCCCTCCCACGATATCTCCGTCTGTAACCCTAAAGTGCCAGGGTCTGCTCCCGTGAAGCAGAAACAGCTTGGGGCCAAGGGGAGGTGGGACTAAAAGGGCTAATGCTGCACAAAGAGTAACAGGCAGGGGGGAGCCTCGCTGCCCTCGCCTCCTCCTGCTGCCTGCTGTTCAAGTGCCAGGCTACAGCTCTACCAAATCCGGGGGGCATGTGACCCCCTATGCCACACACATCCCCGCCTCACACACTGGGGGCTAGGGCCTGGGGACAGGAGGCAGCAGGTCAGGAGTGAGGGGCACGAGCAGGGCCAGGGGGCTGTTTTCTACTTAAAGTATTTACTGGGTCGGGACTGGCCATCCATGTATACAAATGGGTCCTGGTGCAAAAAAAGGCTGTGAACCACCGGGCTAAAGGACTGTTGAACGACTGGACTAGCCCTGCGCAGCACACCGAGACCCCGAACAGATGGGGAGCAGGAGTCGCGTGCAAGGGAACTAGTGCATATTTAAATGCAGAAGAGTGCAGTGTCTGCTGAATGCACCTACACTGGAGGAAAGGAAACTCCTGTCGCTCGAGCATCTTTTTCCTCAACTTGCTCATTACTCTGGTTAACACCTCCTGTCTCACGTTGAGCCCTGAGGTCATGCAGCCACCCACACCGGCCTGTGGCCTTACAGAGCCCTTGAAGATCAGCAAAGCTGTCGGCTGTTGCAGCCTCTGGCACTTGGGGCTGATGGGCTGAAAGGGGTGACTTGGGGAGCTCTTGTGGATCCCACTATCTCCCAGCGAGGGCTGGCTGGGACGGGGCAGCTGTACTGGGAGTTGCTAGAAGGGCCCCACTGGCTTGCGGGGGGCGGGCACGGCTTGTCCAGTCCCAGCCACCTCCAGCAAGGGGTACTGGTGG
Source organism: Gavialis gangeticus (assembly GCF_001723915.1). Classification (NCBI taxonomy): domain Eukaryota; kingdom Metazoa; phylum Chordata; order Crocodylia; family Gavialidae; genus Gavialis; species Gavialis gangeticus. The sequence continues at coordinate 8,862,958 of NW_017729018.1, read as the reverse complement.
GAGCAGGGGTGAGCTGGAGCTCCCCTGAGCCAGGAAAGAGGAGAAAAGCCACGGGGCTTGGGCAGTGGGCTGGTAGCCAAGTGCTGGGTGTCTGTGCCAGCTGGTGAAGAAGCGCGGCCCAAGCACTGATCTGGGACCCAGGACTCCTAGCACCTGCTTGTTGGTGCTCACAGTCGCTTCTCTGTGCCTTGGTTTCCCCGTAACCCACCGTGGGAGTTTTAGAGCACACTGCTCTGGGCCAAGCTGTTGCTTCTTTTGGGAATAGTCCAGAGGAACCAGGGGCTGCACCCCCACAAACCAGACAGCGCCGGGCTGACGTGGGTCCTGTGGCAGGAAGCTTGAGCTCTTTGCAGAGGTGGCCGGGGAGGGGAGTGTGCTCGCTGCAGCTCCGGAAGGAAGGTCAGGAGCAAGTGGAGTGAGTGGTGCTAGAGACGGGTACAGCTCAAGGTGCAGTGCTTCCCAAGAGGATGGGGGGCATCCTCCTCCTCCTGGCTCTCCTCCCCGGTAAGTGCCCCATGCTGCTGCAGCCCCTGGCACGTGGGGCTGATGCTGGCTGGGTTTCAGCAGAATGGGTTGGCCAGGAGTGGTGGTTGCTTCAGGGGATCCTTGCATCTGCTGGGAGGGGTTGATGGGCCTTGGCTCTGGGCTGGGGCAGCTCAGGCTGGCTCTGCTCCCAGGGGAAAGGAGCTGGGTAATGCCTGAATCTGCAGTGCCAAGCTAGAGGGCACTCAGAGCCTGCCCAAAGCTGGCTGGGACCCAGCTAGTACCAAGAGGCACCGTGGGACTCCTGCCTTTTGCCCCAGCAGCCCCCACCCCCGTGCCCAGCAGAGGCCAGGCTTTGCCACCCTGAAACCTGCCCCATACCCTAGTTTGAAAGCCCCTGTCACCGGGCTGGTGGGGGACTCCTGGCCTGGCCCCACCAGGTGCATATATAGAGGTGCCCACTGGGTGGGCTGGGGATGGCTGCAGGGGCTTGGAGCTGGGTGGGGGTGAAGGACCGGTCTGTTGGGGCTCAGCTGCTCCCACTCTCACCTCGCAGTGCCCGGCAGCTGCAGCCTGTTGTCTCCACCCCTCCTTGGAGATAATTTACTGCCCTCTCCCCCCGGGGCGCCCAGCAACCTTCGTGCAGCTGCCAGGCATTGCGGCCCTTTTAATTATGTGCCCCCCTCCCCTCTGCCAGACTCTCCAGCTGTCAGGTCCCAGAGAGACCCTGTCCCTTCTCTGCCCATGTGGGACCCCCCATACACACTTGTTCTGCTTTGCACGGGGGTTCGGGGCCAATCCCAAAGGCCTCCACACGCTCCCAGCAGCTGAAGTCACAGAGCTGCCTGCTCCCTCTGCTCTGGAGAGCCCACCAGGATCGGGACCTCTCTGCGCCAGGGGCTGTATGAGCCCAGAGCTGGAGGTAGTGCTCATGTTTGCAGGGCAGACAGGGGAGGGGAAGGTGCCTCCTTCTCGGGGTCTCTGGGGGACCCCACATGCTTTCCAGCAGGCTTGCAGGCAGGGGCCATTCCCACTGCTTTGCCATCCATTCAGCTTTAGCCTGTTCCTTGCCTGGGGCTTTCTGGAGGCTCGACCCCACCCAGGACTCATGACTGTAGCTACGAGTCATGGGTCTCTGGCTCAACCCGCTGCACACTTTGTGCAGAGACTTGGAGGCCCTGCATCCACAGCCTTTTCCTGAGCCAGCCTCATCCAGAGGAGGCTGAAGTAGGTTCCTTATTCTCAGTTCCCAGTTCCTTTTTCAAAGCTAATTCTTGTTAGTAATGGAAGCAAAAGAGTTAGCAAGTCATCAAAAATGTGTATGTACTAATGAAAATGTAAAATAATACCATAGATCAAGCACAGAGCCCTGGGAAAAGGCCTGCAATGAGGCTGGGGTTACAGGGCAAAATCCTGTTCAGGTCACTCCAAAGCACATGTCTCTGCCACTGAGGGGCTCTGCCAAAGTTTGGGGTCAGGCAGGGGCCTGCCCAGGCGCCTTCAAGAGAACCCCCCGATGCTGGAGATGTGTGTTTTGAGGTGACCCGAAAAGGATTTCCACCTGAAATCCCAGCCCAACCACAGCTCCTCGTTCAGTGCGACGTACGTAGCCTGGGGGCCATCGGCGGGCGGGCTGGCATGCAAAAACCGAGCTTCTGTTCGGGCAGCCCTCGGCTCAGACCTACTCAGAAGCATCCCCCGATGGCTGACGTGGTTGGATGACATTTTGATGACATCCTGTCTCTTTGCTTGTGTAATCCAGTACTAATCTGGGGAGCAAGCGCTGAGGGGTGGGAGCGGTGTCGGGGGTGGGAGCGCCGACTCCTGGGTTCTTTTACCCGCTGTCTCTGCTCGCCCTTGTGCCCGTTGCATCCCCTCTGCCAGGGGCCGACCCCGAGGGGATCTGGTCTCCTTGCAGAGGTGTCACCTCCTGTCCCTCCCCCAGCTTTCCTTCCTGCTGAGGACAGCTACACCGAGGCCCTGTCAGTGATCCAGGATCCTGCCCAGAGCCAGACCCCGCCAGGGGACTCTGTCAGCATGAGATGCCACGTAGCCGTCGGGGCCCAGGAATGGAGCCGGCTCCGCCTGGAGTGGAAGAGGCGCGACCTCCCCGTGGCTCTCTGCACGGCTCTGATCCTTCTGCCCAGCAACCCCAACCACAGCTGCATCCCTCGCTTCAACCTGACCTGGCAATGGCCCCAGGTGACGATGCACCTGGACAATGCCACCGAGCAGGACACGGGGGTCTACGAGTGCTCGGTGAACGTGGAGATCCCGAACCTGCTATCGGCCGTGGGGAATGGCACTGCGCTGAATGTCTCCGGTGGGGGACCACGGGGGCTCGGTGCCCAGGGGGCAGGGCTGGGGTTGGGGGGTGGGGGGAGTTCAGACTGACCCACCCCCACAGTGTGGACAGGCCAGGAGGGGGGAGGGAGGCTTGGCTTCCTCCTGGCCCCGCAGACTGTAGATTTAGCTTATCCTTTCTCACCTTAGCCACAGCGAGAGGTGCTGCAAGCACAGTGCACCAGCAGCAGTTTCAGTTTCCAGGCATTGCTGTCCACTCCCAGCCCCACTCATCTCCAGTGCCACCCCCAGGTACCCCACGCTTCACCCACTGCCCCCATAGCCCCTGGCTCCCACGCACCCAGCCCTTCACACGAGGGTACCAACTAGTCCCTAGCAAGCTCTTGCAGCCCCACCAAGCCCCCCAGGGACTTCCCCCACCCTGCCCCGAGCCTGGGTGCAGCTCAGCCCATGGCAGCATCCAGGCCAGGGGGCAGAGGGCACCATGTGGCGCTGCTCACTGATGCCTGCTTCTCTCTTTTTCACTTTCAGCATCAGCAGGAGGGGCTGTGAGCTACACAGGTGAGTCAGAGTCTGATCGCTCCCTCTCAGCCCCATGAGATGCTGGGGAGGTGCCCTCCCTACCTCCCCTGGGCCCCCAGACCTCTCCCCGCTGTCTTGGGACCAGGCCCCTGTGGCAGCAGCTGGTCCAGGCAGTGCCTGGGGAGAAAGAGCACCTGCAATTGCTTCTGGAGCATCATGTCGCTCCCAGATTCCAGGGGGCTCCACTGCCCTGCCATCGCCACCCCTATCGCCATCCTCACCACTGCCCCCATGCAACCAGGCTTTGCCCGGGGATGGCCCATGGCACTGGGATGCAGCCACTTCATGCAGCAAGGGGCTTTTCCCGCACACGGCAGGCCAGGCTCCTCCTGGGCTCGAGCTGCCAGGCTCTGGGGGACTGCAGGTGCAGTGTGGGGCACAGGGCACTGATGCTGGCTGTCCTTCTCCTGCAGGCCTGTGGTGGTGGCTGGCCATCGGGGGAGCGGCCGTGGGCATCATACTGCTGCTCGCTGGGGGTCTCTGCTGCTACAGGCACTGGCACTTGTGCAGGAAGACATGCAGGAAGACAGGTAATGGAGTCGGGGCCACCACGGCTGCAGCAACCGGAACCCAAGGAGATCAGCAGGGCCCTGGCCTGCCCCAGCAGAGGTTGCATGGCTGGGGGGTTCTGCCAGGGCAAGAGGCTGGGGGACCCCGGGGGTGACCCCAAGGGAGCACCTGCTCTGAGCAGGTGCTGTCCTCCCATTGCCACGAACTGCAGTGCTAGGGCAAGTGGCAGGGAAGAGCTCTTCAGGAGTGGGATGAGTCAGGCTCAGGCCCCCAACTCTGCCCTGGATGGGAGACGTTCGGGGGGAGCACAGAGCACAGCGCTGCCTGGGCGTCTGTATCGAGGCAGTGCAAGGCTTTGCAACATGCCCAATGGCAAAGAGAAAGTCCCTAGGGATTTACTTGACTCTGTCTCCCCAGACAAGGAAGCTAGTAGGTAGCAAGTTTGAAATGAACACAAGGCAGCTCTTTGTCACCCAGCGTGTCATTGAAGGGTGGACCTTGATGCCACCAGATGCGGTGGGCGCTGATGGTCCAGCCAGATTCACAAAAGGATGGGACACGTTCTTGAGGAAAGGGGCATCAGTCACTATTGAGCACAGGGGTGAGGGGCACGGCCTTTGAATCAGAGCGTCCTAGGCCCCGAATGCTGGCGGCTGCACGTGAAAGAGCTGCATGGTATCCCGGTCTCGCTGGCACAGCCATGTTGGCCTTGCGGGAGAAGGGGGCACCGGTATTTTTCCCCAGCTGTGCAAAGCTTTGCTGCAGACCTTTATGGGCACACCCGATCTCACGCTGGCCCCTTGCCTCGGTGCAGCTAGTCCAAGGGAAGCCCCTCGGGCCCCCGGCTTGGCCCTCCTCTGGTCTCTCCATGGGGCAGCTGCCTTGGACGGGGGCTTCTGCCTCCAGCTGCCTCACTCGGCTGCTCATCCACTTGCCTGTGCTAAGGGACCCTGGGGTTGTCCTAGCTCCGAGACTGCCTGCTGCAGTCGCTAACTCTGTCCCATCTCCCAGATGAGGAGATCTATGAGAACGTGCAGCTGGAAGCCAACAAGTCCACGTGCTGCAAGGGCAACCAGAGCAAGAGAGCCGATGTCTACATTGTGAATCTCCAATCCAGAGGGCACCTGCCGGTACCTCCGCAGCACGTGCACCACGGCAGGGCCCCGAGGGCCCAACGCATCCACTGATCCAAGCAGAGAGCAGCCAAAAGGCCCTGAAAGAGCTTGGGAGTGTCTGGCCAGGGCTTTGCTTGCCCTCTCAGTCTGCACCTTCCCCTGGTGGAAGGGCCCCCAGGACTGCCGTTCACCCCTGCGGATGCTTGGAGCTGTATGGGGAGCAGCAATGAGAGGCGATGTGGGAAGCCCAGAGCACATTGGGGTTGCTCCTGAATAGCCTCGTCTTGATGCATCTCTGCTGGCTGCTGAGGCTGGAGTGAAACACCTGTGGGCAGGGCTGTTCCTCAGTGTGCCGGGACGGGCAGAGACCCCGGAGTAGAGTAATGGCATGAGGGACCTTGCCTCAAATGCCGCAACAGCCTCCTCGCATCACCTCATCCCTCTACCTCGCTGTCCTCCCTTGGGGCCGTCTGTCCCATCCGTCACCTGGAGCCCTAAAATCCTTCCTCTCCTGCAGTGAGGGGGCACAGGCCTTTTCACGGGGGCTTTTCACAGTGCCCAGCCAGACAGGAGGGAGCCTGCGCTCCCCACAGCAATCCTCACCCCGCAGGTCCCGGGCCCTGGGGAGAGGCCCTGCGGCCGTGTGCTCTGGGCAATCTCCCCGTGAGGCCTTTAGGAAGTCTCTTGACACCCTGTGGTCCATCCTAGGGCTGATTTAAATGGTTTGGGGGTCAAATCCTTGGGTGGCGTAAGCAGAGCATGGCCCTGGGGCAGCGAGAGATGCCTGCACCACGGTGAGACCTGCCAGGTGAAGGACACTGGGTCTCCTTTGCAGCCTCTTAGCAGCAACAATAAAGCCCCAGCATATGTGATCACAGGCCTCAGTCTATAAAGCTGAGCAGCGTTCCCCCCGACCACAGCGGGGCAGGACCAGAGGTGCCCCAGGATCGCAGCCCCATAGCCAGGCTGGGCCAGGGCATCGTGGTGGGCTGGCGACTGTGGCTGCGAGAGCCCAGCCATGGGAGTGAGGCAGCAGCCGGGGGTGGTCCTGGGGCTGGGCTCACCTCTGATCGGGGTCTGCTGGGGGCACTCACGGTGGGGCTGCTGCTTGGGGTCCCCAGGTGCCCTCCTCTTCCTGGGTGGCCTGGCATCTGCACGGCAACCAGGACCCAGGTGCCGCGGTCCCTACTTTTCCTTGTGGGTGGGGATGGGTGGCCATGCAGCCCTGCCCAGACCTTGCCGAGCCATACGCTAACCCCAAGCCCCACCTGACGAGTCGGGAGCCTCCTCCCACCCTCCCCTGGCCACCCCTTGGCTGGGCCCTGCCTGGCACTGGTCCCAATGCCACCGCCCCAGGTAGCAGGGCAGGGACAGGCCTGGCTGCCCCCAGTGCCCACGGTCCCTGCCCCGGGGACTGTCCCAGCCAGGGACAGCAGGCCACACAGTCCCTGCTCAGCCAGGCGAGGGCGCTCCGAGCCCATGGACCAGCTCCAGCAATGCAGGCCATGAGCTGGGGTCCCAGCTGGACCTGCTGCCCTGCCTGGGTGCTTTCTCCTCCTCCTGCATCCCCTCCATCTCTGCCTGTGCAGCCAGGAGGGGGAAGGCTCCCTCCCCGCCCCTGCCTCGAGACTCTGGTCTGGGGGGCACTGCATGCCCCACCACGCATGTCCAGCTTCATGTATGACTGGGCCTGACACCTGCCCGTGCCAGGGTGGTGCACAATGCACTCCGCGGGCATGCCTGCATATGTGGATTCAGGTGGCTGTGCCAGCATTGTTGGGGGGACCTGGTATCATTTGCTCAGGGACATCCGTGCAGCCTAGTGGTTAGAGCAGGGAGCCCCAGATACCTGGGCTCCCCTCCAAGGCAGGTCCAGCTGTGTGCCTCAGTGTCCCCATGTGGCTGCGGGGCCCTCAGGAGGCCTGGAAGGTCTGACGGCGGCAGGTGACCGACCCCACGGGGACCCCTGTCCTGGTGCGCAGATGGCTGCCCCGCTGGCAGAGCATTCTGGTAATGCCAGGCCAAGCCTGCCCCCCCTAACACCGCAGCACCTGCCGGAGAGCAGGGCCAAGCTGCTGTCCGAGGCGTGAGCTGCAGCTGCTTGCAGCGCCCCCAGCCCTGCCCCATTAGATCATGAGCTGTGCTGACGTGAGCCTGTCCAGATGCGGCCGTCAGCCGCCAGCGCCTGCCACGGCCTGCAAGCGCTCTCCTGGCACAGCCTGGCCCCTGCACACGTGCACCCGAGAGTGCCTCACAGCCGTGTGCCCCCCCCCAACACACACACGGGCAAAGGAAACGAGTTTGTACCCTCTTCTGTCCTTCACCCCCACCCCCCTGCGCCATCTCTGCTTTGCTGTGCAGTTTTCCTTGCTCTCCCTGCAGAGGTTTGTGTGTGTGCGTGAATGTGTCTGCACACGCATGCATCTATGCTAGGATGTGTTTGTGTGTGCGTGTGCATGAGAAAGAGAGTGTCTGTGCTACAGTGTGTATGGCAGCACACCTGCCATGAAAAGGCACTCACCTTTTCATACGTGCCGCAGCATGTATATGCCTCGGCAGGAGCCAGGCGCGTGTGTGCGTGCGTGCGTGCGTGTGTGTGTGTGTGAGGGCAGGACCCAGTGCTTGACCCAGTGCTTCCTCCCTCCTGCCCAAAGCATTCAGGCCAGGGCCAAGCGCAGCCCGGCCGGGCGCGGGGCCTGGGGACTGAGCTTTACGCTGTGCCAGTGTTGCTGTGCTGAGCGCTCAGGGCCCGATTTATCTTGATTAGCAGAGCACTTTTCAGCTCCTTTCTGATCATTGGGGGAGGGTGCTGTGAATGCTAATAAAATGCTAATTGCACCAGGAGGCCTTGGGGCCTGGATCAGCTGCAC
>NW_017729018.1:8851695-8855083 GCF_001723915.1 Gavialis gangeticus | reverse complement strand
AGTGGGAGTGGGGTGTGGGGGTGATGGCTGCATGGGAGGGGGATCCAGAGGGGCAAGGATGATGCCAGGGGCACAGAGGTGAGCCTGCAGGTACCAAGATGACTGTTGGTTGCGTGAGTGTGAGCGGTTGTGGGCACAGGAGATGGAGGGCTGGGAGCACAGCTGTGGATGAGTGTGGTGTATACGTGCAGGTGTGATCACAGCCATGGATAAGCAGAATGTGTACGCACAGGTGTGATCACAGCCATAGATGAGCACGGTTTGTATGTGTAAGTGTGATCACAGCCATGGAGGAGTGCAGTGTGTACATGCAGGTGTGATCACAGCCATGGGTGAGTGCGGTTTGTACACACAAGTGTGATCACAGCTGTGGATGAGCATGGTATGTACATGCAGCCATGCATGAGCATGATGTGTACACACAGGTGCGACCGCAGGTGTGGAGGAACGAGATGTGGGCCTACAGAAACCAGGCACTAATGCCAGGGCTCCCCCTGCCCTCTTCTTCTTGCCCTTGCCACAGCCTCCCCGATGCCCCAGGCGGCCCTGGCAGGGGCAGGGCTGGGGCCAAGCAGCAGAAGCCCCCCAAGCTCCCGCCGCGCAGAAACATGAATGAGCCTCTCTCCACCCCGTGTGCAGCTGCCCCCAACTCCCCTCCCTGCCTGCCCCTCCCCCACCACTCGCCTGCCAGCAGCTCCAATGCACTAATTGGATTCCTAATGGCAGTAATTAATTGGGAAACTTCATTACCAGCTTGTGCGACACAGAGCTGTGGGGAGCTGGGGGCCGGGGGAAGGAGGAGGGAAACAACGCAGATGGAGCCAGACCAGACAATGCAGCCGTCTGCCTGTGGCCGTGGTGTTGGGAGCAGGGTCTGGGCCATGCAGCCGCGTCGGGACATGCCTCCGCTCCTCTGTTGCCCCCTGGTGGCTGCCCCAGCCAGCAGGGTCCCCCCAGGGCCCTGCCCCTCATGTACCAGGGCTAAGCGAGGCGCTGGATCGACCCCTTTGGCCTCCAGGGACCCCCAGGCACCCTCCACGCCAGGCCCTGGCTGCCGCATCCCCCTGGTCCCCACATCAAGATGCCAGTCATAGCTCCAGTCCCCTAAGATGGAGGCTCCTGCCCCTGCCCAGCTCCTGCCGTGGCCTTGCCCACCAGGCATGGAGGCCTTGCCAACGCCTCCCTGAGTGTGTGTGTGTGGGGGGGGTCTCTGGGCCCACGTCTGGGACCACCTGGCCCCGCCACTGGCAGCAGCACTGGCCGGACCCGCTCCCAGGAAGCCTTGCTCTCCGTGCCCCTTCCTCACTGCCCTTCCCCAGACGGGATCTGCCCCTGCCTCCGTCATATTTCTGCAGTGCACCAGGCAATCCCCCCCGCCATGTCCCCTGTCTCCGAGGTCCTCCTCACACCCCCTTCCAGTCCCCCTGAGGCCCCACAGCATGGGGGAGCCCTGGGAGCACCAGCAGGGCAGAGGGGGACCCAAAAAGCTCCCTTGCACCCTCCAGCCCGTCCCCACCCCGGTATCGCCAGTCCACACCAGCAGCTGCACCCCTCTGCTCTGTGGGGGGAAGAGGCAGGGTCTCAGGGCAGCCCACTGGAGACTCTGTCATTGCTCCCCCCTCTGCCAGCCCCCCTCTCCCGGCGCCACCTCATCAGAAATGAGATCAATGTCAGGAGCTGGAGATTTTTAATTCTGCCACCCGGCTCCCGGCTGACAGCTCTGATTAGAGCAGCTGTTTGTTAGTGTTCCCATCCTTGGGGGAGGGGGGGGTCCTTCTATGCAGGGGAGAGCAGGGGGCAGCAAGGATAATGTGGCAGTCTCCATGTTGGGATGGGGCCGCGTCTCTGTGTGATGGATCTGGGCACCCCCCAGGAGTGGGCACCTGCAACGGGCACCAGCTGGGGTGGGAAGAAGGGGGCTCATCCTAGCCACTCTGATGGAGCAGGATCCAGATGGACCCCCCTCGCCCAGCAGCCCAGCTGGGAGCAGGCCCCGCGAGGACTCCCATTTCTGTGTCCCCCCGCCTGTCCCAACACCCCCTGCACGAGGCGGGGTGGGGGGGGTCTGCTGCCGACTGTGCCCCAGCAGCTGGCTCCACGCATGCGGCTGGACCACAGCCACTGACTGGGCAGCACAGCCTGTCTGATCCCTGCGATGCTGCCTATGGGTGTCGGGGGCGAATCACGACACCTGGCTTCTCCTGAGCTCTGCCACTGCATTACCAGCTGCCCTTAGCTGCATCACTTGAATGCAGCATGCCTCAGTTTCCCCACTTCCCTCTGGCAAGGCTCATCAGCCTGTCCTGCCTCAGCCCTGCCTCTCACCAGGGAGAGGAGGTTGATATGGGGGTGGAAATCCTCCGGAAGGGAAGGAGGATGGAGACTGAGGGGAGCGCAAGAGCAAAGGGCAGCATCAAGAGAAGCTTCCCGTGCACGCCGAGCAAGGGCCGGCTAATTGTTACGGACAGATAAACCCCGGAGCCCATCAATAATTCAGCCCCGGGAAGTGCCAGTGCGTGTCTGATTAATAATGGATCAGGCTGCAGCCCCCCTCCCCAGCTAAAAATACCCGCTGCTCACTCTAATGCCTTCTGACTGCCTTTCAGCTCCCATTAGCCAGCACAGGGCTCCCCCCATGGCATCAGGGCTGCCCAGGGGTGTCCAGCCAGCGGTGACTGGGGTTGGGTTGCCCTGTGATCGCCGTCGGGGCAGGTAGCCAGGGACGGCAGGAGAGGCAGCTTCCAGCCTGGATGGATCAGCTCTGCTGAGCACCCTTACCTGGCACCCTGGGGTCCCAGAGCCACAGCCCTGTGATCCTGATCCCAGAGCCACAGCTGCACAGACAGAGGCACAGCCCCCCTGGCCTAGGTCCCATGTGCAAGGCAGACCCATGGCCATCCTCTCTGACCCAGGCTCATCCCTGCCCTGCAGCCCCTGGTCTCAGTGGGCCCCATCTCCTGACGGGGCAAGGCTGGCAGGGCCTAGTCCCAGCCCAGCTCAGGTGCAACCCAGCTCTCAGCAGCTGGGTGGAGGAAGTTGCTTCTCTGTGCCCTAGGACCCCAGAGCTGCCCAGGCAGGGCTCTCCTTACCCAACTGCTAGTCTCTCCCCTCTGTTCCCCCAGGGGCAGAGAAGGGAACAGATGAATGGAATAATGGTGTTGAGTCAAAACAATTTGCCCCCTAACACAGAAGACAGACAGCACAAGCTGATGCTGAAAGGACACCATGAAGCTCCCCCCCTTTGCTTGTTGGTAATTCTGACTAGAGTTGCACAGGACAGATTATAGTTGCATAGATGTACTGAAAACTAGTAGCATAACCTAGGGGAAGAGAGAGGGCAATTGGAACACAAATCCTCAAGAGTGTCAGAATGGTATCCCGCACCACC
>NW_017729018.1:8842492-8846695 GCF_001723915.1 Gavialis gangeticus | reverse complement strand
ATCTGCAGACACCAGCCTCCCCATCCCCCCCCGCCCGAGTCACCCCTTTGCCCTTCCCAGCCTCCTGCACAGCAGGAACCGCTGACTCAGCAGCCCCCCGGCCTGGGGAAGGCTCCATGGCAGGGAATCAATCGCTCCCCCTGGCCCCGACAGCCGTGCCTGGTGCTGCTCTGGCCTGCGCCATTCAGCAGGGAGGACGCTGGGGCCCAGTTTCCCCCACACCGCATCCAGGCACTGATGTGCCACGGAGGAGCCGGGCTAAGAAACATGTCCAGGGTCATACAGGACATCAGTGTCAGACAGCACATGCCACGACAAATAGGGCAGATCCCAGTGCTCAGGCACAGGGGGGACACAAGCAGTGCTAAATAGTCTGATCCAGAGACAGACAGAGCGTCTCTGCTCCCCCTCACACCGCTCCGAAGCCCCTGAGGACCTCAACCCCTGGAGGTGGTGCCAGGCTCTGGGGCCCCTCCTGAGAGCCAAGTTCATCCCCTGCTGGGGCTACCAGTGGGGAAACTGAGGCACAGACACTGGACTCACGGGGGACAGCTGTCCCATCTCCCAAAGCCATTGCTTCACTTACACACCAGCTCCTCTCACTCCCCAGTATCCCCCCCAGAGCTGACACCCGTTCCTCCATGATCCCTAGTGCATCGCTGTGACCAGTCATTGCCCATGAGCTTGGTGGGGTGGCTCAGGCTGGCGGCACCAGGGCACTGCCAGCTCATGGTCCTGGCCACTTGTGCCAGGCTGGCAGCGCTTGTGCTGGCTGCACCAACCACAGATGAAGCCTCACCCTGCACCCTGGCATCGCCCCTGGGGATGGGGGCATGGCGGGCGCACCAGGCTGTCGGCGGGGGGAGGCCACCGGGGCACCGGTGCCATTGTTCTGCGCTGAGCATCTTTCACCTTGAAATGACAGGCGACGCAACTGGCGGGCTCCCCCTCGTTTCTATGGAAACAGGTGTCCTCCAGGAGACGGGCTGGGATGGTGCCAGGACACGGGGACAGAGTCAAGGAGAGACGGACAGGACGGGCAGCAGTGTTGGACACCCAGGAGAGGAGAGGCTGTGGCACGATCGCTCCCCACCTGCCTGCTCCCCCCAGGCCCCTGCAGGTGTGGGGGGTGCTGGTGAAGGCCCTCAGGGCCTGGCATCAACGATGGACTCAGCAGGGCCTCAGCCCCCTCTCCCATACAAGCCATGCCCCCCCTCACTGCCGACCCCTCTGCCCTGCACCCCACACCCACAGGGCCCCCCGCGGCCACATGTCCCCTCTGGACCTTCTTGCAGCTCCTGGCTCTCAGCTGTGATGTCCTTCCCCACAAGGCCGTCTGTTCAAATCCAGGGGCTGGGAGCCTGGCAGTGCTGGGCCAAATTCAGATGCCCCCGCAAATAAGTTGATAGGGGCTGGGGTGCTGGAATCACCTGCGCAACAGTGCCGGCTCCGGGCCCATGTGGGCTGTGGGAGCTGGCATGTCCTGCTGCTGGGCTCAGGCGAGGCCCCTGGAGGCTCAGGTGGGCAGAGGCAGAGTCACAGATGGGTGCGGGGCTGGCTGGTGTTTAATGGCCAGGGCAAGAAGGGTGCAGCGGTGGGGTGGGGATGATGGGGGCACCAGCACAGAGGACACACAGTGGGGTGGGGATGGGAGGCAAACCCGTGCACACACAGCGGTGGGGCTGGCTGGCTGGCTGGGGGCAGTTATAGGGTCCCCCAGGCTCTGTGTGTCATTGTGCTTGAAGCCTTCCCAGGATGGGGGGGCAGAACCATGGGACAGGACATGGGGCCTGTTTGGGAGGGACACCCAGAGCTCCTGAGACCCCAGGACTGGACCCACCTGGTGCAGGACGAAGGAGGAGGCTCTGGTGGGATAAAGTTCTCCCAGGATCAAGCAGATCCCTTCCCAGGGGGCACAGCAGTGGGTCCCCTCCCAGGCTGGAGCAGGGGGCTGGGGAGGGAGGGACATGACCAGGGTAGAGCTGCGTGGTGGCAGGAGCTGCAGGACTGGGGTGGAGCCCCTTGGACAGGCCGAGTAGTTGCAGGGAGCAGCAAGTGTCCGGCACCGGCGTCACAACATCTGCACAGAGATGGGGTACAGCAGCGAGAGGTGCTCGGCACCCCGGACGGGCAGCTCCCGCGTGGTGTAGTGGTGCACGAGCTCGGGCACACTGGCGAAGGGTGCGCTGTTCTGCCCCAGCACGAAGCGGTTCTCCCGTGTCCGAGTGAACTTCATGTGCATGAAGCCCTGGCTGCTCCTGGGGACAGAGTGAGGCGATGCACCGTGAGCTGGGCGCAGAGGCAGGGGTTGAGCAAAGACGCTCCAGCCGAGTGATACAGCTAGGCAAGCAGATCTGTGTGTCCTAGACCCTACACTGCTCACACAGCACGGGGACTCTTCTAGCTCCTCTAGCTTTTGGCATACAAAGCTTTAACGTTTATCCCCACTGAAGGCCTTGTCTGGCCTCCCTGGGCAGTGAGATTAGCCCAGAAGAGGGGAAGTGACTGGCTCAGTCATAGGTATCCTGAGGCTCCCTGCTGGATTTAATCCCTTCCGTGCTGGGTCTGCCATGGGGGTGGGACAAGGAGAAACCCTGGTGGAGCTGGGGAGCTCCCTGCCTCTGCCATGGCCAGGCCTGAGTCACTGCAGTACGGGTAGGTATGGCGCTGGCAGGCTGTGAACCCCATGCCAGGCCATGCCCTGCTCTTCTCCAAGATGTGAGATGCAGCCGGCCCAGCCCCTCCAGGCGTGGGGAGGATGGTTCCAGCAGCCAGCGCTGGAGGAGCAAGGCCAGCTGCTGCCTGTGATCGCCACGTGCCGCTGCGATTAACCTGATGAAATATTCATGCTGGGTGCTTCCGTGTTGCGCGGAGCCGCACCGACAAAGCACCCGCTGGCCCAGCTTTGATGCGGGGCCCTCCGCTAATGAGCAGCAGATGTTCCAGGCGGGGAGGTCACGGGGCTGCACAGTTGGGGACCAGCACCCGTGTGCAGGGGAGGAGCTGCACAAAGCTTCTGCGGAAAGGGGGATCCTCTCCTTCTACCCGGGACCTCCGAGCCCTGCACCTCAGTCATGGCTGAATGACCCACCTGTGGGGCAGGCCGGCCTCATGCTTCCCATCCCCAGGGCTGACCTCTTGGCCAGGAACTCCTCCCACTGTGGAGAAGGGAACCCAGGAGTCCTGATGTGCCCCTGCCCAGAACCGAGAGCAGAACCCAGGAGTCTGGACACCCATCCCCGGGGTGGAGCCACTGGGCTACAACTTCACCATGCAGCAGCACCTGGATGGGTGAGCATGGAGACCCAGGAGCGGGAGCAGTGCATGCGCACACACACACACACGCGCGCGTACATGCACACACATGAATCATGGAATCATAGAGAAGCACAACTGGAAGGGACCTCTAGAGGTCATCTAGTCCAACCCCGTCTAAGACCAGATCAGCCCTCTCCAAAACTATGCACACATGCACACACGTGCATTTACACACATACACGTAGGCAGCAGGGGGGGACAGTCCCAGGCACCAGAGAGAGGGGGCTTTGGGCATGGCACCATGGAAGGGACAGGGGCATCTGTTTCCTTGGAGGCACTGTGGGCTCTGACCCCTGGTGTAGTGACTGGGACGGTCCCCTGGGAACCCCACAGCTGACCAGGACCAGTGCTAGCAGGGGCCCTGGACCCGACTAGCCACAGTCAATGATAAGGCTGCCGTTCCCCCTGCAGAGCAGCTGGGACCTGTCCTGGATTTTGCTCTAGTGACAGCCCATCTGCCTCCAGCAGGGCCACCTGCCTTGTGTAACGCCCCCACATGAGACCCTTGGCCCCTTGGCAGCCCAGACATCCCTTCTCCCTGCATGGCCCTAGCCCTGGGCATTGCAGCCATGCTGCCGAGCTCTGCCTGTCCAGCCACAGGGCCTGGGAGCGAGACAGGAATGCAGCAAGCCCAGCTCCCCTTCCCCCAACACCCCCCCAGACTCCCGCCCCCTGGCCTCCGGGGCTTTGGCCGCCTTTGAGAGGTGATGCCAGGCTCAGCCACCCGCCTTTGATCTCGCTGAGCTGTGTCAGCTACAGCAGCCCCGGCCTTTATCTCCTCCCAGGCCTGTCAGATAGTGGAGATTAAGCTGCCTTCTCCCTGTCCTGCCCCAGTGCACGCGCGCACACGCGCGCGCACCCCCCCCCCCATCCCCTGCCCAACCC
>NW_017729018.1:8838656-8842049 GCF_001723915.1 Gavialis gangeticus | reverse complement strand
CCCCCCCCCCCCCCCATCCCCTGCCCAACCCTCTTCCATCACCTTTCTCTGGTATCAGTGGCAGGTCACTGCACAGAGGATTTGCTTAAATCAGGCAGCTCTGCCATCCCCAGAGACAAACCCCGGGAAGTGTTCGGGGCGGGGGTGGGTAGTGGTTAGAGCAGGGCTGTGGGAATCAGGAGTGGGCAGCTCTGGTCATGAATCTCTATGCAGTGGGAGCCAGGTGGGGCTTGGGTGGGGGGTAGTGCCCGACCCAGGGGAGGAGCTGGACACCCTCTGACTCCTGGACTCCTGAGTTCTGTTCCCAGCTCCCCAGCTCCCTGCTTCGGTTTCTCCCTAGCTCACACCTTGGCAGGCTGAGGGTAACTGCTGAATAAGCCACCTCCCCGTGGGGGAGCACCCAGGGGCGGGGAGGTGCTGTGCCTGGCACTGGGGGGCAATGAGCGTCTCACCTGAGGGACAGGGAGTAGTCGCGGTGGCTGGTCTCACTGTTGCGCACCAGGTAGCTGCCTTCCTTGCAGAGCGTGAGCAGGTTCTCAGCGTCCGCCCGGCTGATGGAGCCGTGGTACCACCTGGCCCGAGCGAGAGGGGCACTTCAGTGGCAGGGGACATCCGAGGGAGCCCTGCCACCTCAGGGGCTTCCCTCGAAGCCCCAGCCGCTGGAGGCATAGGATTAGCTGAGGAATCTGGCAGGGGATGGTCAGAGCCTTTGGCTGGAGCGTACGAGCTGGGGGCACCCGGCAGTGGTTAGAAGGACCTGTCTCCCTCATTTTGATCCCATGATTTCCACCCCGATCTCACACCCCCGGGGGCCTGACTGCCCCAGGCTGGGCACAGCCTCAGGTCCCCCGGCAGGGCTCCCCCCAGGAGAGGGTCTGTCACCGTGGCATCTGGCCCTCAGCACCCCCACATGGCTGGGCCAGGCCCCCGGGACTTACGTCTGCTTCTCCAGCGGGAGCGAGGGGTCCACACGCTCAGCCATGGGGGCGCTGCGCTCCGGGCTCTGCGACCGGCTGGGCTTGGCACTGCCTGCCAGGGTCTGGGGTGGGTGCCGGTGCTCCTTGGGCTCCCAGTCGGGGCTCTCAAATTGCACTGTGGGGAAGGCAGCACAGCAGAGCGTTACCCACTGGGCCAGGGGCAGGGAGAGGCTGGGGGGCCCCTTCCATAGCTCCCAGGTGCCCCCATGGCCCAGCAACCTCCCACATCTGGTGGGTTGAGCTCAAGGTCCCATCTCCAGCCCCAGACCAGTCCCCCACTACTCGCACCTGCAAAGGCCCGGGAAATGTGGTCCTTCTTCCACTCCCAGGGCTGGTCGTACTCGTCTGCTGGCCGCTCGTCGTCCTGGGGCAGGCGGCTCTCACGGCCCTTGTCCTTGGCGTCTCGCTCCCGCTCCTCATAGGGGGTGTCGTACAGCTGCAGCCCCTTCCGGGACTTCTTCACCCGCTGCCCATCCTGCTCGGCCTTGCACTGGACGTCTGCAAGCCAGGGAGTAGGGGGTGGCACAAGAGGATGGGGCAGGGGCAGGGAGAAGGGATGGGGTGTGGTTGTTGTGGTGGGAGGGCAGAGGAGGGGTGCTCCTGTGGGAGGGACGGAGGCCAGGCAGGAGGTGCTGGTTCAAAGGGGGCCACTGGCTGCCAGGTGTACCTGTGCCTGGTACAGGTAGACAAGCTGCCAGGGGGCTGCAGCCCCTTCCATTAGCCCACCTCTCAGGGGTGGTCTTCCACCCAGGAGCTCTACTCCCCGGCCCAGCCACCAGGCCAGGGCTCTCGGTAGACTTGGGGCAGTGTTGGAGGACCCCTTCCCCCACAATCCTGGGGTGCTGGCAGTGCCAGGCACAATCAGAGCTGGCTGCCCATGGCCGCACTTCCCTGCCACTACACGCTGGGCATCATAGGGCTCCACGTAGCCATTGTTCTCGGGCAGCGCCTCGGCCTCCCCATCCCCACGCAGCTCCTGCTGGGCATCAAAGGGGTCTGAGTACTCGCTGTTTCCGGGGCCCTATGGTGGGAGCAGGCGCTTAGTGCTGAGAGCAGGGTCTGCCTTGACCCACGTGCTCCAGGGTCTGGGCCACTGATGGGAGTCAGCTGCCTCTTGCAAGTCTCCCATCCGAGCACCGACTTGGTCTATCTCTGCTTAGCCTGCAAGGCCTGATGTGCTCACTGCTGGCCTCAAGTCCCTGGAGGAAACCCTTGTAGGACACCCCCACCCCATCACCCACTGTAAGCCTGGGAGCTGGGGGCTCAATCCCAGGCCTGAGAGCAGGGCAGCCCCCCCTGGCCTGGGATCCAGGACCCAGAACAGGGGAGTCACCCTCCAGTCAAAATCCAGCGCGCGGGGTACCCCACCCCACAGCCCCAGCCTCTGAGCCCTGGCCCCAGACACTGCACAGACCCTGGGCCCCTGAAGTCCATGTGCATGTGTAAGTGTGTGTGTGAGTGTCTGCGTGTGCATGTGCAAGGGCTCAGAACAAGGCAGAGGAGTGAAGTGCATGCCCCCTTCCCCTTGATCTGTGGCCCTCCCCAGGGGTCCTCTGTGGCTGGGAGCAGCCAACAGGTTGCAGCAACCACAGCCTGTAGCGGGTCTGGCATGCAGGGCGGTGGGAGCTCACACGGCTGGTAAACACCCCAGAGGTGGCTGCAGTTCAGCATTGTCAGGAAGTAGCCCCTAAACCGGCCTATGCCCGGCAGCTGCCCTCCAATGCCATGCAGGGGGCCAGACCCCACCCAGCGGAGCCGATGGGCTAAAGCAGGGGTTCCCAAGCTTTTTAGATCAATGGGCCACCATCAGGGCAGCTTGCCAGGCAGCCTGCATGCCACGGGTTAATCAAGAGGGGGAGGGGAGCAGTGCCATCCTCTGACCACTTCCCAGGGCCCTGTCCACCCCGCAGTCTCCCTGGGCATCCATGGGGGCAGGGGAAGGGATCAGCCCTGGACAGCTGGTATTAAAGACCTGGTTCATTGCCAGCCCAAACTGCGGCTGCTCTGTTGTCACCATAAATTCGCCACCCAGAGCCCAGGCCCCGGCTGGGAATTTACTGCTGGCATTTGAATGACTGGGAGCAGGTGGAGACAGGGAAGTAGCAAGGCAGGGGGAGGGGGAGCAGCATCCCTGCCCTGCCCGTGACCTCCACCTTTGCCCTCAGTGCCTCAATTTTCCCAGGGTCTGGCCTGGCTCACAATGCCAGTGCCAAGGGGGCGTATGGGGTGCAGTGTGACAGATCCCTTGGGGCAGTTGCTCCCCCTACATTTGTCTCTAGCCACAGAGCTGAGAGCAGACATGCTAATGAGGGGCTGGCTGGGTGGCACCCACCTCTGCCCACCTTCCCTGCCAGGAACCCACCACAGGGACACTGAGGATCCCCCACAAAGACTAACTTTACATCATGCAAATTTT
>NW_017729018.1:8832077-8833656 GCF_001723915.1 Gavialis gangeticus | reverse complement strand
CAGGGACACTGAGGATCCCCCGCTTCTTGCTGATGCCCACCTATCCTGCCAGCTGAGGGGTGCTTAACCCATCCTGTGACCCACACGAAAAAGGGGAAAGTCTCTTATGATCTTCCGAGGTCCCATCCAGCCCTAACGTCTATGAAATCTATGAAAAGCCCCTGCACCGTGGCATGGAGCTACAGGATCCTGCTTATGTTGCAGCCCGGATGCTCACGGAGCCCAGAGCCCCCCAGCACAGGGGCTGTCTGCTTCTTCGGGGACCCCTGCCTCTGCCCCGAAGAGCACGCAGGCAAGGTTGAGACGGAGCAGGGGTCTCACAGAGGTGGGGAGAGAGGAAGTGAGTTGCCCGGTCTCCCAGCAGGGAGTCAGTGGCAGGGCTGGAATTGAAATCGGAGCCCCGGGCTCCCGGCCAGCTCCCCACCACGTCTGTCGAACAGCCCCCCACCCCTCCCTGCTGCAGGCTCCTTTATTGCAGGCTTCCTGCCAGGAGGTGAAACAGAGTAAAAAGGGGAAAGAGCAGCCAAAATCTTCCCCTTCCCAGGGAGGAGATGGCCCCCTGCTTCCCCCTCCATTAGCCCCTCAGGGCATTTGCCTTTCACCCCCAAGCGCTTTCCTGGACAGGATCATTTATCATTTCAGAGGCCTCTGAAATGCAGCCACCTCTGGGGCCCGGGTCCAACTGGCTAGCCATAACAGGTAGAGCAGCTCCTAGCAAGGCGTGAGAGAGGGGCACAGCCTCTTAATCAGGACTTCCTAGCCTTTAAATGCTGACGGGGGCGAGTGGGAGAGAAACCCGGTCAGACCCAGTTCACTCTCCCTGCCAGCATCCCTCTCTGCCAGCCTGACACCCAGGAGACGGGGCTGGACTGGCTGACGGTCTGCCGCAGTGACCGGCTGCGCTTGTGTTCGCTGGGGACAGGAGTGAACTTCAGTCTGCCCTGCTGAAACCTCACGGTGGCTGCTGGGAAGCAGGACAGCGTCTGGCAGGGACCCCGGGGAGCGCGCCCCTCGTAGCTCAGATGAGGACCTGGGCCACGGAGGAGAGGCAGCTGTGTCTATACCAGTCTCCAGCCCAGCCCCGGCTGCTCAGCCCACAAGACCTGCCGCGCTCACGCCCGGCCTCAAGTCCCCGGAGGAAAGCGCTGCAGGACGCCCCCCACCTGGTGCCAGCCCCTACCTGCTCCACCTTGCCCGCGGGCTCCTCGTCCGCCGTGGCCAGCAGAGCCCTGCTCCTGCTCAGGTCGGCGGACTCCACTTTGATGAGCCTGTGCTTGGGAGAGGGGAACTTGCCCCCCTCGGCGCCGGCCCCCTTGCTGGGAGACCCCCCGGGGCTGGGCTCCGCGTTGCCGCTGTCCTCATAAGGGTCCTCGAAATCCAGGCTCTTCTGGGCGCGATAGGCCTTGAGGATGTCGCTCTCGCTGTAGTCGGGCTTGGGGGGCTGCGGGGGGGGCCTCCTGCTCCCGAAACTCAGGTAGTCCTTTAGCCACCTGGCCATCTGTGCCGGGCTGCGGCGGCGGCTCGGGCTGCCCTCAGCTCATCCTGCCCGCCGCGACGGAGCCTCCGGCCCGGGCTCCGC
>NW_017729018.1:8829830-8831620 GCF_001723915.1 Gavialis gangeticus | reverse complement strand
GCCCGGCCCCGGCAGCTCCAAGGCTGGAGGCTCAGCCCTGGAGGGAGGGCGCCAGGGGGGCTTGTCAGCGCCCTCAGCGTGTGCCCTCAGTCACTCCAGCGCCCACAGCCAGCCCGCGCTTCCGCCGGACGGCTGCGCAAGCCCCGCCGCCTTCCCGGGGGCAAGGCAGGACGGGCGCGGCCTCCCCTCACCCCTTTGCAAGGTGACGGAACATGTCGGGTCTCCGGGGCTGGCCACGACCAGCACCGCCAGGCCCCACCTCGTCGCCTCCCCTCTTAGGGCCGAGAGCGTCCTTTAAACAGGAGCCTCTGGGGCCCTCTGAAAACTTCGGCCTTTTGTGCCTGGTGGGCACGACCTGACCGCGGCTTATCGGCGCACTGCTGTGTTTGACATTCATGGAGCCGGGCGCCACTGCCCCCCGCCACGATTTCAATCTCTTCCCCCTGCTTTTGAGAACAAAGGTTGCTTTTCGGAGGGTGGGAGCTGCCGCTCCTAAAGGGGAGACGCGGAAGAGGCCTGTAATTGTCCTGCTTCACGTGCTCTGCCAGGAGGGGTTTTCCCCCCCATCCAGCTGAACAGTTGCTGACAGATCTCATCAAACAAACGCCAGAACCGCGGATAAAGGCCGGGCATCTGAAGGATTCATATTTGAAGAGGCTGCTAATTAGAATGCGTGTGTGGGGAATGATAATTGTTCCCTGAATAGAAGCATCACAGGGAAGGCGTGATGCGGCCTTCGCCGCTTTGCTCCCTTTTGATGCCCTGGCTTCGCATTTCCTGTGGCACCGCTCGCGCCCGCCCCGCACGCAGCCGAAATAAGCCCTGCTTGTGAAGTCGGCGCAGAAATAGATCCCTGCTCACTGGGTTTTGAAACGAGGGTTAAGCAGTGAAATCCCGTTCCTCTACTAGGGCTGCACCCTGGGGTGGCGAACACAGGGCTGGAGCCCAAAGCCACTGGGCAGATTACCACGGGCTTCAAGCAGCTCTGGGTCAGGTCAGAGCCCAGACCTCAGTGTTTAAGCCTTGGAAACAAGCCTCAGGGTATGATCCTGCTACGCCCCATCCCTGTTACTGCGGAGGGCGGCAGGATCTCCTGTGTGCATCTCAGCACCCAGCAGGGTCAGGCCTTCCACTTGGAAGCGGAGCTAAGATTAGGCCTGAGATTTACCCGCTGACCTGGGTGCAGGCAGATGGAGCTGCTGTTGGTACAGCTGGGGCTCAGCCCTGTTGGCACGTGAGCTGCCCCATGCCACGGCGCCTGGCAGAGACAGCCTGTGCTGAGAGCAGGGGAAAGCGCGGGCACACAGAGCAGGAGAGGCAGAAGCCCAGGGGTGCACCGTGCTGGGGGAGTCTGGCAAGGCTGGGCTCTGAGCCGAGACAGGGCTTGGCGCTGCCTGCGTGGGGCATTTGTGCCCTGTGGCCCAGGCTTGGGGAGGGGGCTGCCAGCTCACGTTTGCCAAGAAAGCCAAACTCAGTCCCTGGATGGTGGGATTCCCCCACCAGCTGCCCTTGGCTTCTGCCCAGGCTGGATCCGATGCACTCCATCATCCCCTCCTTGCCCTCCACGATCTTTGTGACTCAATCCCCCCCAGCGCAGCCCCGCCATCCTGGAGGGGGGCAGCGAGGGGGCTCTCCAGGGGCCAAGGAAACTGCATCAATCGGATCGCTTTAAGCTGGACAAAGCGCTTGTGAGCTCCCAAGGGGCTGGCGCGGCCAGATTAGATGCAGCCTAGCGGGCTGCTTCATCCCTCTCAGGTTTCTGTAGCACACCAAACCCCCTCCCCACCGGG
>NW_017729018.1:8828220-8829802 GCF_001723915.1 Gavialis gangeticus | reverse complement strand
TCAGATCCACAGGGGCTCATCCCTGGCCCCCCTCCCCACTCCATCATCCCCCCACCCCCACAGTGCCGGCTCCCCCGGGCCAGAAGATGAATTGCCACTGCGGGTAATGAAGGGAGATGAAGAAGCAAACGGCGCTGACATGTCCAATTTATTACGGTGGCCCAGCCGCCTCCAACAGGCAGCAACACGGTCGCACTGCCAGGATCAGCACCGGGGGGAAGGGCCTGTGACATGGGGCTGAACCCCAAGGAGCTGCTGACCTGCAGGGCTGGGGAGAAGCAGAAGAAAGCTTGTCTGGCTCAGCAGGGACAGGGGGCACTTGAGAGGGTGGAAGAGGGGAGGCCAGGAGAGGGTGATCTCACCCCCAGGCTCCCGGAGATGGGGAAAGTCACAGGGACACTGGTTCTTGTCCCTGGATCCAGGGCTCTGGAGGTCGTGGGGCTGCTGTGAGCTGTGAGCCAGAGCTCATCACTGCTGGCACTGGGAGTGCATCACCTTGGCAGCAGCTAGGGCAGAGGAGCTGTGCTCTGCAACTGGGTGGGAAGGAGACAACACACCAGGCCTAAGCCCTGCCCAGCACATGGGCTTGACCCAGCCACGGGCGTGGGAGTCGCAGGGCACGATCCTGCTCCTTTGCCCCTGCTTGCTATTCTGCCTTGGGCTAAAGCACCCTGTGGCCATCAGGCACCACAGTCCCTGGGCAGCAGAATCAGACCCTAAATGCCTATTAATCCTACTTCAATTTATCCATTTCCTTGTAGCCCCAAGCTTCCCAGGGGTCAAAGCCAGGATGGCCCCTTCCCCAGGTGGGGAAATGGGGGCACAGAGCAACAATGCGGCAGGGCCAAGGTCAGCAGCATTCCCGAGCAGGATGTCTCATCTCTAGACACCTTAGCCACAACCCCCTAAGGGGGCTTCTGGACAGGGGAGAGGGACTCGGATGCAGGCACAGTGGGGAGATGCTGGAGAGCATCCGCTGCTGGGCAACCTGAGGAAACATGGGCATGGCCATGACTGCAGAGGGCCACGGGGCACAAGGGCTGATGGGGGAGAAGGTGGGTCTGCGTTGTGCTGTGCTGCTGTAGAGCTGCTAGTAGAGGACATGGGGCTTAAGTGGGGAGGAAGAGAGGGCTCTAAGCTTGGTTTGCCTTATGCTGCAGCAGGGTGGGTGGGAAGCAGAAGCCACTTCTGCTGAGGACACTGTCAGCACAGCATGCCCCACACTCCCCCAGCACCAGCTAGACTAGTACCAGCGCAGACATGGAGGACGCTATTAATCACTGGTGCTGAGGGAAGAACATAGAGGCTTCCCAGCCAGGTGATTTAGTAACTTGCTGCCTCTCCAAGCAAGATGGTCACATTCCAAGCTGGCCACAGAATTCAGGCGTCCCTGTTCCAGCAAGCAATGAGATTTGCACTGAGACAGAAGGATGGGGGCAGGGAAAGAAACTCTTTCAGGGCCCTTTATTGCACTGAGAGTGAACTGGGTTAGTACTTGGGCAGCCCATGTGGACAGTGAAGCACCATGTGGACAGTGAAGCACCCACACTGGCTGGTGGTCAAAAGAGGAGCACGGGGAAGG
>NW_017729018.1:8818852-8823220 GCF_001723915.1 Gavialis gangeticus | reverse complement strand
GATGGTCACATTCCAAGCTGGCCACAGAATTCAGGCGTCCCTGTTCCAGCAAGCAATGAGATTTGCACTGAGACAGAAGGATGGGGGCAGGGAAAGAAACTCTTTCAGGGCCCTTTATTGCACTGAGAGTGAACTGGGTTAGTACTTGGGCAGCCCATGTGGACAGTGAAGCACCATGTGGACAGTGAAGCACCCACACTGGCTGGTGGTCAAAAGAGGAGCACGGGGAAGGGTAGTCAGTGACGGACAGAGGCAGGCTATGCTCTCTGGGAACTCCATGGCTGTCACCATTACCACCCAGCTTAGCTGCCAATGCACAGGTAACAGATCCCAGCTTCAGCTGGTGGCATCTAGGGCTCAGCCCTGCTGAGGCTTTGCTTCTGCACCCAAGCTGGACAGCTCTGGTTTGCGCATCTCCCTCCCATCGCCCCTGCCCCAAAACCCACAGCAGGAAGCTCACTGCGGAGACGCTGACAAGCAGCAGTTGTCTCCTCTAATGGAGCTGCGTCCCCTGGGGGCTGGTTTGCTGGTGTCGCCATCACTCACACCAGGCTGACAGGAGCCGGGGTAGTGGATGGCGATACAGAGATGCCTGGCGGCGATCATGCTCTAGGGCCTGGTTTGAAGGCATGCTGCAACATGACAGCGTATTAGCAAGGCTCTTCCCAGGCAGGGAGAGCCGCTCTGATTACAGATGGTCGGCAGCATGTGCAGATGGCCTGGGACGCTCTCTGCTACAGGAAGCCAACTCTATGGTCAGCTTTGTTATGCAGAGTGCTGGCTGGGTG
The DNA here is from genome assembly GCF_001723915.1 of Gavialis gangeticus. Classification (NCBI taxonomy): domain Eukaryota; kingdom Metazoa; phylum Chordata; order Crocodylia; family Gavialidae; genus Gavialis; species Gavialis gangeticus. The sequence goes on along the minus strand of NW_017729018.1, from coordinate 8,822,432 downwards.
AGGGAAGGTAATCCCAGTCCTGCTGCACCTTCTGACTGTGCCCCTCTCATTGGCTGGGGGAGGGGAGCAAAAAGGAGAGCGGGCACTCTGGGTCAGTCGCTGGGGCTGTCTTCGCTATCCGAGTACGCCCCCAGCAAGCTGAGGGAAGAGCCCTGGGCTGCTGGTGCAGGCTGGGTCCCCGCAGGCAAGGGAATGCTCCGACTCCCAGCACCTAGGAGCCAAACAGTGGATTTGGTCAGTTGGCTTTCCCCAGTGCTGGACCTCCCTACGGGCTTCCCCGCTGCAGCCTGGGCTGACAGCCATCCCCGAGGCCCAGCACCTTCTGAGATACCAGGCAGCAGGGGCCAGCTACAAGGCAGATTCTTCCCACCCAGTCTGAAGCCAACCTCCCTGGGTGATCTCCAAGGTTCTCCTGCTGCCCCCTGGCAGTGGCAGGAGAGAACAGCAAGATGTCTGGGGTGCCCAGTCTCCTCTTAGGCTCAGAGGAGTCAGTGAATGGTGGAAGGGAGCAGGCAGCCAGGCACAGGGACCTCCAGTAGTTAGGGGTCTCTTCTGCACATGTGCACAGGAGAAAGGGGCTGATGAGGGTGCAAGGCAGGAGAAACTCCTGCTTCTGGGCCATATGTGAAGCTCAGTGCTTGGATCAGCAGTGATCCTTAGTCTCACATGGCCCCTCCCAGCATTTAGTACCATTCACAAATGAGGAATGGGGCCAGTGTTGTCACCCCTATTAGAATACAGCCCCCTCAGACACTGGACACAGCCAAATATCACATGGCAGCTTTGGACAGAGATTAAACACTCCAGGGAACTATGAGGCCAGGTGGGAATGACAAGACAGCGCTAACCAGGTCCTCTGACATATAGTGCCACCTCCACAAAAGGACTCAGGCCAAGAATGGCTCTTGGGACCTTATAGCTCTAGATCTGGGGTGCCCTGCTACCCATGGGATTGGCAGACACCTGGGCTCACCACCCCAAGACCAAGGGAACTGTGGTCACGATAGGGCTTGTACGCAGGCATGTGGACCCACAGCTAACCTGCTAGTGTCTATAGCCCCAACCAGCCAAGACTGATCCAGCCAGCTCAGGAATCAGCCACCCCACCTGCTCTGGGGACTCATCAGGCACCTGTGATGGCTGAGAGGCAGGGAGGGGAGACACCATCCAACTTAGACCCTGGCCACTGGCCCTCCAGAGTGCTGCCTGCCATTACCTGTGCTCGGCAGTGCTGGCAGCTTCCCCATCCCGTTTGCAACAGCTGAGCCTGGGTTCTGCTTCTTCACCGTGACCAGCCCAGCCAGCTGGGGCTTGCTGTTGAGCTTGCCCACACTCTTTTCCCAGTTCTCTGCCCTCAGCTTCTTGCTCTGGGGCTCAGTGTCCTGCAGGAGACAGAACAGATTCATGCTTTCTGTCCCCCAAGCAGCTGCAGCAGGGCTGGGGGGGAAAAAGAAGGGCTTTGCAAGACAGCACCAGAGAGCAAAGGCTGTTCCAAGCTGGCTGCCTAGAGGCAGCATCTGGAGGGGCCTTTTCTTTCCATCCGTACAACTACCTTCCTCCCTTCTCCCAAGGGCTGCATCCCTACAGCTTGGAGCATTTAAAATGAGCATGGAAGAGACACTAGTCAAAAGGCACAAGCTGGTGGCAGCAGGATGAGCTGCAAGCAGTAAGGCTTTTATGATCTCCCATTTGTTGGTGGATGGGGTGGTGGATGCAACTCACCGGGAACTGGAGGGCTCCAAAGATCAGTGTTGGGATAAGGAACATTTCCCAGGTCAACAAGAAAAAATTCTTTAGTGATGCTTGCCAAAATGCGGAATAAGCTTCCAAGGGAGGTGGTACCAATCTCCTTCCTTGGAGGTGTTTAAAAGGAGAGACCTGGCTGGGTCCAGCACTCATTCCTGCCCAGGGCAGGGGGTCGAACTCGATGATCTAATAGGTCCCTTCCGACCCCAACTTCTATGAAACTATGAAACTCCAGCCTGGGCAACCTTGAAAGCTCAGATTGGCTCTGTTTGCCAAAGGAGAAGGGAGACCGGGCTCAGGTACTGTTTGCAGGCCTGTGTTGTATATCTGTGCCAGGGAAGCAGGTCCCTAGGTTGGGTTTTAATAGGCAGGACAGGAGAAGGGACAACTGTCCTGCTCTTTGCTGTGCTGCTGTGGCATCCCTGCGAGCAAGTCAAGACAACAGGGCAAAGCCAGCAGGGTGGATCTGCAGCTGCAGCTCACATCCAGCTGGGACAACTCGCTGCCTGAGCTGAGGACTGAAATACACAGCAAATGCCTGCCTGCCCAGGGACTCAGCACTGTGGACTCCCAGAATCAGCCCCTGCAAGCCAGCCGCGTGGGAAGGCCCACCCCTGGGCTCACTTACCTCCTGGAGGAAGTCTGTGGGTTTCGGTTTTGCTGCCGGGTGCGGGGACACTTGGGCAGGTTCCTCGTCCGAGTCGGAATCTTGCAGCAACCGCCGGCTCTGCGCCTCCTCCAACATCGCTCTGCAAAGGGAAGGGGTCAGCCAGGGAGGTGGCAGGAGCTGCCCCATGAGAAGCACCTACACACTGCTCAGGGGCAAGAGCTGGGACAGCAGTTGCCACAGAGCTGATGGGCACAGTCCCTCCCCCACTGCCACAATCCTGCAATCTGACCCATACTTCATCCCCATCCCCTTTTTTAAAGTGAAGCTCAATGCTGTAGCAACGCATGAGACTGACAGCACAGAGGCCTCCTTCCATCTAGTTCCGTCAGGGACACAGCTTTAGGAGCTGTTCCGACAGCCCAATTCAACTGGATATCATCCAACTCCAGAGCTGCCACCTCTAAGACAAATTCAACCTCCCAGGTCCAGTCAGCAGCACTCACTCCTGGACAGTTCAGGCACCAGCCACACTGGTTCTCCTCACTGTTCACTCAAGGTGGAAGCATCCCCCAGTACGAGCCCCACTGCATCAGATCTCTACAGTGCTGCCCCCCTACACTTCTGGCTGCAAAGAATGAGACGATGGCCAACCCCAGCAGGGGCAATAGGGCAGGCTCCAGAGTGTAGACTCCCACAACTCACTTCAGCTCTTGCTCGTCTTCCTCCTTCTCCTGGCGTTTCTGCTCCTCCTCATACTCCTTGTACTGCTTCAACATAGACTCAAAGTCCACATTTGCCTGCCGCTGGTTGAGCTCCTTCAGCTCCTGCAGGTTCTCCAGAACCTCCATCTCCAGCTTGGAGTCCTTGGTGCGGTTCTCCAAGACCTGGCGAGGAAAGCACTGAGTGAGCCACACCACCACCTCCCAAGCTCAGATGATAGCAAAAGCATCAAAACACATAGCCCACAGACTGGTTCCAGCTCAGAGAGCCATCTCACCAGGCCCATAGTTTCACAGTTTCTAGGATCGGAAGGGACCTGAGCAGATCATCTAGTCCGACCCCCTGCCATGGCAGAAAGAGCACTGGGGTCAAATGACCCCAGTAAAGTGGTCATCCAACCTCCTCTTAAAAACCCCCAGGGTGGGAGCCTGCACCACCTCACTTGGAAGCTGGTTCCAGACTCTAGCCGCCCTGACCGTGAAGTAGCGCCTCCTGATGTCCAAC
>NW_017729018.1:8817175-8818762 GCF_001723915.1 Gavialis gangeticus | reverse complement strand
GTAAGGTGGTCATCCAACCTCCTCTTAAAAACCCCCAGGGTGGGAGCCTGCACCACCTCACTTGGAAGCTGGTTCCAGACTCTAGCCGCCCTGACCGTGAAGTAGCGCCTCCTGATGTCCATGGGGTTGGAAATTTGGGGGCAGGGTGAATGAGAGTGAGACCTGCTGCAAGATTCACTGCTACAAAGCCCCAGCAGGCATACATGTCAGCAGTAGGAAGGAACAAGCAATGGGTACAGTAACAACTGTGCTGCTGCTTGCCCTATTGCTGCTCAGCCCACTGCGCCCAGATTCAACCTGGGAGGCTCCTGGTGGTTTAGATCCCACCCAGGGACCTGGACAGGTTTGAGACTTCCTGATCTACAAGCAATGCTGACTGCCCCCCCCATTGGTTCAGTATAGCTCTTGGAAGGAGCAGCAGGCACATGACAGTAAGGCTATGAAGAGCTTAGTTTGCAGGACTTAAGTTAAGTGCCTGTCATTCATTCTAGGACAGGACAGAACCTGCTCACAGCAGAGACCGTGGTTACTGTCCATCTGTGCCAGCTCCACAGGGCTTCAGAACTCGGACAGCACCTCCTATAGACGAGTATCTGTATGAGGTCTGGTATTAGCTGTCTCCCCTTGTATAAAATGCTGGCAGGAGCTAGAGGCCACCTGGCTTCTGCAGGGGGTGGTGTTCAATACCTTCATGGGATTGTTTAGCTCTTCTTCATCCCGCTCCTTCTGCATTCGCTTCTCTTCCTCCTCCAGAAGTTTCTCCGCTTGGAAGTTGCGTGTGGCCCCGTGCTCCATGGTGTAGTCCGTGTTCTCAGGATCTGTCTGAGGAAAGCAGGGCGGGGGGTGGGGGGAAGACAAGGCAACAGTTGGACATGTACCATGTGCTCTGGGAAGATACTGTGCCAGTCGCAGCCAACACATTCAGGGTTGACTTCAAACAGCTCATCTGCATTTCAAAGTGATGCAATCCTTTTGGTGTTGTTTTATTCACACCACTGCTCCAGTAGCTCCTCTTGCCAAAGGAAAGATCACTTACAGCCTAGAAATGCTCACCATCCTGCTAACACAGCTGGGCTACCTTAGTGCCCTGTTCTGATCTTATAAAAATCAGACTGTTAGAAGGGGAACATGCTTCAATCAGCGTAACCCCAAAATCTGATGTTATAACAGCAACACTGACGGGAAACGTGCCCCCTTCAGGGGCTAGAGCGGCTATCTCCCAACACCCCTGATCTAACCAGTGTACCAGGCTCCCTGACCTAGCAACAAGTCCAGACGAGACACAGCGGTCAAGAGGCATACCTTGAATGTGATCTCTGCTAGGCACCGGGTGCACTTGATGTAGAAGCGGAAGATGGGGAGCCCCAAGTACATCTCATTCTGCACCGTCTCCTTGCGGGCGTTAAACTTTTTGCCCTTGTAGATGTACTCCCCACATGTCTTGCACCTGAAGAGGGAGAGAGGAATCCAGCGTAATGCAAAAAAGAACAGGAGCAAGAGTCTAACTAACGTACAGGCAGCCTGAGCCCACTGTCCACCCAGCAACCTCATTCCCAACAGCCATTCTAGGAACCCCAAACGCCCACA
>NW_017729018.1:8802991-8812175 GCF_001723915.1 Gavialis gangeticus | reverse complement strand
CCCCACATGTCTTGCACCTGAAGAGGGAGAGAGGAATCCAGCGTAATGCAAAAAAGAACAGGAGCAAGAGTCTAACTAACGTACAGGCAGCCTGAGCCCACTGTCCACCCAGCAACCTCATTCCCAACAGCCATTCTAGGAACCCCAAACACCCACAGCAGAAAAGCAGCAGAGATGTCCTTTCCCATTTGGTTTTGATCAGCACCACTAAGGTGGAATAACACCTACATTCATCTCACTTCCTGCCTTGGGGCCGAGGGGAACCTGCACACTCCACCTGCTTAGGTGCCTTCCTGCCCCCCCTCTGTATCTCGGGATCCCAAAATCAACACAGAATAAAATTAGTGCCAGCAGACAAGTCGTTATATTATACCCATTTCCGGGGATGTAAACGTGTGGCAGAAGCATGCAGTCTGTTGAACAACTCGCTCAAAATCCCATGGGCAATCTGAACCTGAGCCAAAACCCTGACTTCAACTCCCAAGTCCCTGTCCCATACGCTATCCAGCAGATCCTCCTGCTGCCTGCTGGGTTTCACAAGGGGCTTCCCCAGAACAAAAGCAGCTTAAACAAATGAGCCATAACATACCACAGAAAAGGAGAGGAAAAGAAAGGCTGGGTAACGCTGACACATATTTAGCAGTGCTGCTCCCTGCCTGATTGACAGACCCCTAGAGATGAGCGGGGACCTTCCCGGCAGCCGGGCTGCACGGAGAAACGAAGCTGCTTTGCAAAGTCGGGGCTACATCACCCCAGGGCTGGCTCCACGCCTCACTGACAGCTGCCCCTAGGACGGCTCGCTGGCTGCTGCCGCTCTGGGGGACATCTGCCTCGTTTATCAAGAAAGCGACTGAAGTCGCGCAACCCTCCCTTGCTAACGAGGCCCTGGCGGCGCCTCCTCCCAAACACAGAAGCCGAGCTGAGAGGGACGGGCTCACCCGGCCCCGCTCTTACCGCATGTTGAAGGGCGCCATGAGCCGCACCACATACTGCCGGTCCTTTGGGAGCTTGAGCTTGGGGATCTTCGACGGGTCGAAGTCCGGCGGGTAGTATTTCTGCGGGGGCGAGGGAAGGCCTCAGCAGGGTCCGCGCCCGTGGGACGGGGCTCCCCCAGGGCTGAACCGCCCCCGCGGAGGTCAGAGGTCAAAGGCCCTGACCCCTGCCCTTGCCCCACTACCAGCCCCGATCCTGCCCCTCCCCTACTCCAAGCCCCGGACTCACGTTTAAAACCTTCCGCTCCGACATCTTGCTGGCGCTCCGCTCCCTACCCGGACCTGCGGCACTTCCGGGATCTCGCTCTCGCCCCCTCCTCCCCACCGCATTGGCTTGGAAAGGGGCGCGGCCTGGAATTCTGGTTTCCTATTGGTTCGCGCTGCTGCCCATCACCACCACCCCCCGCCTCCCGCGTGCTGCAGGTCAAGCGGCCCGCCCGCACGCCACAGCCTGGCGGAGGAAGGTTCCGGCTGCACTTGGTTCCCCCAGGCTGCGGGGTGCCGGGCTCTTGGGCGAGGAGGGGCCTGGGGCTGCCTCCCCGGGCGTGTAGCACCCTGCCACGGCCCTCCCTGCGTACAGGGCTGCAGGACCAGCCGCCACGCTGATCATGCCTTTCCTCATGCCTTGTTCTAACCCAGGGGCAGGCAATTATTTCCGGCGGAGGGCCGCATGATAGGCAGCACAGGGCAGATAAATATTAATTCTCTAAATTTTTTGTCCACATCTTTTCTGTAGTGGGGGGCCCAAAACTGGCCACAGGACTCCAGATGTGGTCAGTGCAGAACAGAAGGGAAGAATCACTTCCCTCAATCTTATCCATTTCTTGGGAAAGCCAATGACAAATGAAAGACAGTAGCTAGCAAATTGACACTATATCCCAAATGCTGAAAGAAACATAAGACCAACCACAGTGCCATATAAATGCAATATATTTCTCAGATAATTTTCCTTATTTGTTTCTCTGCAGTACATACTCTGTATTAAAGAGCTAGAATATTGGAATAATTCTAGACCTGGTGCTTTGTAGTTTTCCTGGCTAAAAAGTGCATGTTTCAGAGCAGGATTATTTGAATATTACAGTTATTCTAATCATATTGTGCCTTGATTACAAAATGCTTTACCTATAGAAAATCAGGTTGTGAGCTAGCTCTATATTGCTGTCCTGGTAAGGCAGTGAGCAACATGTAAATAGGTCACCCAGATCAGCTGATGGTCATCATTAATCCAGTGCAAACACAAATAATACTTGCATGGGTCACAGGCACTAGTCCATGGGCTATTAGAGTCAGGAGCTCAGTGCCCTGTTTGGGTATTTTCTTGGTAGGTTCTGAATCAGGGGTGGGGTGGTGGGGCTGGCACTGAGGCCGGGGACATGGGCATCTGTTCTAGGGACAGAGGAGGAGCAGGCACAGGGGCTGGGAAGAGGGTCGGGGGACCTAAGCTCCAGAGGAGATGCAGCATCAGTGAAGGGCTGTGCGCTATGGCAGGGAGGGAGTGGTGTCTCCCATGGCCAACGTGCCTGCATTTCAGCCCAGTCTGGAGGAGGCTGTCCATGGCACCTGCCCAAATAGCAGGAACCTTCCACTGAACCAGACAGTGCGGGCAAAAGTCTCGTGGCCACTATGGGGGGGCAAGAACATGGCATGTAAGTCAGTTGGGCCCTAGTTTTGGGGTGGAGAAAGAGTGATGGGAACAGAAGAGGGGAGTTTTACAGCACCAGAGACCTCATCCCAGCCTGTCCTTGCACCTGGACTTGCTCTTGGGTGAGTGGCTGGACCCAGGGGCCTGAATGCAAAGGCAAAAGCAAGTTAAATGAACCCCAGAGGCTTCCTGGTGGCCCCAGCACTGCCCCCTCCTCAGCGCCGTTTCCAGGGGGTCCCCGAGGCTTGTGGGCTCCAGGCACTGTACTCCCCGTAGTCTGTGAGGTCCTTGGCTGCCACTTGCACGTGGTAGATTGCCCCCGGGCGCAGGCCGGTCAGGATGAAGGATGTCTGCTCATATGGCCCGATCTGAGGGAAGGGAAGGGGTTAGGCTCCAACCAGCTGCCCCACAGATCCTGCCAGGCCACAGGGCAGGGGAGGGTTGGTGAGGACAGGCAGGGCTGGGAGTCAGGAGATGGAGCTCACTCTGACAAGCCTCACCCTGTGATAGAGGGAAAATCACTTCCTCAAGAGCCAGTCTCAGTGGGGAGCTGCTCCGGAGGGACACCACCCCCAGCCTCCAGCTTGCTGGCCTGGAGGAGGGCTGGGGCCCTGCAGTGGGTTAGGGCCCAATGCACATGATGGGAGGAGGGAGAGTGGTCTCCATGGGAGCCGTAGGATGCAGGGCACGGATCCTGTCCCTCCGGGTGCTCTTGTAGGAATCTCCACAGGTAGATCGGGGTCACCTGCTACCATAGGGAGCCCAGTACTGGGCAGTGAAGCCATGTACCCTCCACAATCCCACCCCTAAGACCCTCCACCGCAGCCAGGGCATGGCTGACACTCACCGTGCGGGGGCTGCCAGCCCCCTGCCTGGTATAGCGGATCAGGTACTTGAGGGGGAAGTATTCAGGGAGCGGCCACGACCCTGGTGGCTTCCACTCCAGCAGCAGCTTCTTGCTCTCACTGGGGATGGCAGAGACTTGCAGGTCCTCAGGGGGGTCCGGCCGAACTAGCACAGCACACAGAGACCCTGATACCCACAGCGCAGGCCAGGTGGGCAGCGCCAGATTTTTGGCACCCCTTCTGGCAGTGCCAGCTGAGCAACTAGTGCTCTGTGGGGCTCATGGCCTGGGCCCACCACCCACAGACTCTCAGCTCCCCCCAGCCAGGCAGTGCTCGCTAGGACACGACGCTCTTAGCTGCTGGATTCTCTTGCCCTGCTCTGGTGCCCCATGCTTGGCTGTTGTACCTGCCTCCCCATCCCCTTCCCCAGGGCCACCAAGCTCAGGGGCAGTGCTGGTAGGTAGTGGAAACTGAACCCAGGAGTCCTGGCTGTGCCACGTTTCACCAGTAGCTCTGGGACTAGAAGCAGGTGTCCTGGCCCCTGTCTCCACTGGACTGCTCTGCTCTGCTCCCCCATCTCTTGCTGAGGGTCACACAGCAAACCAATGGCGGCAGTGGGAATAGACCCAGGAGCCCTGATTCCTCACCCCCTGCCCCTGCTCTAACCACTAGCCTACTCACCCTGTTCTAAGAAGTATCCCCCCACACCATCTTCCCACCCTGCCCGCAATAGTATGCCTCAAGCACTCTTACTGATATGCTCCACGATGAAGGGGAAGAGGCTGGTGGCAGTGCCCAGGGGGTTCACGGCCGTGATGTTCAGCACGTAGGGGGTGATGGAGAAGAGCTGGATGTCGCTGATAGTGCAGCTGTTGGCCCCGGCTGCAGGCTGGACGCACTCAGTCTCTCCCCCCTTGGCCCACACGCCATGCCTGGGGGGTGGGAGGGGCATAGGTCACTGCCTGGCAGTGGCTGGCTCAGGGCAGGGTGGGGGCACTGCCACAAGTGTCATGAATTCACAGATCTCAGTGCACCGGTACTCTCCTCGGGCTTTGTGCTAACATGGCTCTTTGGGATGAGCCTGGAGTCTGGACTTGGAGATGGGGGACATCCTCCTAGTCTAGGCCTGGGGTGCGGGGGGCCTGAATATCCCCAGGGGCTGATTTCACTGTCCCCAGCAGAGTCCCAGCCCTGGGAGGGAGAGACCTCTCACCTGTATGTGGCAATGAACTCCATGTCCAGGTGCACGTCAGCTGCCAGGCTCCAGGTGCAGTTGACTGTCTGGGGATAGCTGATGGCCCAGCACTCGATGGCAAGCTTCCCAGGGGGCACTGCAGGGGGGGTAAGGCCTGGGCATCACCCCAGCTGGCAGAGGAGCTCGGCGTGCCCCTGGGGAGCTAAGCCCTGCTGCAGCCTATCACCCCCACCCCTGCAGGCAGCAACCTAGCTCTGGCTGGACTGCACCAGGTGGATGAACCTGCCCAGCCCCTGAGCGGTCTCTGAGCTCAGCCTGTGAGATCCAGAGGGCCTGGGTTCAATGCCAGCAGCAAGCTCAGGGGTCCTGCACAGTGAGGGCAGGGGAAGGGATAGACCCCCCCCACACACACAAATGGGAGGGAACTCCAGGTCTCACTCACAGCCCAGGCGCAGCCGGATCCTCTGCAGGGCCTCACCGCTGGCAGGGTGGTGGCAGCTGTAGTCGCCCTCCTGTGCCAGGCTGGCATTGGGCAGCACCAGCACATCTAGGGCTGTGGCCACGCTTGTGCCGTTCACTCGCCACTCCACGCCCGCGGCCCCAACAGGCACTGCACAGCGCAGCAGCACATCGGAGCCCAGCACGCTGTGCTGCAGGGGCCAGGGGTCTGGGGCGGAGACAGGGCTGTCGCTGCCACCTGAACTGGATTGTGGCTTCCGGGCTCCATGGGGAGCCTCCCCACCCACCCTCACTGGCTAATTGCTCTTCTTGGACCACAACGCTCGAGATGTGAACTGGAATGGGAAATTGTGGAACAAGAAGATGCCCCCAGACTGGATCGGGTGGTCTAATCCAAAACTACTGGTTCTTATCCCATTACCTGGATTAGCTTCCATAAGCCCTGGGTCCCTGGAGGGGTTCACGGCTTTGTGTTTCCCTCTCTACCTTCCCGGCAGCACCCCCCTTTCCCCACCCTTTATATTCTGGTCACAGCTTTCCCTTGGGCAGCTCTGCTCCCTGCAGCCCCTTTGCAGGTCTGGCCCCCTGCTCAGGGAAGCTCACGCTGCCCAGCTCTGAGGCAACCAGTCTAAAAAGGTGCAAACCTGCTCTGCCTTTTGCCCCAGTGCAGCGGCCAACCCTCCTTAACTACACCATGCCCGCTAGGTCCCGGCTGGCACTGCTGCCTCTGCCTTTCTCCATCGGGTCAAAGGCCTTGGAGGCTTTGCGCACCTCACCCTAGTGTCTTGCCCCCAGAGGCAGCACTCAGAACTCCTGGGTTCCCTGGCCCTGCTAACCAAGAGCTGGCCACGCTCCTGACAGCCCAGCTCTGCCCTCAGCCTTCTCCTGCTTCTGCCCCAGCCCTCATGTCACAGGCTGCTATCTGCTGGCTAGGACCAAGCCATAAAGGCTTCCAGCCTACAGGAGACCCCATCCCCTGTACCCAGACCCTGGTGGAGACAGGCTCCAGGGCTCAATGGGGCACTTGTGCGCTAGGCCCTTCTGCCAGGGAGGTCCTGGAGACATGTGTCTGTGCCACCCCTCCTACCTTCCTCCGTGGCGCTATCAGCAACGCAGGAGACTGGACAGGCCAGCAGGACCAGGGTGACTTGCACCATCCACCTCATCCTTGATGTCCCAAACGGAGCCTGAAGAAAGAGCAGCTGGGGGCAGTAGCTTGGCCCCAGTGATGTCAGAGGGGTTGGAAAGGCCAGCTCTTGGGAGAAGGGTCCTTCCCAGGGGATGACGGGTCACGCTCCCAGCACTGCTGCCCCGGCATGCGCCAGGTGCCCAGAGGATGCTGCTAGCGCCAGCCCCAAGCTGCCTCCCTGAGCCATGCGGAGCTGGCTGGGGGGTTGGGGCTGGCTGGGGTTAGTGTCCCCCAAGGGTTCCCAGTGACTCCCAGTGGAGGAGATATGGGGCTGGGCCAGGCCGACACAGGCAGTGACACCCAGTGCCGCCCCAGGGGCTTCCAAGGGCACTACCTGCCCCAGCCCCCCCTGGCATGGGGCCAGAGGGGGATTTAACCCCGTCGCTAGCTGAGGCCCCACGCTTTATCTGCACCAGCATTCAGCTGGGGCATCCCCTGGGGGGTTAACAGGGGTGATGCTGGGAATAGGGAAACAGCGGTGTCATGAGTTCAGGGGAGTTTCCCAGGCTGGGGAAGGGAAGGGGAGTGTGTGTGTGTGTGTGTGTGTGTATGGGGGGAAGAGGGGGTTGGAGGGGACACTGCCCTGCCTGGCAGCTTCAGCCCAGGCCTGGGGCTTTCCCCAAAGTGCCAGGATCATGCCCCATGGGGCAGGTGCCAGCCCATGGGATGGGGCAGGTGGGGCTGTCTGCCCGGGAGTTCGGTGGGGCAGGTTGAAACCAGGCCTGGAGGGGTGCAGGGGGAGTGTGGTGCAATGGAAAGAACAGGGCACAGACCGACCAGGTTTGGGGTCCTTCCTCTGCCACTGCTCTGCTGGGTGGCCCTGGGCAAGACCCCCATCCCCATGCCTCAGTTTTCCCATCAGGGTAATGGGGAACCTCCTTCAAGGGCTTTGTGGTCTGTGCTGTGGGGGGCTGGGCATGGATGAATGGGGCGAGGGCAGCACCAGGGCAGCAGGGCTATGGGTCTGTGGCCAGTCCAGACCTGTGAGCTGCTCACGCTTACCTGGGCTCCATCCATGACACAGGAGGGGATCATCATCCTTATACAGGCAGCAGGCTGAAGCCCGGGGGCCCCTGAGGAGACCCACCCGAGGGAGTCTGGGACTTGAATCCAGGTCTCTGACACAGCAGCCTCCTCACAGTCCTACCCCAGCCCTAAGCCCTAGTGTAGACAGGCCTCCCCTGCTGTCCCTGCCTGACACAGTGGCTTCCTCCAGCCTGGCACGAGGGTCCCCAAGCGGTAGGCGTGAAAGGGAGCACCTGCAGGCGATGCCATGCTGCCCACAAGCAGCGCCCCCAAACCCAGCTGCTGCCCTGGAGGTGGTAGGAAAGTAGAAGGGGGGACTTACGGGGCTCACGGAGCTGGATGTCCAGACGGAGGAGCCGTCAGTGCCTCTGCTCGGGAAGCACAATCCTGCTGACCTTGGGGCTGCTGCCGCGCACTTCCTCGCACGCCAGCGCAGGAAATTCACCCGCTGGGAGGTTCCCGTGTTGGGGGATGGCTCCAGCACCTCAGCCTGTGGGCGCGGGGGGCTGGGATGGTGCAGGGAGGGATTGCAGAGCCCAGCAGGCCCGTCAGGTGGGCTCAGTGAGTCTGAGGCTCCCCCGGGCTGGGGAGGGGGGGCATCCACTGGGGCTGAAGGAGGCTGGAGCCGGGGTTGAACAGGTGGGGGCTGGCCCTGATCCTGCACAGCGGCTGGGGTCACTGCGAGAGCCTGCAGCCAACGGGGGCTTTTTTAGCCTTCCCCATTACTCACAGCTTCGGAAACCTCCCGCCTGGGCCTCAGAGAGAAACTCCTTCCCATGTGACCCCCCAGCCCTGGGAGAACCCAGCAGCACCAGCAAACCCCTCCTGCCCTGTGAATCTCTCCCAGGCGACCATGTCAGGGCAGGCCAGAGACGCCCCGGCTCCCCCTGGCTCCCTGCAGCCCCAGCCCTTGCCCAGCAACTGGCTAAGGGGAAAGGACATTCACCTCTGGGCACAGGGCAATGAGCACAAGGGGACAGCGGTCTCCAAGGCTCCCCATCAGCCAGGACTGCTGTAGCATTGATGCAGCTGGGGCTGGGAAGCAGCAGGGGGATGTGGCTGGGCCCAGGGCAGAGACCCCTGCAGAGCTGGGGTGCACAGCGGTGGGCTTGGGGGTGCAAGGTAGAGTGAGGGGGTGCAGCAAGAAGCAGGGCTGGCACAGCTGGGCAGGCCGAGCTGCCACCCAGGCCAGAGGCGTGCAGGCTGGGCTGTGTGGAGAAGCCCCCAGCTTGCCCCTCCTGCCCCCTCCCCACTGCACTACACCTAGGACCCTGGCACCCAGGATCTGCAGAGCCCCTCTGTGCTGCCCCCATTCCTCCACCCTCCTGGGTCTGGGCTCCCTCCCAGCTCTGCTGATGCCTCAGCGGCCCCTGCCCAGCCCACCCAGCCCCTTCTGATGACCCACCCCGCTCCCCACAGCACACCCTGACCCGAGTCTCCAGCAAGAGGGGCTCCAGACTGGCAGAGCTGGGTGCGGGAAGGTCAGGGGGGTGGGAACAGTAATTCAGCCTATCCTCCTGGCCGTGCCACCCCCGCGCACCTGCAGCAGCCAGCAAGCGAGTCGCAGCGGAGGGAGTATAAATAATTTATTGCTGTGGTGATGGCAGGGAGCGTGTGGGACGTGAGGGTGGCCTTTCACTCGTGCCCCCGGGAACACGGCCCCTCCCCCCATGGGGGGCTCTGAGTCACAGCTCGGCTGGGAGCCAGCAGCCCCCCAGCCCTTCTAGAGGCCTCAAGGTAAGGGCATGGATGGAGAAGGCGGTGAGAGCTGGACATGGCCCTGCTATGAGGTGCAAAGCTTAACCCACCCCTGCCTGGGCTCCTGCTGGCACAGGC
>NW_017729018.1:8793393-8797991 GCF_001723915.1 Gavialis gangeticus | reverse complement strand
CAGCTCGGCTGGGAGCCAGCAGCCCCCCAGCCCTTCTAGAGGCCTCAAGGTAAGGGCATGGATGGAGAAGGCGGTGAGAGCTGGACATGGCCCTGCTATGAGGTGCAAAGCTTAACCCACCCCTGCCTGGGCTCCTGCTGGAACAGGCCCAGGCCCAGGGACGGGCAAGCAGAGGTACCACATGTGCCTGGGGCTTGGTGACAGGGCGTGCACTAAGGGCCGACTAGCCACAGGGCCCAGCCACACACCAGGCTGGCCTACGCCAGCGTCCGGCTAGTCCCATGTGTGAATCCACCATTGTCTGGCTTGGGGTGTCCCTGCCCAGGCTCCAAGAGCCGGGCTGGGATCGCTGACCCCACAGTGCTCATCTGCCCTGCTCCTGCAGTCGCTGCATCTTCAGGATCTGGCCCAGGAGCCTCTGCACATCTTCGTCCATGTGGCCCTGTAAGGAGATGGGGGTCACACCAGCCTCCCCCAAGCCGGGGGCCACAGGAGATGTCTGTCCTGGCTCAGCCCCACTGCCAGCCCCAGGAGCTGAGTCAGGGCAGGACATCGCTGGTCCCAGAGGTAGCCATCGCTGCAGGCACCAGACACAGCCATTTCCCAGAAGGAAGAGGTGCTCACGGAGCTGGCCAGAGCCCGGCCCCCTGCCCTGGAGTGGGCATTGCTCCGGCCCCCAGCCCAGCCAGCGTCAGGGGCACAGCCAGCCCCTACACCTGCTATCACAGGCTCGGAGAGGCAAATCTGGCCTCTGCCCTGGCGTTTAGGGTTGGGGGGGTTCAGGGCTGGGGTCCTGGATCTGGCCTGGGGAGCGGGGGGGGCTCAGATGGAGGTCTCCCTGCAGAAGCACACACAGCCACGGCCCCATACAGGCCTGCTCTTCACCATGCGGCAGACCACAGACAGAGGAGGCAGGCGTTGCACATGCCTAAGCCGGCGGGCACGCGTGCACACACGCACACGCACACGCACACACATGACTCGGGGGCTCCGGCGTTCCACGTGAGTGACCTTCTGCCCAGCAGGGCCATGCCGGCGCCTGTCCACCCCGCAGGGGGGCCTTCCACCAGTCCTCCGGCCTGCGGTGCCAGCTCCTGGGAACAAGGGCCCGGCCCCCTCCCCCGTGAGGATGGCGTGTCCAAGGTCCCATCCTTCGGCGCCAGGGAGCTCAGGGGAGAGGGGCAGGGAGAGGGCAAGAGATGTAATTCCGGCAGGTGCCAACCGGCCTCGTTGCCAGCCCAACAGGCAGCCAGATCCCTGCCCGCCCATCCACCTGCACCTGCACCCCCTCATGCATGTACCCCCTGTGCCCACTGCCTCAGCCCCCCTTGCCCCCACACTGACCTGAACGGCATAGAGCAGGTGCCCCCGATACAGTGAGACCACTTTGCTGTGGTGCCTCTCCGTGTCCTGCAAGGCAGAGGGAGCCCAGAGTCGCACTGTGGGGCCGGCTGGACCAGCCCATGCCCTCGGGCCTGGTTCCCCCTGTGCCGGACACAGCGCTGTCCACGGGGGGCTACCCCTGCCTGGATGCTGAGGCTGGCAGGGGTTGCAGCGTGTCCACTCCGCACTGTCTGCGGATCCCAATGCCCTAAGCTCAGCACCCGGGTTTCAACCAGAATCCAACCTGCAGCCGGCGTGGCTCTGCCAGGCACCTGGGGCCCGCAGGTGATAGCTGCGGGATGGAGGCCTCCCTCCATCCCTGCCCACCCCCTGGTCTCCAGGTGCCCCTGGGTACTCACCGCCAGCTTCTCCTCCAGGGCCTTGATCCTGCCCTGCAGCACCCCTGCCTCCAGCTGGCCCTGCTGTGCCTTTGGCAGGGTTCCTGCTTTGGTGGGCAGCTCTGACAGCCCGTTCAATGCCTCCTTCAGCTTGAAGACTTCCTTTGACAGCTCCGTGATCTGTCGGCAGCACCATGCAGCCATCACAGGCTGCCCCAGGGCCGCTAGGTCCGACTTGTGCAGGACAGCAGCCCCCTGTCTCGGACCACTACAACCCCCCAGGCACAGGCATGCCAGCGTCCCCATCCCTGTACTGCCGCCCATGGGATGCTGGAGCCAATGCTTCCATTGCTGCCACTCCTGGCGGTAACTGGGACATTGAGTCCAGAGCTCACCCCTTCTGCTGGTCTCCAGGGCCCGAAGCTGGTCACCAGCCAGGCACAGATCTGTGCTGCCAAGAAGGTAGAGACTTCAGACATGTCTGAGCCCTGCCTCGCTTTTGCTGGATCCCTAGACCCCATCGCCACCTCCCACCCTTTGTGGATCTAGCCTAGACCACCATCACCACCTACCCTTTGTGGCTCTGGCTCGATTCCTGACTCCCATCTCCCCTTCAATCCTTCATCACTCTGGTCAGATCCCCAGACACCCAGCTGCCCCTAGCCCTTCATAATGTAGTCCAGACCCCCATCTCTCCCCCTACCCTGTCCCCACCTTCCTGTCCTTGTCCTTGACGAGGCGTGCTGAGTCCTCGATGTGGCGGTGCAGCTCCTGGACGCGCTGAGACTCGGCCCGCAGGCTCTGCAGCTGCTTCTCCACGGTGGCCAGCTGGCCCTCGGCTGCGTGCTTCTCGCTCTTCATGAACAGGGCCTCGCGCTGCACCTGGAAGACCTCGGCACACGTCTTCTCATGCTTGCGGCCCAGCTCACTCAGCTTCTGGCTCAGAGCGGTCACCTCGGCTTGCAGGCCACTGCGCACCCGCTCATGCTCTGCCCGTGGCACCGCGCCCTCCCGTGCGCTGGCCAGCTCCCCCCGCAGCTGTGCCGCCTCCTTGCCCTTGGCTGCCAGCTCCCGCTCCAGCTGCTGGGCCCTGCCCATGATCTCCTGCAAGCTGCCCTCCAGTGCAGCTGTGGTGCGGATGTGCTCGGCTCGGGGCACTGAGTCCCGCCGGGCACCGTCTGCCTCCCTCTGCAGCTGGGCCAGCGCGCGCTGACTGGTGCTGTGCTCCTCTCGCAGCTCCTGCAGCTGCTGGTTGGCACGGGCCAGCGAGGTGCTCAGCCGGTCCACTACGTCCTCGTGCTCCTGCAGTGACACGGGCTTGGCGGCCAGCTGCTCCTTGAGGGCCCCGAGCTCCTGGTCCTTGTGGGCCAGAGCCTCACGCAGCTGCCCCAGCTGGGCCTTCACCTCACCGTGCTGCCGCATCAGCTCACCCAGCTGCTGCTGCAGCTCCTGGTTCTCCTCCTCCAGCCGTCGCCCATCTGCCGGGCCCACTGCCCGCTGGAAGTCACGGCTCTTCTCCTCCACGTTCCTCCTCAGCTCCTCCACGGCTGCCTCGGCCCGCCGGCACCGCTCCAGCAGCGCCGCTTTCTCCTTGGCTGCCTCCTCCAGTGACTGGCTGAGGTTGGCGTCAGTCTCCCCCATGGAGCAGGTCGGGCTGGCAGCTCCTGCCCGGCTCTCCAGACGCCCCTCCAGGTCCTTGACCCGCCACTCCTTGGCCCTCAGGTCCTCTTGGGCTTTGTGCAGTGCCACCCGCACAGTCTCTAGCTCGCTGAGGGAGCTGTCCATGGCCTCAGCACTGTCCTGGTCCTCCACTGACAAGATGCCCAGCTGAATCTGCTCCCGCAGGCGCTGCACCTCGGCCAAGGCTGCCTCGTATTTCTCCCGGGTCTGGGCCAGCTCCTTGGCCAGCGCTGACCCAGCTGCTGCCCTTAGGCCCTCGTCGCCATCGCCTCGCTCCCTGCCAGTCCCTTCCTCCTCGGCCCCAGCCTGGCCCTTCACTGCCTTCCTCAGCGCCTCCTCCAGGGTTTGGATCTTCGCCTCGTACTTGGCCTTCAGCTGCTCCAGGCCGGCTCCCGTGCCAGGCTGGCCAGCAGCCCCGGGGGTCTTGCCACCTTCCAGCATCTGCAGCGTGGCCTGTGCATCAGCGTGCTGCCCCTTCAGGTGCTCGAACTCAGCCCGCAGCGAGTCATACAACAGGACGGGGATGAAGTCCCCCGAGGGGTCTAGGTCACTCTCGTCCCTCTCATAGTTCTCCAGGATCTGCCCAGGGGAGAGGGGGAGAGCATGAGATGCCTTCCCTGGGCTCTGACTGCTGGCTGTGGGGTCTGGGTCCCATCTGTCCCTCAGCCCCCCAACAGTGGGGCTCAACCCCACTGGAGACCTCCCCATCACCCCCTACATCTGCCCCAGGTGCCCCCAAGTTACCCCTCGCACCCGCTCTACACTAGGCAGAGATGCCCAGAGGGAGCATTTCTGAGCTATGTCTGGGAACCCTGGGAGAAGCAGGAATGGGAGTTGGATGGGATGTTAGCAGAGATGCAGCAGAGGCTCACAAGGCATGTGGCCACTGGCATGGGGAAGGCAGGGCTGCAGGGGCCATGGCATGTGGGGGTAGGCTAAGAAGGCCATGGCACGTGGGGGCTGTGGTGGCAACTGGATCATGTGCAGACCACAGAGATGGAGGGGAGGACTTGGCGTGGAGGCTGAGGCCAAGGTGCTAGCCAGAGCCAGGTCAGGATGGGGGAAGCCAGGATCCAAACACAAATGGCCTCGCTCCTCACTGGAGAAGGGAAACAGGTGTAAGCCTCCAGCCCAGAGCAGCCCCACCTGGACTCACCCTGAGCTGCTGCTGGCTGTGATAGAGCAAGGAGGGCCTCA
>NW_017729018.1:8786255-8788393 GCF_001723915.1 Gavialis gangeticus | reverse complement strand
CCAGGGTAGGGGCCAGCACCACTTCCCTTGGAAGTTGGTTCCAGCTCCTAGCCGCCCTAACCGTGAAGTAGTTTTTGCGGATGTTCAATCTATACCTCCTCTCCAACAGCTTGTGCCCATTTCTCCTTGTTATGCCAGCGGGCGCTAGGGGAAACACCGTCTCCCCCAAACCCCTCTGGTCCCCCCTAGTGAGTCTATATGAGATGCCCAGAGGAAGCATTTCTGAGCTATGTCTGGGAACCCTGGGAGAAGCAGGAATGGGAGTTGGATGGGATGTTAGCAGAGATGCAGCAGAGGCTCACAAGGCATGTGGGCACTGGCATGGGGAAGGCAGGGCTGCAGGGGCCATGGCATGTGGGGGTAGGCTAAGAAGGCCATGGCACGTGGGGGCTGTGGTGGCAACTGGATCATGTGCAGACCACAGAGATGGAGGGGAGGACTTGGCGTGGAGGCTGAGGCCAAGGTGCTAGCCAGAGCCAGGTCAGGATGGGGGAAGCCAGGATCCAAACACAAATGGCCTCGCTCCTCACTGGAGAAGGGAAACAGGTGTAAGCCTCCAGCCCAGAGCAGCCCCACCTGGACTCACCCTGAGCTGCTGCTGGCTGTGATAGAGCAAGGAGGGCCTCAGGGAGACCCCTGCAGAGGTGGGGAAATGCCATATTACCTGGATTTTCTCCTGCAGCTCCTTGTTCTGCAGCGTGAGGGTTTGCACCTGGTCCTCCAGTGTGGCCAGCAGCTCCTCTGTGGACAGGCTCATCGTCTTCTTGGACAGCAGCACCTCTGCCCCTGAGACAACCACAGAAATCTGGCTGGAGATGACATTCCCCTGCCCCATCCACCCCTGGGACTAGGTCATGGGTGCACCAATGCAAATGGTCCTGGGGTCCAGGGCAGACAGACCAGAAGCTACTCTGGGGGAGCTGCATGCAGCAGGCTGCAGCAGCCCCTCACCAGGAGATGGCAGGAGAGGGGGTGTGCCCCAGGGCAAACAGCTACTGTGGGTTAAACAGACTCGTGAACCAGAATAACTCATGTCATGTAGCTTTACCTTGATTTTTCCTACAACCCTTCATTACTGGGTCTCATCACATGACCCAGGTGTAGGGCTGTGTCCACCCTGATGCCCAGGCCCTCAGCCTCCCCATGTCCCTTCAGCAGCTCGGCCCCAGCCTGCAGCACACACCAGGTGCCAGCCCTACCTGGGAACTCCAGCAGGTCGCCCTCCTCGTCCTGCAGCGTGTCTATGTCATAGCTCGTGTTCTCCTTCTCGTTCTGGGGCAGACACAGGCAGGAAGTCAGGGCCCCAGGGGCCATGGCTCCCCGCATGGGGCTGGCACTGGCAGGCAGACAGCGGCAAACTGACATGTCCCAGCCCTCCTGCATCACCAGCTCCCTGTGCTGCTCCATGGTCCCTGTCTCGTACCTCCAGCGACGACAGGCGGCTCCGTAGTGCCTCCACCTCCTTCCCCAGATGTGCCTTCTCACCCTCGCGCTCGGCCAGCTGCTTCTGCAGGTCCTTTACCTGGGTCAAATGAGGGGATGCATTATCAGGTTGGGCTGCCCCTTCTCTTTCCCATCTGAACTGGGATAGTGGGGACAGATCAGACCCCAGGGCCCAACCAGAGCAGACCTGTGGCCCCCCTAGTCCTATCTATGGTGGCAACTTGTGCTGGAGAAATGGGTGACCCCCCTGTACCCTGGACTGGGCTATTCCTCCTGGCCATGGCCATGCCTGAGGCACATGGGTTCTCCTCCCCTTCCCAGCCCTTGCCTGCTGCCCTCACCGTCGAGCTTGCTGGGTCCCAGCAATGGGGACAAAGTGCCTGGCTCTGTGGTGGCACTTACCTGTTTCTCCATGGAGCGCAGGGAGCCATCCTCCATTTCCTGCCTCTGGGGGGACACAGAGAGGGGTGAGACAGTCACCGCACCACACTAGCTGCTCATGTGGTAGCGCCGTAACAGCATGGGAGTTGGGCAGTGATATTCCCAGCCTAGTGATGCCCCTTCCTGTGCCCACCCCCCAGCCAGCTCCTGCCCCTTCTGTCACAGCTCAATGCCAGGGGGAGCTCCCTCCCCACCAGCCTCATCCCAGCCGCGGGCACCAGGACCAGCACCACTCTGGTACCTCCCGCTTCTGC
>NW_017729018.1:8778669-8781255 GCF_001723915.1 Gavialis gangeticus | reverse complement strand
CCTCCTGATTCAGGTTATCTTGCAGTCCCTCAACATCCCAAGATGCTCTGTGGCCCCCTCTGGTAAGCACCCCCCTTGCAGGGTGGGTGGGCTAGCCTGCACCAGTGCTTCTCTGTTCCTGTTGAGCTGAGCTGGCCCCACCCTCTAGCTGTCACAGAGTTGTGGCAGCAAAGCCTCTGCTCCCCAGCCTGTGTTCTGCTTCTGCTTCTCCTGCTGTTGCTCCAGGCTCCGGATCTTCTGCAGGAACTGGGCCCGCTCCTGCCGCAGCCGCACGATCTCCTCATAGGCCTCCCTGTCCTCCTGGGGGGGCCAGAAGCAGGGCTGTGAGGGTGGCACAGGGGGTACCTAGCCCTCCCCAGGCTTAATGGAGCAATTAGCTGTGACTGGCCCCATGCCCAGCTGACATCCAGGTTGCAACTGGAACCTCAGTCAGAGCCAGAGAATCAGACCCACCCACCCCGCATGCAGATAGAGGTCCTTGCCCAGTTGGCATCAAGTGCATGCTCTTGGGTATCTCAAGGAATCTCATGCAGGCCCCTGCTGCTGGGGGAAGCTTGCAGGGACATCCCCCCCACCCCAAGCCCAGCCCTGCCCTGCCCAGCAGAGGGGGTGGGCTGAGACATTGAGTCAGGCTCAGGCCCATTCCCCAGGGGCTGCCAGGTGAGCTCAGAGTGGGCAGAGCCTGGCAGCCTCACCTGGTTGAGGGCAGACTGGGGAGGTGGGGGGGCCTTCCTCTTCCGCGGGGTGCTGTTCTTGTCCTTGGACAGAGGCTGGCTGGTCGAAGACGTCTGCCAAGACACCAAGGGGAGAGGGCCATGGCGGGGTCCCAGTGTGCCATGGCTCTGCCCAGGGGCAGGGGCTAGAGCAGGCTCTCATGTGAGCAGCCCCAGCCCCTCCGTAACACCCCTTCTCCCACCCCGAGTGGCAGAGGAATCTCAGTCCTGCCCCAGGATAGCTGCAGCCCAGGGAAGCCCGCACACCCTCTGCCCTGGGGCCAGGTGGTGGCAGGGCTGCCAGGTGTGCTTCAGCCCTGGAGCTACGAGGCCGTATCAGTTCCAGCCTCAAGACCCACAGAGCTCCCTGCAGGGGGGGCCAAGCCCTTTACCTGGGAGAGCTGATCCATCGAAGACTCTTCTGTGGGAGGCAGTGGTGGAGGAAAGAGACTATCAGGCCTTAGAGGAGCCACTGGACCAGGCCCGCAAGGGATGCTTGTACACACACATGCACACCCATGCACACAGCAGCCACATGGCAGATGCAAGCCAGAACCAAGCTCCTGCCTGCAGCTGGGGGGGGGGCCGGTGCCAGCACTGGGAAGGGACCACCCCCCGCTCCAGGGGAGCAGGGAGAGAAGTGAGGCAAGGACCCCTAGAGAAATCTCCAGGGCTTAACCCACATGGCTTAACCCAGTGGGACAGTGATGACACCGGCGAGCCTCTACCCTAACTCTCACCCACCTCTACCCTAGTGCAGGGGGGGCACCAGGTGGGGGCAGGGGACCCGGTGGCATGGGAAGACCGAGGCCACTGCCCAGCAAGCACCTTACCACTGGCCCAGGACCGGCGCTGAGTGGCATCCTGTAGGTAGTGCTGGATCAGAGCGTTGCCTGTGGCTGTGCTGTAGTGAATTGCGTCGTGGCCCATGGCATCCACCGTGGTGACCCGCGCCCCAGCATGGATGAGCACCTCCACCGTCTCCACGCTGCCATGCTCACAGGCCAGCATCAGCGCAGTCCTAGGTAAGCGACGGGCCCGGTCACCCTCCAGCCATCTGCTCTTTGTTGTGGCAGCCCTGCTCTGAGCCCCATCTCTGCTGCAGAGACCCCCACGCCCCATCTCCTGGTCCAACCCCCCCTGCCCTGGGGACACGACTGTCCTGCTTTAGAAGCAGCTCCAAGGCAGCTCCATTCTCAAGCATGGCCCAGAGCAAGTGTGCCACAGTCTCCAGCGAGCTGACACAGAGAGACTGCAAGCACACCCAAGGTCAGGAAAATCACTGCCCCCCCAGAGGTATGCACAGGCTACTCCACATCGTCCCCCCTCTCAGGCAGCACTTTGAACAGCAAAGGGCCATGGCCTTAAGATGCTTTCTTCTGCTTCATGCACAACCCAGATTTCCAGCCCCCAACCCAGATGCTCCCAGCTGGATCCGCTCCTCACTGTCCCACTGCTCAGTCAGTGTCCAGGAGTCATCTCTCTCTTGCCAAAAGCATCCTCATCCCATCCCCTAAGATTTAATCCTTTCCTGTCTGCCCCTCCCAGTATCCTTCCATGGGGTGGCTCTCACCTGCCCTGCTGGTCTCTGCTGTTCACCGAGGCTCCGCGGTGCAGCAGGTAGCGGCACAGCTCCGAGTGGCTCATCTTGGCTGCAAGGAGCAGGGGGGTCAAGCCATCCTAGAGCAGGGAAAGGTAGGTATGTCCTCAGCAGGGCTCAGCTGGACTCTGGTCTGAATGGGCCGTGTGCTACCTGCCTCCCAGCATGGCCCAGGCCTCCTGCTAGGGCTGGGTGGCACAGGTGTTTGCAAGGTCAATGCCATGTACCAAGAAACAAGCCAAAGAATGTGTGATGTGAATCCCAAGTGGCTCA
>NW_017729018.1:8770951-8773669 GCF_001723915.1 Gavialis gangeticus | reverse complement strand
GAAAGGTAGGTATGTCCTCAGCAGGGCTCAGCTGGACTCTGGTCTGAATGGGCCGTGTGCTACCTGCCTCCCAGCATGGCCCAGGCCTCCTGCTAGGGCTGGGTGGCACAGGTGTTTGCAAGGTCAATGCCATGTACCAAGAAACAAGCCAAAGAATGTGTGATGTGAATCCCAGGTGGCTCATGTTCATCAAGCACCCCAACTGCTGATGACACCTGCCAGGCCAACTACCTTGCCCAATCTGATCCACTCAGTTAGGCCCAGGAGCCCTATTCACTTCACTTCATTTCCTGTATCACTGGGCATGGCCCAGTCCACCTCAGAGACCAAGGTACCTGCTGCTGTTATTAGCTGCCGTGTTCCACCCCAGAAACAGCTGTATTTTGATGGTGGGTGATGCAAGCCTGATTCTCTGCCACCCCCTGTGTGTTTCACCCGTGAGATTCAAATGGGCTTAGGTAAAACTAAAGCCAGCTCTATGCAGCAATCCAGCCCTGTGAGCAAGGCTAATACACCATGTACTGTTCTGGGAAGAGCTGCCTCACCTTGTCCTTGATATTCAAGGAGGCCTTGAAATCGCAGAGGATCTCAGAGCAGGAGATGCAGCCGCTGACAGCTAGAGAGGATAAGAAGGAGCCTAAGAGGTCTGCTGGCTATGCCCCAATGCATAAGCCTACTCATGGCCTGTGCCAGGGCCTGGATGGTGAGGCCCCGGGTGTCTCGTTGGGGAGGACGTGTCCTTCAGCCAAAACCCGCATGCCCAGCCCAGTTCCCACAGCACCCAGGCCCCTTCCTGGCCCCTAGCCCCCTCCACCCAGCTCCTGCCTTCCTCTCTGGTTAACAGCAGGCAGCTTTCCAGCCTTAGGCAACACCAACTTTTAAAATGGGACAAAACAGGGTGGGAGGAGATGCCACGAGGCAGCAGGTCCAGGCTCCCTCCATGCCGACCTGCATGATGAAGCGCTGTCCGCCCGCAGCCGTCAGCCACATCCACCGGGCAGGGTGCCTGAGGGAGAGAAGATGGCTATTAGCAGTGGCTGGATGGGGGCTGTCTTCCCATCAGTGGTGGTGGGGAGTGACAGCAACCCCTCCCGGCCTGGAGATACCCTGGAGTTGGGGTCCCACAAGGAGAAAGGCTGGGGGCGGGGGTGTTGTTGGCTACGTGAAGCCAAATGCTCAGAGAGTTCCTGACAGACAGGCTTAGGGAAGGCAGGTTTTCCCAGGGGAAAGAGCAGATTTGTTTTAATCCTTTAACATTTCAGTTGAGGACTGTAACCTCGGCAGTGCAGCTGCGTTCCTCCCCCACCCCAGCATTTCTGGCTGTGGTGCATGACGGGGGCTGGGAATGCAGCCGAGCGAGCGGGAAGAGCCCGGCAGCTGCACGCTAGTCCCAGGGGCCCCACACTGGCACGTCCGCAGCAGAAGGCAGCAGCTCCCAGGTCCTTCTTCACAAGACCTTTCCCTTGGTCGATCCCAGTCTGCCTACTGTAGCCACCACATGGGCAGCAAGCTCCAGTCCTGCCTGGCCCGCTTCCCTGCCTGTCCAGAGGGAGTGCCACAGGGGCTGCATGGGTCAAGGTTCCCCACAGCTGTCCTCTGTGCTCCCGCCCGCTTTCTCCAGTCTTCAGCATTTCCCCAGCCTCCCACCCGGCACCCTCACCTGCAGCAGCTTGCTCACACACTGTGGGTGGCCGTGTTTGGCTGCCAAATGCAGCGCATTGTACCCTGGAAAGAGACGGGCAGGTGGGTCAGCGACCCATAGAAAATCCTGACACCCGGTGTGCTCAACGCACAGAGTCAGCACTACACAGCTCAGCCTCCCAGCCCTGGAAATGCAGGGCCCTGGATCTGATGCATGGGACAGAGTAAGGTCGGCCAAACTGAGCTGTCATGAGGACACCGGGGTTCATGCTTCTTGTCTGAGGGAAATCAGATCTTTTATCATCACCAGCAGGCAGAAAAGCTACTCAATCCCTTCCAGCATCCCCTGAAGGCCCTTGGAGGTCTCCCATCCTCATAGCCAACTTCCCAGACCCTACTTAGGAAGTAACTCTCAGTACGAAGGATGGGGAAAGTTTCTGCAGGACAAAAGACAGGTTCCATGTTCAGGCTGAGTCTAAAGACTGTACTGCCCACAGGAATCAGGAGGTCTTTGGCCATCGGTACAAAGGAATGCAAGAGTACTGGGCTCAGTCAGTGCATTAAAGGTGCTCTAGGCCACGTCCTGCCCTGAACCAGGCCATATCCTTAGCAGGCACATGGCGGTTCGTCCTGGGACACTGTTGCTGCAATTACTTGGGCTGTGCCTGTCGGCACACATTGCCCTGATGTGAGTTTTCGCCTGCTCCACAGCCCCTCGCTGAGATCTGAGTGGTCCCCAGCCTCTGGGCTGAGATCACAGGGGTGCGGCGAGATCTATGTCAGGGGGAGAGGAGGGGAAGCGGCAGCAGCAGGGCAGGGCAGCTTGAAGTGCAAGGAGCTTTGGCAGCCCCCCAGTGAAGGGCTGGATCCTTCATCGGGTAAGTCCAAGCAGCAGAGGCACAAAGCTCCCACTGCCCTCATACAGCTGGCCTGGGTCCCTTCTGCACAGCCCCAGCCAGCCCTGAGCAGCCGTGTGCAAGCCTGCCCTGCAGGGAAGGGAGTGTGCCTTACCGGAGCTGTCTTTGGTCATGGCATCCACCCCATGAGCCAGCATCACCTCCAGGCAATCCACGTTCC
>NW_017729018.1:8763262-8765951 GCF_001723915.1 Gavialis gangeticus | reverse complement strand
GCAAGGAGCTTTGGCAGCCCCCCAGTGAAGGGCTGGATCCTTCATCGGGTAAGTCCAAGCAGCAGAGGCACAAAGCTCCCACTGCCCTCATACAGCTGGCCTGGGTCCCTTCTGCACAGCCCCAGCCAGCCCTGAGCAGCCGTGTGCAAGCCTGCCCTGCAGGGAAGGGAGTGCGCCTTACCGGAGCTGTCTTTGGTCATGGCATCCACCCCATGAGCCAGCATCACCTCCAGGCAATCCACGTTCCCTCTCGTGGCGGCCAGGTGGAACCTGTGCCAAAGCCAGGGAGACACCATCACCTTCCAGAAACACCCCCTTGCCCCCCGTGAGCCAGATCCAAGGAGTCTCCAGGTTGCCCCAAACCCTTAGGAAGACGCTGCACTTGGAAACAAAACCCATTCCCCTGACAAATGCCCTGACTTGTTTTTGTAGGGTTACTTAAAAACTTCTGATCATGCAGGCTTATTTCCACAAGGCCCCTTATAAATAGAGGTGGTAACGTCCTTACAAGCAGGTTGGCCTCTCCTTTGAAGAGAAAGCCAAGCCCAGCTGTGGAGGGTGCAGGGACTGGGCTTCCTCTGAAGGCTGAGAGCTGGGAATGACAGCAGTGACTGCCTTTGGGGCAGGCATAAAAGGCCAGATGCCTGTGCCAGGCAGGGGATGAACTCTAGTTTGTGCTCCCCGGTTTCTGATTGTATAATTATATTATATTAGTATATCAGAATCGCATTATTATGTTGGGATTTCTGATTGCATTATTATATCATGCCCAAGGGAGGGGCCTGAAAGAGTCTCTGATGAGTTGTTAGCTGTCCCTGGGCTAGAAACACCTACCAACCACCTCATGTAGGGCCAGCAGGGCAGAGCGTATGTTAGAGCAACCTCGGGGCTGCTCTAGCACACCCCGAGCCCAGCCTGCACAATGCACTGGCTTGGGACACAGCAAGCTCAAAGGGCTGGTGAGCCTCCTCTGTGCCTTCTGCCCTGCTGCCAGAGTGTGGGACCAGACCATCACTCCCAACCCAGGCACCACTCACGCGGATTTGCCCTCCGAGTCCAGCTTGGTGGGGATGAGGCCCTTCCGCACGAGCAGGGTGGTGACGCGCTCGGCATCATTATAGTCCACGGCCTGCAGGAGCTTCTCATCATTCTTGCTCCAGTCCTGGCTCTGAAAGGCAAATGGGGGTCAAAGCAGTGATTCCCGCCTCCAGGGTTGCGAAGGTGCACCCAGGACTGGGAGCTCCATGAGCACCAGGGACATATTGCAGGCCCTTTGCTGAGGAGCTACAGTGCCCTGCATACACCTGCCTGGGAATGTCTAGGTCAGACAGACTGCACCCAGTGCCACAGTGCGTGAACCTGCATCTGCTGGCTGGGGATACGGGGGTCTTAACATATTTACTTCCCAACCAACCAACCAATCCATGTCCTCAAGGTCCCTCCAGGTCCCATAGAGCCTGCTCCCCATTCAGAACCAGTTTCTCTCCTATCAGGAACATTCCCCCAGTCCTCCCAGTTCCTCCTGTTCCATGGCGCCTCCTGCCCAGCTTGGCCATCCTCCCTTTCCTTCCACCTGGAGCCCAGCGAAAGCGCTCGGACACGCACAGCCATGCTGGGCAGAACTCAGGCCATGCCAGGCCCACCCTGCCCCGTGGGATGCACAGGGGCCAGCCTGCTGCTGGCACCTGCCAGATGTGCTGAGCCCCCTGCTCCCACTGGCACATGCCAGCACATCTAGAAAGCAGTCAATATTTGAGGAAAACTCCAGGCCTTAGCCTCCCACTGAGCTTGCACACAGCCCCCCATAACCCCTGGGGTAGTGGGGTCTTGGGGGGTCACAGCCCCTCACTACAGATCTTGCTGGAACCCCCTTTCTGCCCTGGATGGCAGCTAACAACTCATCCCCCCTCCGCCACCCCCCAGCCAAGGACGCAGCTCCCACAGGTCACATTTCACAGCCCTGCTGCAGCAGACAGGTACCCATGGTGACACCAAGGCCCCGATCCTGACTTAGGAGGGGGATTCATTTTACGGGCCATTGTGCATCAGCCCCGCACCTTAGCTGGGGGTGGGGAGTCAGTGGGGGGACCCCCCCAGTGCTGAGAGGCAAGAGGGGTGGCTTCATTTAATCCCATGCAAACAAAAGTGCAGCAGCTTCTCGGTAAAGAGGGCAGCTCTGCTGCGGCAGACATGGGTGTCACCTTTCGGGTGCCAGTCATGTCAGCAGTGCCCTTTTCCTGGCTCCCAAGCTGGAGATCTGCTTTTCCCGACTGCTGGGCTCCAGCTGCCAGTATCTAGCCCCAGTCTGGAGGGGGCTGAGCACTGCAGCCCCCCTGGGGCTAGGGGAAGCCGCCAGCCTCCAGCACGCCCCATACACAAGCAGCTGCTTTGTTCTTAGGGATCTCCTTCGCTCCAGAGCCCTGCACCCACCCAGCACGTCCTCGGCAGCTCATGGCAGGTGGGGACACGGGGGAGCAACCTCCATGGGACACTGCTGGGGCTACTGGGTGGACTGGAGCCCGCACCTGCCCTCCAGGGCGGGGAAGGACAAAGCTTTTGCAGAGGGCATCCCGCCTGGATCAGGCATGACAGTGGGAGGGGGGATGTGCAGGGGAAGGGGTAATCTCGGAGGTGGCCAGGGGCTGTAGGCACAGCCTGAGTGGGGGGCACAGGGCTGGATCAGGCGGGG
>NW_017729018.1:8760693-8763157 GCF_001723915.1 Gavialis gangeticus | reverse complement strand
GGGGGGGGGCGGGGGGGCGGATGGGACATACCGCGAAGGAGGCTGCGGCGCACAGGCAGATCTGCTTCATGGTGTCCAGGAGCTGCCGGGCGGCCATCCATCCATCTGCTCCAGACCTCCCCTCTGCTGCCCAGCTCCGCAGCCCCCCACCTCCTGGGGCTCGCTGCAGTCAGGGCGGAGGATCCGCCTCCCTCGCCCTGCCAGCTGGGAGCTGGGGCAGCGCCTGCCCCCTCCCTGCAGAGAGCACCCAGGCTGGAGGGGGCACAGCCCCTGCTACCAGGCCACCATGACCCAGGGAGCAGGGACCCCCTCCAGCAGCCCAGAGCTGGGGCAGGACCCCAGGTGGGGTGGGGGAGTGGTGGTTCTCCGCCTGGGTGCCCAGGCACCCTGGGGTGCTGCCAGATCCTTTGAAGGGTGCCACAGATAAAGCAAGCAGACTAGCGCAGGCTCAGGCTTGCCCCTGCCTGGATGATTCCCCACCCACGATCCGGTCTCTGCAAGGAAGTAAGCGCTGCAATCAAGGCATTTGCTTTGAAATTGGGTGCCACTCAATTCACAAAACTTATGGAGGGGCCTTGAGGCCAGTGAGGCTGAGAAGTAAGGGGTTGGGGCATCTGTCCATGCCATCAGCCACAAATCAGCCACAACAACGTACAAAGATTTCCACCCCCAGATGAACCCCCGATAGATCCTTGATTCCTGGGGGATCTCTGTGCAGCTGGCTGTCCCACCAAGCTGCTCCTCTTATCATTATTATTCATCTAGTTTCCTGGCATTCCTGGAGCACTGAGGACAGCCTGTCCCCGACCAAGACCCTGCCGTGCCAGGTGCTGTACAAACATGGAGCAAAAGACTGCCCCTGTCCCAGAGATCCTACAGGGCAAGCATGAGATGAAGGCAGGAGATGGAAAACAAAAGGGGTCTTAAGGGAGCAGTGAGACAGCAGGATGTGTGATAGGATGCCTGGGACACAAAAGGTTAAACCCATTTTGGCTTCACCTTGAGCAGAGGCCCAGGGGAAGGACTTTAAATGAGCTCCTCAGAGAGGTCAGGCCACACCTGCTCCCCCAGGCCTTCCCACCAGCCCAGCCGCAGCCTGAAACAAAGCCCAGCGGATGGACACAGCATGCAGAAGCCTAAAGCTGCCAGGCCAGGTTCCTCCTGGATGCTGCTAAATAATGGAAGAGTGTATTGGTTTCCTGCCTCGGGGGGTTAATTCAATCGGTGGAAACTGGACTCCTTCAGCTCTGGGGATCTGGAAACCCGAGAGAGTGAGGGATCACAGGAGCAGCTCTCTGGGCTGCAGCACAGCCTGCAACCCTGAGCCGGGGGACTGATCCCACCAGGAGCTGGGGGACTGATCCCACCTAAACAGCATACGATTTCCAGAGAGCAGACCAAGGACTGCCTCTGACTGCACTGGTATCCGGGATCTTTGACCATGCAACAATTTCATGTAGCTCGACACCCAAGTCACCGACCTGCCAGGAGCACCACCTAGGTGTGGGGCTTTGTGCCTTGAGTCAGTGGCAGGACTGTGGCCATATATATGCTCCATCCCAGGCCCCCGATCCCACTTTGCCCTTGTTGTCTTCTCCCTCTTGTTCTCTCTTTTCCACTGGTTCCTCTGGCTATGTCCTCTCCTGTTTCCACAGGGAATCTGATCCATGCACAGAGGCCACTGCTTCTGACCTTCATAATCACAGAGATGCTTACTGGGCCCTGGCATTCAGAGACAAGTTGGGCTCCACTCCAGAGGCAGCAAAAGGACCCTGAACCACAACGGGCCAAACCCTGCTGCCTCCACCCCTGGAAGGGAGGGCTAACTGTCCTGAGCTCTCTAGAGGGTGAATGAGTGGGGCTTTCCCTGTTTCACAGAGAGGGCAACTGAGGCACAGAGCGAGGAGGTGACAGGCCTGAGATCACTCAGCAGGTCAGTGCCAGGACTGGAGATGGTCTATTGTGCTAACACTGCAGCTCTTGGATGTCCGTGGGGACAAAGCAGGACCTGCTGGCTTGGATGGGTTGAGCGCCGTGACATCTCAACAGCCTCTCCCTGGAAAGCCCTGCTCTGCCTGCTGGGGAAGGGGCCAGGAGGGCCTGCTGCTTCACAGAGGCAGGGAGATGGGAGAGGATCTTCCAGGAGAGAGGAGCTAGGGAGTGGGCTGAGCACACTTGAGGGAGGAACACTTGGAGCAGCCAGAGCGGTAACAGGTACATGCACCCTAAGGTGGCAGGAAGGGGCAGTGGCCCAAAGGCAGAAGACAAGGGATTGAGGAGGCTGCTATGGAGCCTGGTGACTGCAAGACGAACCAGCTGCCAATGCCTGGAGTAGTCAAACTTCATTCCAACTCCCCCACCCTGGAAACATTTCGGGGGGGATGCTTCCTCATTCAAGCCCTTCCCAGCTGATGGCAGGCAGGAATCTCCCAGTGACTCATAGGGGATGGAGGGGGAGTAGCAG
>NW_017729018.1:8751575-8755693 GCF_001723915.1 Gavialis gangeticus | reverse complement strand
CAAAGTTTAGCAAAAAGTTGTTAAAAAAACAAAAACGAAAAAACACAGTGCTCAAATGCTCTGTAAGCCATGTGGCAGCAAGGCAGGTACTAATCTGTTTACTTTCAGCAGGGGGAGGTTTTAGGGGCTAGCCGGTGCATTATCTGCCTGTGGGAGGGGAGGAGAGGGGGTGTTGGAGGCGCAGTTCCCGTACTCGGAACAGGCACCACGGGATTTTAAATGAGCACAAGCACTTGGGACCTCTCTCTCACTTGTCAGTGGAAAAACCAGCCCCTCCAGCAGCCGAGCACTGGGGCGTGGGTTCATCATGGTGCCCCCGACCGATTGCCCTCAGATACTCACATCACTCTTCTTAAACCTGGCCCTCAAGCTCTTCATGGTGGCTTTGTCCCCGTGCTCTCGGCTGCAGGGGGTAGATCTAAGCGGGGGATACAAGGAAGCTGTAAGATCCTAGCAAAACTCTGGCCCTTCATCAGCAGTCTCACAATCAATCTCAATATCTCCCTGTCCCTCCTGCCCTGAGGGTCCTGATATGGGGTGCTCACTGTGTTCGAGGGGGGAGAGGGCTGGAATGGCACTACATGTGGCATCAGACCAGGGCCCTCCACCGGCTGACTGCAGGGCATGGACGATGGGCACTGTAGGGACTCAAGGCTCTGTAGGTACGGACAGGACATTCAGCCCCAGGCAAAAATTTTGGCTGACTCTTCATTTTGGCCCTGACCCTGCAGGATAACTCACATTAAAGGTCCCTCCAGGCTGCCGGTCTCTGACCAGAACCTCCTCAGCACCTGGGAGCTCACCTTGGTGCCCAGGTGTGTCCCAGCCGTGGAGGAAGGAGACCTCCTCTCTGTGCCTCTGCTAACGTGGCCCCCACCACAACAGGGGAACCCACCCCCAGGATGCTAGAGGCTGGTGCTGCCACAACTGGAATATAGATGAAGGGGCCAGGTGGAGCCTGTGACATTTGCCCTGGCTGTTGGGAGTGCCCATGTGCCCAGGAGAAAGCGCCGAGTCCTGAGACAGGGCGCTTCCTGCCTGTGCCTCTGTGGGAAGGGGAGAGGCTGGCAGTCTGGTTGGCCTTGCTCCTGCAGCCTCCACCTCTGCAGACCCCATCCAATGCCCAAGACCTCCTTGCCCACGAATTCCTGACCCTTGTGTCCACAATGCCCTGAGGAAGAGGCGGAGGCTGGATGGGTGTGTTGGGGGGCTGCTCCCTTGTCACCTCGTGCCTCTGGGCGAAATTCCTCCCTGGACCCCTTTGAGGAGTACTGGGCCCCCGCTTGGACTCTGCTCCATGTTGCCCCCCTGGGAACAGCCCTGTAGCCTTGTGTTTGCTGCCAGCAGGGCTCTATGCCTCAGGGTAGCTCGTCAGCCCCCCCAAAGCTACCAGCCTCCTGGGCAGCTGCTTATTTCAAATGCATGTGCCCCTTCTCTACCGTCAGGCTCTTCCAGCCCCTGCTGCTTGAGAACACCGGAGGGCTGGGTCTCCGGAGGAGGCATACACCTCCACATGACTTCAGTGTGGGCTCCCCAGGGCCTGAGGCACAGGCAAATTAAGGGTCCCTCATGGCAAAGAGACAGAAACCAGGAGCGCTCATCCTCCATCCTCTCTTCTAACCCCCGCACAGCCCTGCCCTGCTGCACAGCCCTCTATGCCACGCTGTACCATGCTGGCGCCAGACAGGAGCCCAGCCTGTTGGCATTGCTGTCAGGGCCATTACTTTTGCCTAGGGACCTGCCTCCTTGCCAATCTAGGTGTTTGCATTGGCTCTAGAGCAGTCTCCCAGGATGTCAGAGCCCCTGGGGACTCGCAGTTGTACAGAGCGATGAATGACTTCATATATTAGCCCTGACTTGTTCAGATGCAGCAAGAGTCCCTCAGTCCTGATTGCAGATGTGTGAAACGTGCAGCTCCAGGGCTGCTGGACTTTGGGCCAGTCTCCCATCTCCTGCCTCCCCTCCAAGCCCCATCCCTACCTTGTTGATACTGTCCGGTGCAGCTCGGGCAGGTTCTCACTCCTCCGTTACACGTTCAGTGCCGAGGGCAGAACAAACTCTGAAGAGTCTCCTTACTTCCGTCTTGATTGATGGGAGCTCACCGTATCAGAGGTGGCCCAGCCCGGGTGAGGCTGTGTCACCGTGAACGAGGAGAAACTAGGGGAGGGACATCACTGCACTGGGAATTGGGTTACTTACCTGCTACAGGTACGGTTACCTTGCTACAGCGGGCTGCAGCTCAGCGCTGCACAGTGTTCAAGGCACTACATTACTCTGGAGCTATATCTCCATCTCTGAGCATCTCCACAGTCCTGACTATCCCAGATGTCACAGGTGCAGAGCACCTTTCATGATCAGGCCGTCCATACCCATCAGGCTCCCCACTAGCTCTGGGAAGCCAGAGTAATTATTCTCCATGCATACCCTGCCTTTAAAGAACCTGGAAAGCAGCAGCAACAAGCAAGGGAATGGAGGATCCTATTCATGGACAGCTTCTAGGCCCTGATCCTGCAACAGGCTCCATAACTCTCAGGGACATATCCCCACGGAGCAGCCTGGGGACTTGGTTTGTAGAGCTAAAGGTTCCCCTTGACCTTTAGCGTGCAAACATGACAAGATTTTGTCCTGTGATTCCTTTTCTTTTCTCTAGGGCTTTGCTAGAGCTGAGGGACCCTCACACAACCCCTGGGAGGTAGGTATTGTTTTTCCCTGCATTACAGATAGGGACAGAGAGCCACAGACATGGGAAGCGACTGCCGCAAGGTCACTTGGTTGGTCAGGAACTGAGGTGGGAAAACCAGGCGCATTGACCACCAGGCCCAGGGATTGCACGATCCTCCTTTCTGTGCTGAGATGGCTGGAACCTTTAACCCACTCGGAGCTCAGCAGATCAGGACCTGTGCTTGCTCATTAATGGATTTTTTTTTCTCTAGCATCTATAGCAGGCTGGGCACAGAGTATCTGGGCAAGAAGACATGCTCCCAGCCAAACAATGGGCTGTAAAATATCTTGGAAAGACTATGAAGGGAGAGAAAGAACGATGCACAAGCCTAACTTCACAGTGACAGGAGGCCTGCTGAGGTGTGCATCTTCCTTGCAGGGTGACTGGAAACGGCTTGCAAAATCCAGTACTAAAAGCTACCATGGGGTCGGCTTTGTCTTTGCCCCCTGCTTGGAGATGGCAGGGCTTCCACTTTAGGACAGGTGAGGCTGCACATAGGGTGTTCCCCAAACAGAAAAGCACCAGGCACTGCAGCCCATCCGTGGCCCCACCAAGTCCCAGGACCTCCCAGTCAGCCTCTCCAGGCTCCGGCCAAGCCGGCCATCTGCCAGACCAGGGCGGAGGCTCAGGCAGGGGGAGCCTGGGGATGTGGGGTTGTCTTCCTCTCACTCCTCCCTTCATGTCTCCAGGCAGTTTCACTGGTGGGTGCCCGCAGGCTCCCCCAAATCATGCAAGGGGCAGCGGGCACTGGTGGGTGCTCTCTGCTCGGTGTCCCCTTGCATCCCTTATTTTGCACCCGTGACTGCACTCCCTTCCCTGTTTTCTTTCCGTTCGTCCCTTGCTGTCAGCTGTTGCGCTCTCCCTATCTAACAGGGCTCCCAGCTTTCTGTGACGGGTTTAGCACAACGAACAGGCCTGGCGCTGCACGGAGAAGCTACCGGGCACCTGCCGCGCCCCGTAGGTAGCCTGGCTCTGCTCCCTGCCAGCTGTGGGATACGTGGTATTTCTTTAAGCTCCTGGAGTCCGGGGATCAGGGGGATCCCCTGTCAGAGCAGCAGTGCTGCAAGGAGGACCCGCTGTCCTCCCACAGGGCCAGGCACATCTCTCCCCTCTGCCAGGGCCAGGCGCCTGCCTCAGCTCTGTCAAGGACGGGCAGGGACCCTTCTGCCAGGAACCAACATGGTGGCGCCACAGCCGGCGCCACCGCCCGGGCCTTGTCCGCATGCGCAGTGAGGCACGCCGGCTTCGCGACGCCCGGCGCGCTTCCGCCCGGCCGGCAGGAATTGACAACAATGAGAACTTTATTGACAGCGGCGCGGAGGCGGGTGGCGGCTGCGGGGCCATGTCGGTGAATTACGCGGCCGGGCTGTCCCCCTACTCGGACAAGGGCAAGTGC
>NW_017729018.1:8713841-8746575 GCF_001723915.1 Gavialis gangeticus | reverse complement strand
TGGGGTCTGGCCCCGCCCCCTTGGGTCTGGCCCCGCCCCCCATCACCCCTCCTGGGGTCTGGCCCCTTTTCTGCCTTGGCTCCCTCCGTCCCCTGCACAGGGGACAGGGCACCTCGGCTCCCCGTGCCCCCACTCTGGCAGGCGCAGGGGGGACAGCATGGTGTTCGGGTGTGTCCCCCGCATGATCTGGGGCAAGCCCCGCTAGCCCAGCCTGCCGCAGGGGTGCTGGTGTGTGCCCCTGGCCTGGGCGCTCCTTGCCCCAGGAATCGGGGGCAGCGTGGGGCAGCAGGTCACAGGGGTGGGGGAGGCCTGGGCTCTGCTTCCTGCCTGGGTGGGCGCCAGTGCTCACCTGCAGCTGGGGTGTGTCCCCCACACATGTGACATGGCAGGCGTGGGTTGTCAGCCTGGCAGGCAGGGGGCCTCTGCACCCTGACGTCTGTCCCCTTCAGTGGAGCAGGGCCTGTCACCCCAGCGAACCGCTGGTGTCCGTCCAGCCCCACGGAGACTAGGGTTGCCTTTGACGTGTTGCTCAGCAGCATCGCCCACGGGCAGTGAGCATTGGGGCCTTTGGTCTGGAGGCTTTGCCTGTCTCTTGTGGCATCCTTCCTGCAGGCTGGCGGCATTTATTAGTTGCCTGAGAGGGGCAGGGCTGGGCCTCAGGGGCCCTGAGTTCTTTTTCTGGTTCTGCTGTGGCCAAGCCATGTCCCTTAGTAAAGCCTCAGTTTTCCCACCTGTAAAATGGAGGCAAGGAGGGAGGGTATCTATTGTTACCTGATTTGAAGAGAGCAGCAGTGAGAGGGCAAAGTATTTCTCAGCCAGTTAATCACTTGCTGAAACCCAGAGCAGCTCCTTGCCTCTCTGAAGTAGATTGGAAAGGAAGATCTGGATGTCCTGAGTGGGAAGAAGTATCCTCTCTAAGACAATGCTCTTTCCACCCTGTTAAGTGCTGATGCACTTTACCTATCAGGAGCATGTGATCTTGTTCTCCATGCTAGGTTTATTCCACGGCTGAAGAGAAACGATGTATTGACTCTTCCTGCACTTGGGGCCATGTGGGAAACTTACTTTTGTCTCCATTTCTTTCCTTCAGATCTTTGATCCTCCGGAGGAGCTGGAGAGGAAAGTGCATGAGCTAGCCGACCTGATAAGGTGTTCTTCCAACGTGGTGTTTCACACGGGGGCTGGGATCAGCACAGCCGCAGGGATCCCCGACTTCAGGTGAAGGAAGAGAGATCCTGTGTTGTTGAAGCAGAGTGGGATTATGGGTAACGTGGCGTGCTGAGCTTTAGCTTTTTTCTCCTGGTTGCTATGCGGCTATAAAAATTGATTTATATTTCTGTTCTTTGGTTTCACCACCTATAAAATCTCCGTAGTACACAGGCAAGAATTCATGTGGGTGATATCTTGTATTGGAGAAACTGCATGGTTGGCGTAGGCTTTGGGGTCACAGTATTCTTGCTTGGGTCTCTGGGAGAGAAGCAGGCAGAGGCATTTTGCAAAAGTTTAGAAAATGCCTTAAGATTTGCAGAGGAAGGGGGCTGTGAAGAGTGGGGGTGTGATGGAAGGTGCCTGGAGCGATAACACTGATGGTGTTTGCTAATGAAAAGTGATTTAATCCTGGCAGCATTGCAAGCCCTGGCTTAGTGACTCAGTGGGTTAAGTGCTGTAGGGAAGATGTCCTGTTTCCTCATTAACTTATAACTGTTGTTTTACTGATTTTTTTTTTTCTTTTCAAAACGCTTCTCTGTGGCTGTGGGACGTTGGGATGTGAAAAGTTTGCTTTCCTTCTATGAGCTCTTAGCTGTAGTTTGGTCTCAGGTTTGCTACATCGTGGCCCAAACGGGCTGTGATTGTGCATTGAAATCCATGGGACATTTCTCTGGTGCCGGCTCTGCGGTAGTAAAACCGTATCCCAGCTGTCACCACCCAATACAGTTGTTTGGTGTGTGCTGGGTAGCGGGGGAGCCCAGAGAGACTCTGTGAAGCTAGGCAGTTACATTTGAGGCTGTCTCCTAATACTGAGTAGCTTCTCTATCTCTAGGCTGGTCTGTTCTTTTAAACAGCAGGTGACACCATGCCTTTGGAGACCAGCTTGGGGAGCCTGTGAGCAGGGGTTGGGTCTGTGGTGCCCACTGGGGTGATTTCTTGGGGAATTAAGCCTGGTATTTTGCCATAGTTGAGTTTCCCATTGTGGCTGCTCCCTGCTGGTTCCCTTCACTGCTGAGCTGTGGCTACAGCCAGACCCATGCATCTCATCCCTCCAGAGAGGGGATTGTGTGTATAAACTGATGCTGTGCAGTTTCCTCTAGATACACCCACTCCCTGGTGATGCGGTGGTACCCAGACCTCCCTGCCAGGTGGTTCCCCTGGGCCACAGGGCTCTGCTCTAATAGCAATGATCCATGCTCAGATATGAAGGACACTGAAGTTGCCCAAGGGTGTATCACAACCCAGGCAAGAGCAGGTGTTGCCTTGGTGTGAAAGCACCCAGGAGAGGGGATGTCTTAATGGGGTGTAATTCAAAGCGATGGGATGAAAATGAAGAAAAAACAGTGTGGGCAGGACATAAGGAAGGTCTTGGTCACAGAGGCTCAGTGTATGGGCTGGTGTCTCAGGGAAAGAAGTGGACGCGCTGTTGCTGTGTTCTGCAAAGCATGGGAAAAACTTCCTTGTGACGTTATCCAGCCTGCGGTGGGATCAACTGGGTCCCACCAGTCTTATCCCGTATCAAAGCTGCCACGTGGTGCGCTGCTCCCTAGGCAGGGGCCTGTGCTGCTGTCCAGGCTGAACCCAGAGATTGCTTAAGCCAGGTCCTAGGAGGTAAACTTTACAGTGGCTTCCTCTAGCTTGCTGCACTGCTCCTGGCAGGCTGCCTCCCAAACCACAAGCAAGGCAGCTATGGCTTTGCAGTGCTGTGGGGGGCTAATTAACTCAGGGGCACACTAATCAGCCCAGTCACCACAGTGGTAATTAGCCTGCCTGTGGTTTCTCAGGCAGTCTGCAGGGGTCAGTGGTCTGGGCTTGAGGATGGGTGGGGGCAGTGCATGTTACCTGGCGGTACCTGTGAGGGGGTCGCTTACATGCCAAGGGCAGAACTAGGTCAGAAGAGTCAGGCAGGAGGGACACAGGCTTCTGCAGACACCCCTGGCTTTGTTGCTCCTGTTACTCTCGTCTGTCTCCATGACAGGCAGGATGCACTGACTTCACAGGACCAAGTGAGCCCTGTGCAGACCCTGCCTCAGGTTACCCTGCCCATAGACTCCCCTCCTGCCTCATTATCAGCACCCAGCTCTTGCTGCTGATGTGTCCTTGCCCCACTCCTGCTCATTAAACCTAATGACCTCCCTGCCCCATGGCCTGCAGGAGGTCTTGACTGGCAGTTCAGGGCCAGTTGGACCGGGTGGAAGCTGCCTGCCTGCTGGTGCCTTGAGCTTTGGCTTTGATTCAGGTCCTTGCTCTTGCCCTGCTCTTTCTCATCCTGTTCAGCATTAAATTGTAGCCTGCAGTTGCATTAAAAGAAGCGCCAAGATCGCTGCTGAAGCCCCACCTCTGTCCTCAATACATCAAGACTAGACAGACCCTGGCAGCAGGTCCTGTTACTTAGCAGCGCTACCCCTTAACATGGACTGGCCTTGCATCCACAGACTGCTGCCAAGCCCCTGCTCTTTCCATGACCTCTCTCCCTTCTTCTCTGCCGCAGGGGGCCCAATGGCGTCTGGACCATGGAGGAAAAGGGGTTGTCCCCCAAGTTTGACACCACCTTTGAGAATGCCAAGCCCTCCAAGACCCACATGGCGCTGCTGGAGCTGCAGAGAGCCGGCATCCTGAAGTTCCTGGTCAGCCAGAATGTGGACGGTCTGCACGTCCGCTCTGGATTCCCACGGTACAGCATCACCCCCTCCATGCCTGGCAGGGCCTGTGACAAGCCCTTTGGCCCCTCATATTGGTGTATTTCTGCAGGCCTGTGCATGGAGGTGCATGTGCAAACCTAGCAGAGCAGGTATCAATGCTTCCCAGCAGTCTTGAGCAGCAAACAAATGCCTGGGGTATGAATTCCTGCAGTGTTAGGGGCAGCGGGGCCTGACCCTGTCTGTGCTGAGCCTCTATCTGTCCCTCTGCCGCAGCAGGTACATGTGGCAGGGATGCAACTGGGATGCATTTCAGGGGCTAGAAGTAAACTGAATGGACTTTAAAGAGGTGGAGAAGGGGGTGGGAAAAGCTTGGGGAGGGAGGATACAACACAGGCCATGTAACACTCTGTCTTGGTAATTCCATGGGGCAGATGAGACTGCCTTCTCCAGTGCTGCTGCTCTTAAATGAAGCCCTTTAAAAGTGCCAGTGACCTGCATAGGATGCCCATGGATTTGCTCGAGCCCCTTAAAGGGCAGCGCTAAGTTCTGTAGGACAACCGGTATCGATAGCTATTGGAAACCTCATGCATTGTGGGATCTGGGAGGATGAGGCTTTGGGCAGGCTGTGTTCGTCTTTCCACTCCTCCTGCAGGCCAGTGGGGAGGATGGTCCTGGTCAGCTGGTCCTGCCCCTTGGGTCTCCGTGGGGTCAGCCTCCCGAGTGAAACTGGGTACATTTCCATTGTCTCAAGCATCTCTCAGCTTAGGCAGCTTGGGTGCTGTGTGTGGCACTGCCCGGGACAGAGTGCGTGGGGGGCACACGTGGCCTCAGAGGGGCTGAACATTTGCTGGCTGAAGGCTGCAACTTACTGAGATGCTCGAGATGCACTCACTTACTCTTGGCACCGAGACCCTGTCTGCATGAGGCCTGTTCCTGGCACACACAGCCCTGAGGTGGAGCATGACGCACGGGATTATGCCATCACCAGGGACTGCTCAGGTGTTTGAGAAGAGAATGATAAGGAGACCCTCTCCAGCCTGCATATGCTGCTGTTTAGACAGCAGCTGGCTTCCCAGGACCAGCCTTCCATACAACTTGGGTGTGAATAATGGTCTTTGCTGACTGCTAGCAAAGATGTTGCATGTAGCCTGCTGGGGACACCAGTCTTACCCTTTCCTCACCTTGTTCAGGCACAGCTGCTCATTCAACCCCCCTGGGGGGAGGTTAGTTAACTTGGGTTTCCTGAAGGAAAATAGCTAAACACAGTGCCAGCCCTCCCTGTTCAGTGACAAAGCTTTGCCTGGCATCCAAATTGGCTCTGAATTAAGCTCCTGCTTCTATGTACATCTGCAAACCCCTCTTAGAAGGGGCAAGAGATGGAGATCACCCTGCGTTTAAGGTTCATGTTTAAATTACCAGAACTGTGGATCACTTGATGTGGTTACTTCTCTGCTGTGTCCTGGTTCTAACAAGGGAACAGGGTACGGAGCTGCGCCCCCCAGTCCGTAGCTAGCCCCTGGAGGAGCTGAGTCCCCGCACATGTAAAGGTGGAGTCTGAAATGTGTTTTATAGTGTGACAAGAGATGTAAAACTGTCTCCAGAGGATCCAGCCTTTCCGTTAGCTCCACCTGGGAGTAGAGGCTTTTTTTTTTCCAGGGGGAGCATCAGTGTATTACAAAAATACCTGAGAGCAGAACAGTTGCAGCCCTCAAGACAGAGGGGTTATTTGCTTTGCAAGCCTGCGTGTTTGGAATAAATTATGCTCTCCTCTGCCAGCTTGATCGAAGCAGGAGAATGACAGGAAAGGGGCTGGGAGAAGGGGCTGAAGAAAGGCCATAGAAATGGTTGACATGGTGTTGTCCAAGCAGCCAGCCTTGCTAGGCTGTCTGGGCTTTCTGGAACCTTATGGGGAAGCCAAATGCTGTATTTAAGACTTATCCACCCAAGAAAATGCTCCTAAACAGCATCTCTGCAGACACTGTTAATCCACACTGAGTGCCTGTGTGCAGTTCAGTTTGGTTTGCTTTGGAGCTGATTTAAGCAAAGCCCCCAAAGGAGCTAGTTATCCGATGAAGGGCTGCAGGTGATATGTGGTGCTCACTCTCCCTGGATGACAGGAAAGGGAATGTGCTGATTTGTGAGCCCCTGTCGGCTTGGCTCGCTAGCATCCAAAATCTGGACGTGGCTTTGGAGGGTGTGTTCCTACATGAGGTCAGCCAGCATGACTTATTTCTCAGTCTCTAGTGATGAGCTCCATCAGTGGTGGCTTCTTGTTCTCACTGCAGCCAAAGTGAGAGCTCCTGATATCTACTGCAAGTGAGTGACTAATATTTGTTAAAGACCAAATATCAGGGGGAGCGCAAAAGTATGTGGCGTTCAAGGATGCTTTAGATGATGAGTGAGTTAATAGACCAGAGCTGGGAAGAGGTCTCACTTTTCTCACAAGCTGTATTTACGCTCTCCGGAGTTGTTAAGCAGAAACATTTGCCCTCGGTTTGGAGCACAGATAATCTGGTTCTTTTTCCTCGAGTGTCATTGAGTGAAATTTTGCATGTTGGAGTAGCCAAGCAGGATGTTGAGTGCAACCCTGTGAATGTGCGGCCTCGGTATTATCACCACTTAGCCCAGGAAATGATTTAAATCCCAGTGGTCAGCTTCCAATAGCCCCAAGTTCATTTCATTCGAGAGCAATCACTGTTCATCACTAACACCCCCAAAAATGGCAAAGATCAAACAGCAACGATGCCCCGAAAACACTTGACAAGCCAATAGTTGCTCTTGCCAAGAAAGCTGCAACCTTCCTTCATTTCAGTATCACCACATTGCAAAACCCAAGTGGGTTTGAAGAAGCTATTGAAGCAATTTGTCCAGGATAATTTTGTGTCAGGCAGGCAGAGGCAGCAGACGTGGCCATTACAAACTGTGAGCAAAGACGCTAGAAAAATGGCAGGAAGAGCTAAAAGGATGAACATCATTACCGCAAGGTGGCTGGTTCCCGCATTAGAAATGACTTGTGGGTCACTCTCAGTATTCAAGTGTTCCTGCTAGCTTGTATCTTAGCAGCACCCCAATCACTAGAAGCATATTGCTTCTAACTCACTGTAGATGCCATTTGAGCATACAGGAAAACGCAACAGAGGTCTGTGCCACTTGTTCAGATGGTGAAAATGAAAGGGAAAAAGGCCAGACGCTCTTGGGCACAGTCACCCTGGCATGCAGCTGTGGAGGGTGTTCTCTGAACCTCGCAAAGGCCCCCCCATTCAGCAGCACTTAAGGCCAGCTGAGATCCATGTGACTTAACCACACGCTGACATGCTTTGACCCAAGGCCTTGAAGTGTGCGTGTTGTTGAAATTCAGTTATTCTTCAGCAGTCCCAATCACTCTGCTGGCTGGTTTGAAGAAGTTTGGCGAATGTCTTTGTCATTGATGGTGGCACATACAGGAAGAGCATGCCTTTACATTCCCTTCGTTCCACCGTAAGCATGGGTGAAATTTGTGCAGAGTACACAGGAAGCTTTGATCTAAACAAATCACCTGCGCTTTCCACAACAAAGGGCTCTGCAGAGAGGCGCCGGCAATCTCACAGCGGCAAGGAAGGTGGTTTCTGAGGTGCTCACAGATCAGATAGATGCTACAGCTGTTGGTGAAGGTCTGTCTTGATTCAATTAACAACAAAGAGCTGGAACCACAGGAGGACAGAATCCAATACATGTCTGCAGATGCTATAGGCCAATTTCATTACTGACCCTAAATAAAAATCAAAAGTTTGGGGTCAGAACGGGTGGAGAGAAATGATCACAGAATGCAGTGGAATTTGAAATTCCGGTTTTTTTTAGCAGGTACAACCAGAGAGCCGGTTGTGTCCCCCTTCTCTGTGCTGGACTGTTGTGTCACAGGTTAGCCTCTAAGTCAGCAGTTCTCAATCAGGGTGCTGCAGCACCCTGGGTTGCCTTGAGATCCCTTCAGGGGTACAACAGAGTGCTATGCAATATTAGCATTGTTAGGTTTGCAAACATGTTTTGCATGATAAACCAAGAGATTTCAAATAGAGACCCATAATTGTGGATTTTCTGAGTTCTTCGCAACAGAAAAACTGCTCTCTTATTTTTCGGTAGGCACAAAGTGAAAACTAGGAGCTGATATATTCCAAGGGGGGCCTCAAATCTATCCAGCGGGGCTTTGAGTCTACAAATGTTGAGAACCACTGTTCAAAGGGATGGGGATAAAGCTGTGGTTGACAGGGCAGCTGAATTCTGGCAGTTGCCTCTATAAAGTCGTGCTCTCAGTATTGATCCGTTGTCTTTCTGAGTTGCGGTGGGCAAGGAGCTGACAAGGTGAGAGAGTTGAGAATTGTCTTCTGTGTGCACAAGGGCCTGTACCAAAGACTGAGAGTGTGTTGAGAGCCAGACTAATGCCAGGGGAAGGATACTGGCCTGCAAGGGGGTGATCTGGATTCTAGTCTCACCTGGGGCAAGGCACATCCCCTCTCCCTGCCCTGGCTCCCCTCTCAGTCTCTCTCTTGTCTGTTCAGGGGGTAAGAGCTCTCGCTGGGTGCATACGTAGGGCACAAGGGGTCCGGGGCTTTAGGCCGTCTCCTATTTGCACCCCAGTAGCATCTGGAAGGGGAAACTCCTTGTGTCCTATCCCAGAGTTGCAAACTTTTCATGTGAAAAATGACTGGGGTGAAGATGGTTCTACAGTGCCCAGCACAGCGGGATCCCAGAGGCAGGAGGGGTTGCAGCAAACTCCACACAAGAAAATATAGCAGCTCACCTGTGGGGTGGCCTCATTGCAAAGAGCCATGCGTGAGATGCTCTCACCCCTGCCAGCACAGCCCTATCCCCCACAGCCCAGCAGCC
Source organism: Gavialis gangeticus (assembly GCF_001723915.1). Taxonomy (NCBI): domain Eukaryota; kingdom Metazoa; phylum Chordata; order Crocodylia; family Gavialidae; genus Gavialis; species Gavialis gangeticus. The sequence continues at coordinate 8,737,864 of NW_017729018.1, read as the reverse complement.
TTCACGGCAGCTAGGAACCGTTCCAGCCTCAGCGACAGGCTGCTCGGGCATCTCGTGTCCATGACAACTGCATGCAAGAGCCTGCCATGTCACCAAGGGGGGCCACGGCCTCCCGGGCACATGTTAATCTGTCATGTCTCCTCCGCAGGGACAAGCTGGCCGAGCTGCACGGGAACATGTTTGTGGAGGAATGTGTGAAATGCGGCAAGTATGTCAGCCCCGCTGCTCCAATGCTCACTTTCCCCGTAGTAGGCTGGCAACATGGGCGAGTCTGACGGCTGTGCTAATAGGCACCTCGGCTCCAGAGCACATCTCTGGGGCAGGAGGGTTTCGCAGGGGATCGGATTGTGTCGTCGCAGTCCTAGAGCAGCAGTAGGCATACGCTTCCCATCGGCACGTGGGCGTCCGGCAGCCAAGCCTGCAAGACCGTATCTTGGGCTGTTGGCTTATGAGTAGATATGTCCTGTACAATCCTAAACGAACACTTCCCCCTTGGTGCTGCGTGGGAGATCAGTTGTGCGCGCCCTGCTGGAGGATCCCCACGGCTCCTGGGCCTGTTAATCAGGTTGTGGCCATCACAATTAGGCTGAAATACCCCCGGTGCTGCCCTGTTGCAGGGCCTTGGGCTTGTGTGCTCAGGGCTTAGTAAAAGGGTCGCGTTCATTGAGTTTTGGGCTTCCAGAGCCTTAGCTGAAATTTTCAAGTTGTTGCTCAGACTGGGTGGGGGGAGTGGCCACAGGGAGACCCCAGGTTTAAAGACAAAGACCTAAGTCCACAAAGGTATCAAGCTGCCTCATAACTTGGAATCTGGCCCTGCTCTCCAGTACGACTCTGTTTGCATCGTGCCGGGAGTGCGTTTAGCCAAAGAGGTGGATCTTTGCCTTCTCCCAGCTGCAAAATGGCAGGATCTCCCATTGGTTTCTGCCCTTTGTAGCTTCCTCTGGCTCCCCCATTTCCATGGGCTGAGAGCCGATGGGTGCATTCATCCACCTGTCCCCTCTCTGCCATCAGCAGGCAGGCGTGAGGACTTGTGTCGCCTTGGAGCCTGACTTGCGTCCTCTCTCGTTGCATGTGAAGGCAGTACGTGCGGGACACCGTGGTGGGGAGCATGGGCCTCAAGTCGACAGGCAGGCTGTGCAACGTCACTAAAGCGCGTGGTCTCCGTGCCTGTAGGTATGTGCTGCATCGCGGGAATGCGATATTCCCTCCCCACCCCCTGCAGGGTCTCCTTGGAGGAGGACATCTTTGGCTGGTGCCCCCTGGCTGCAGCCTGAGCATTTCTGTGAATCCCCTTGGTACATGACTGACTTTTGTGCCCTTGAGATTCCCCATGTCACGGTGAGTCTGAGGTGGTGCTCAGTACTGAGGTGCACTGTCCTGTGCTGTTCTCTTTCCAGGGGCAAGCTCATAGACACTATTCTGGACTGGGAAGATTCGCTACCTGACCGGGACCTCAGCCTGGCCGATGAAGCCTGCAGGTAGTGGTGCTCAGAGCGGAGGGCAGGCCCCTGTACTCTCCCCCGGCCCCTCTGCCACATTCAACATCTCCGACAGTGCTCCTAGGTCCCAGCATGAAAGGAGCTGTTCAGATACTTGGACTCTGACCTGCCAGTCCCCTGCGACATCACCTTTGCTCTAGGATTTTACCCAGTCAGCCGGGCTGCAGCTGAGCAGCATGAGGATGTGCTGGAAGCTTGTGACACTGCATTGCAAAGGGTCTGAGGGAAATTAAATGCACTTGGGAGTTCCCTCTATGGAGATTCCCTTTCCCTCTTGCCAGGGAGGTGGTAGCTAATCCTTAACCAGCAAACTCTGCCAGTCATGGGGGAAACATTTTTGGCTAGGTAAGATGCCTCTGACTGCACCTTTTCTTACCCGGGCAGGAGGGATTGTTTTCTAGGTCACATTCCCTGATGTTAATACAACCTCTTGGAAGTACTTTATAGGTTAATGAGCTAGGCCAAATATATAGGTCCCCTTCTCCAAGTTTACAGGAGATAAGGATGGGTAAAATAAGGTAAGATAAGGATGAGAGGATATGAGAGGGCATTTTCCTACCTGTGGGCAGCTGTTCACAGAGCTGTCTCCAAAGGCTAGTTCTTTACTGTATGGTGGTAGCACCAGGAGCCACAATCTCACACTGGGATGTTGTCGGGCTCCGTGCTGTACAGACTCAGAAGAAAAAAATCAGCCCTTGTCCCACAGAACAAGTCGATTCTGATCGGAGCTTGCTGAGGGCGTTTGAACACTGGTTTTCGTGTGTTGTCTTGGGTTACGGTTTCATCACTTGTGGCCAATTAATTGGGGCTGTGAGGTTGACTCCTACACCGAGGGAGATGGGTCTGTCATAGGTCTTGGAGATGGGGACTTCTCACAGACGCTGGCTCTGCTCTGCATTAAAGGCTCTACTGGCTGTCTTGACGTTCTTCCCTCAGGAAAGCGGACCTGTCGATCACTCTGGGAACCTCTCTTCAGATCAAACCCAGTGGCAATCTCCCCCTGATCACGAAAAAGAGAGGTGGGAAGCTGGTGATTGTCAATCTCCAAGCAACTAAACACGTGAGTGAGAAGACTTTTGGTTGGCACCTTGCGTGCAGGGTCTGTCAGATGTAGGTTGACAGCAGCAGCAGCCATCATTCTAGTGTCCGCTTGATTTAATCCTGCAAAAGTGGGTCAGGCCATCTGCTGCTGGCACCAGCTAGAAGAGGTGGGCCCACATCAGCGAGGGCCCTGGCTGTGTTCCCATTGCCAGAGACCACAGATCTGGGCCTAAAAATAAATATCTAGAGCAGAGAAGTAAGTCCCTGTGTATCTTCTGGTGAATCAAATCGCAGCTGATACAGAGGATTCCTGGGCAGAAAATCCTCGCTGGGAGCAGTGCAGGACATCGAGGGGTTTGTTTGTGCTCAGCTCTGTGTCGTGGGCACGGAGCACTGACACTCTCCTATGTGCCCAAGGTTTGTTGAAGTGAGGGGTGGGAACGATCCCCCAGGACAGGATTCCTGCCTTGTTGTAGTCTGGATGGACATGTCACGTGGTCCCTGCCCTTCACACTGCTCCCATTCACTGTGGTACCAGGCAGGGAGGCTCCAGGGCCAGGCTAGGCTGTAGACAGGCCAGTAAATCTGACCCAGTACATCATTATTCTTCTGAGCACTGGACAGCGGTAGCAAGAGCCAGGTTCAGTTTAAGGGTTTGATACAAATTCTCTATCTTGGCTCAAGCCCCCACCCCAAAACCTGCAAGCTTGCAAGCTACCAAGGTAGCTTCCCCACTGTAGCAGGGTTTATTAAGGGGGGAATAATGGTCCAAACAAACCATCTCAGGGGGAACTTAAACAGGTAGTAGCCTGCCCCAGCTGACTGTCAATGGCTCATTGAAGCCACTACATCCAGAGTCCTCTCCTAGTCCCAGACAAGGTGCATTTGGTAGGTCACGGGGCCAGGGTTGTTTCTACCCTAAGCTTTCCCCTCACTGCCATGGGGGGTGCCATGTTGTGCATAAGGGGAAGGGGAGAGCGCAGTTTAGCTCCTGACATCTGTGCTCTGCCTCTTGGCCCCAGGACAGACAAGCCGACCTGCGCATCCATGGTTATGTGGATGAAGTCATGATGAAGCTGATGAAGCACCTGGGTCTGGAGATCCCTGAGTGGAGAGGGCCAGTGGTGGTGGAGAGGGCAGAGCTGGTGAAGCCCGAAGAGCCCCTCAAGCCTGACCCTGATGCTCTTTGTCCAGCCAAGGCTGAATCCCCTTCCCACCACAACGGCATCATGGAGGGGGCCAGCGGGACCTGCCCTGGCCTGGGGCTCGTGCCCAAGTCTCGCTGTGACAGTGTGAAACAGGAATGTCCCAGCCCTGTAGCAGCCAAGAGAAGAAAAGCAGAATCACTGCTCACCTGACACAGACTCTCCTGACTTGTCCCAGCCTGTGCCACTTTTCCTACCAGCTTTTTTTTATACACTTAAAAATATTGTCCCTTTTTATAAGTATTAAACCACCTTGAAATGTGCGTGTGGGCAGCTGCTTCTCCTGCCTCCAGGGGGAACCACTGTCCCATGGGTTTATGCAGCAGGGTGAGCTACTGCTGTATCATCCTGCCCAGCTGACTCCCGGGGCCCCCCCAGTCCATCGAAGGGCTGTGGTAGGCCCAGTGTCAGCTGGCGGACTGAGTCAGGAAGGAGGGGAGCTGGACTCCCTGCTGTGGGAGGAGCAGCAGGAGACCAAGTTCCCAGGAAAACCAAGGGGGTCAGGGCAGTGGGATCCAGTCCAGTGATGGGTCCAAGCAGCTGGAACTGGGGCGGTTTTCCCCAACCCTATGTTATCTGATGTGAAGTGTGACTATCCAGAGATGCCGGAGCTGTGTGATGTACTGGTCTGGAGCATTCAACACCCCCCCCCAGATGCTCACATAACTTCCAAATCCACACGCACTGCACACAGCATGTGTGACTCAGGAGCTGGGAGGCTCCAGGAGCTGTATCTCTTGTCACATCCATAGGGAAATGCCTGGGAAGGGTGTGCAGAATACGGGAAAGGGTGGAAGGGCTTGTCTCTGCGTGGGAGCACATTCAGCTGGAGGGAGGCTGGGATGTCAAAGCACTGCTCTGTTCAGGAATAGCAGGTCGCTTTGGGATAAGAGCATCTGCACGTGGTGTCATCAGGGCTTGCCATTCCCAGTGTGGGGGAGGCCAAAGCTCCTCGGCTCTGGGGTGCAGTGCCTCTGTCTCTTGCCTTCCTTGGCGAATTGCTGCTTTTGAACGTGCAGCCCTGAGCAAGGCGCTGACAGTTCCCTGCAGTCGCCGGTGAAGCCCAGCTCCCCTCCGCCGTGTCCCTTCTTCCCTCTACCCCACAGACCCCCCTCCCTGTGCAGTCGCTCCTCCAACTCCTGTTCCATCCTTCGGGGTCCCTGCAGGGTGTTACAATCTGGTGGCCGTGCTAGACACCCCCCACTCCAGGCTGTAGTGCAGGCCACAGCAAAGGCTTTTGTTGGCACATTTGTTCATTCAGGGAGATGCTGCAGCTTCATGGGTAGTAGGCTCGTGTTGGCACATGTTGCTGCTGCCTGCCAGGGCTCTCCCAACCCCCATTCCATTGTACTGAGCCAATTTTTAAAGCAATTGCCTGGCCCCATGAAGACCCTGCCTCGTGACTGCAGCTGAATCTGCCTTTGCAGCACGCGAGAGCTCTCGTGTCTGAAGTTTGAGCCCGTGGGGCAACACACATCGAGCCCAGCCACCTCCCTGGCCCCTGGATCCCTCCTGAGATCCCCAGTCCCATGTATCTCCATGTTTGTGTGCTCCCTGCTGGCCTCCGGGGGTTCTCTAAACCCATGGGCACCAGGGCACCAGAAGCACAGAGCCAGGGGGAGAGGCAGGTGCCTTTCCTGTGATAATCAGATGCAAAGATTGCCCTTTCAAAGGCAGCTTGGGCTCTGCCAGGGCAGGCAGCTGGTCAGTGCAGCTGGCTGATAAGAGACCGGCAGAGATCCACCTGCTATGGGCCTCTGCCTCCTTGTGGCTGCCTGAAACAGGGTGGGCTGCAGGAAGGGCAGGCATTGAGCGGAGGGGACATGGGCTTTCTGTTCCTGCCTGCATTGCAGACCCTCTTGAGGCACTGGAGGAAGCAGAGCTGAGGGGACCTTGCCAGGGACCTTGCCAGGAGGGGCAGCTGAGGGGAGAATACTCTGGACCAAGTGGGCCACATGTCCGTGGTGCTAGGCTGGCTGGTGCAGGATCTGGGGCTCCAGCAAGGAGGCTGTTGAAACCGTTCTCTGCCCATGCTATGGTCAGAGCAGGTGCCCGCTACTCTCCTTACAGCCCAGCTTGCTCCGGAGAGAATGAGGAGCCCTGATGGCCCCAGTGCAGAGGCAGGAGCTCAGCACCAAGCCCCGGCAGAGGGAGGAAGAGTAGTACCAGGTGCTGCTTAGCAGAGAGCCCGTCTCTGCTCATCCCAAGACCAGAGGCTTGGAGAACGGGTGCTGTTTGCCTCACCGAGGGGGAAGAATCGGATCGCAGTCCACAAGTGCCGGGCTGCTGCCGAGGGGAAGGCTGTTGATGTTCCCCGCGTCTGCTGGGAATGGGACAGAAGGCAGCCGGCTTGCACTGCACACTGCAGCAGTGGAGAGCCAGGCTGGTCTCAGCAGCTTTGCCAGCATGGGGGACGAGGGGGAAGTCTGGGACCCCATCGTGGGGGTGCGTGAGGAGCAGCCGCATTGGGAGCAGCGGCCTCTACGGTTGCATTTCTTGCCAGTCTCCGCGCCCCCCTCCAGCAGCCCCGTGTCAAAGCGGAGCCATGTGGGGCACTGACGGCATCTGTCAAACCCAGATTGCCAGAGCCCCAATGAGATCGCTGTCACCCCTGGGGCTGCCTGTCACTTTGCAGCAGACTCACCACCCCTCCTTTCCCTCGCACTGGGACGCCATCCTGCAAGCACAGCTGACCAGAGCCGCTGCCAGCCCGGGGGCTACAATCTGCGGGCCGAGTTTGCCAGTTCTCAAGGGGCTGGTGTCACCTGCTGCTGAAGGCAGCAGACACAGGCCTCCGATCTGGTGCAGGGCTTGGCTTATCAGTGCACCCGCTGCAAAGGGAGTCCCGATCTGGGATAATCCCAGGAGAGCCCAAGCCCCAACGGCTGGGCCTGGTGTCTGCGGTATCCTAGAGAAATGAGGGGCTTGGCTGGCCTGGCCTGCACCCAGGCTGGAGCAGGTGCTGGGAGCTGGGGCAGGAAGTGGGGCTGGCAATTGGCTCAGGCCTTTGCCCATGCCTTTCGCTCTTGCTCCTGCCCCTGCCACCTGCTAGCTGGGCAGGCAAGCTGCTCCCTGCTGTGGATGCCCCGATTTCCCTGCGGAGCAGCTGCGTGACTTGCCCAGGGGCACACAGGAGTCAGTGGCAGAGCAGCGAGTCCCCATTGGGGATTGGCCCCTGCCTTGCATGGAGCATGGCAGCCTGGGCACTGCAGCTGGGTCATCCTGATGCCAGGGTCTGTGGGCTGGGAAGATGGGCCACCAGCTAGCCAACTCTGCCAATGCCATGGCCCCACTCTCCGTGTCTGCAGAGAGGAGCTGGTGTGAGCTGCTAGGTGAGCTGGGGCTGGCATCAGGGGCTCCTGGCTTCTACCCTCAGCTGGCCTGACCATGGGTGAGCTGCTCTGTGTTACAATGACCATGTCCTGGTTGAGATCAGGGCTTGTGGGGACTTGTGGCACTTTATGGCAGGGGGCAGCAGGGGCTTGGGCTGGGCTCCGCACCCAGGAGAGCTCCAGGCCTGATCTGCTACCGTGTGACCCCTTACTCCCTGGGAGCAGAGCCACATGTGGTGGATGACCCTGCCTCACCCTTCTCCCCACTCCAGCCCTGGAGCCTGGCAGAGCCTGCTCTGCTTCCCTGGTGTCACCCTTGCTGGCAAGAGGGGGTGCCAAGTCTTCCCCACCCAGTTAGCGATGGGGCACAGTGGCAGCGTGCTGTGGAAGGGGAGTTGGACAGGGCCTTCCAGCCAGGCGGGTATTTTCCTGGCAGGCTGGGTCGTGGCCAGGGACAGCTCTTTGTCTCCCTCGGCTAAAGCACGATGGGGTGATAGGGAAAGTTCACAGCGCGGCGTGGGCGATGCAGACAGCAGCTAATCCATGCTGAGACCCAGCTGACATTTGGGTCTCACCCTTATCTGGAGGTGTTGTCTCCCTGATCTGCACCCGGCAAACCAGAGCTAATGCTAATTCTGGGGACTTGGCTTCTTCAGCCCAGCCCAGAAGGCATCAGGATAAGGCCCTGCTCCTTATGTGTAACCAGACAGAAGAGGAAAGGGAGCGGATGAGCAGCCGTGCCCCTTTGAGGTGGGCTCGGACTCACGGAGAGAAACTGAGGCAGAGAAGGGGCAAGTGACCTGCTCCAGGCTGCCGGTGGCAGAGCCATGGCCTCTGGCTCCACAGCCCCTGCTCTGCCCACTAGCCCCTTCCTGTCACCACCCCCATCGCAAGCCCTGGGCCAGGCCCCCACCTGGTGGAAACCATCAGGGCTCCAGCTGCAGTGTTTGACCCACCCTGTGCTCGCTAGGGGTTGCCCCAGGGCCCGGTTGGGAGCATTTGCCAAAGCCCCCAGCTCATACCCAGGCACCTGCCTTGTCTGTGCTGCAGGGAAGGGGCATCAGCTGGCTGGACTTAGCTAACGCAGGTTAAAACAGCAACAGGGACCAGGCTGGCTCGAGTTAGCTGCTCCGGGTCCAGGCCAGAGGGAGCCCAGGCTGAGTCCAGATGCTGATCCGAGGGAGATGCCAGCTCAGCCAGGGCTGCGCATGCCAGGTGGGCTGAGATCACCAGGTGCTCTGGCTGGACCCGCACACACCTGGCTGTACGCTGCCAGCCCCAGGGCAGCCAGCACCTGAGCACCCCCCATCCACAGGCCCCTGTTGCTGGATCTGACCAGAGCTTTGTCTCCTCTTTTCTTTCCCAAACCACCTGGGACTGATGTGATCCCAGGGCTCCAGCAGCTGGAGCTTTCTGTTATCATGAGGACCAGGGGTACTGCTCCTGGCTGCCTAGTGATCCCGTCTGCACGCAGCCTAGCCTCCACCAGCCACCCCCACGTTCTCCATTCGTGCCGCCCTTGCCCGCCTCGATCTAGGCTGTCTTTCCTTTGGCAAGTGGAGCTACTGGGACCTGGGTCCCGCTGTGGGACACGCTCGCAATAAAAGGCAGTCCCTGGCCCGGCAGTCCTGGTGTTTATTGCGGGAGCTGTTCCCCACGAGATCGATGCCCCAGCGGACCGGGCGCTGCGCGTACAGAGAGCAAGATGCTGCCCTGCCCTGGAGAGCTCACACTAAAGAGACGAGACAGGCAGAAGCGAGATGGGAGCACGAAGATGGGGAGGGGATTTGCTGAAGGCCGGCAGCAGGGCAGAAAAGGAACCCAGCAGGTGTCTGGGGCTCCCCAGGGCTGTCTAAGGCCAGGCCTGCACGGCTGGAAGCTGGCTCCGCTGCTTGCTCTGGCCTCATGTATGCTAAGGAGGCGGCAAAGCCACTTGCATGCCACCCTGAGTGAGTGCCAATGAGAATGCCCATGGCAAAGCCCAGGTGCAGGGCTGGGCACGTGCTCAGGGCCAGCCTGGCATCCCTTCCAGAAGCTGGCAAGCATGGAGGAGAAGCAAGTGGGCAGCATGTACCGGGGGTAGATAAACCGTCAGGAGCTGCATAGAGTCTCACGGGTGCAGCCCAGGGGCTGAGGCGGCTCCTTCTCCGGGGGCAGAGCTGGGGGCACCGGGCTCGGCTGCCGGGGGGGCTTGGCCAGCGTGCCGGCTGAAGGAGGGGGTTACCTTGTGCAAGAGTCCCTTGAGCGCCTCCTGGAACTCCCTCCTCACCAGGCAGTAGAGGACGGGATTGAGGCAGCTGTTGGCGTAAGCCAGGCACACGGTGATGGGGAAGATGTAGGCCTGGGCAGCATAGAAGGCCTCGGTGAAGGGCATCAGGTTGAACTTGATGAAGATGCCCCAGGCCGTCAGCGCCTGGTTGGGGAGCCAGCAGAGGAAGAAGGTGAGCACCACGACAGTGACCAACTTGGTGACCCGGGACCTCCTGCGGGGGTGGCTGCGGCTCATCTTCATCCGGCTCAAAAAGCGGAGGAGGAGGATGTACGAGGCCAAGATGATGGCCAAAGGGATGACAAAGCCCAGCAGGACCTTCTGGGTCTGGTACAAGCCCAGCAAGAACTGGGGGTCAATGTCCTCCAGCTCCGGGAACTTGACTAGGCAGAGCTCGTCCCCGGAGACCGCATGGGTGGTGGAGAAGACGGCATGTGGCAGGGTAGCAATGGCTGTAGAGACCCAGATGACAGCGCTGGCCAGCTTGGCATGGCATCGGGAGGCAGAGCCTTGCTTGGCCTTCAGGGAGGACACCACAGAGCAGTAGCGGGCCACGCTCATGGCGGTGAGGAAGAAGACGCTGGCGTACATGTTCATGGTGGACACCGAGGACACCAGCTTGCACATGAGCTTGCCAAAGGGCCAGCTGAAGTCCAGGGCCATGTCCACAGCCCAGAAGGGCAAAGTGAGGACAAACTGAAAGTCAGTGGCTGCCAAGTTGAGCACGAAGAACATCATGCTGGACATCTTCCCCCGGCGCCTTGAGCCCAGCAGGAAGAGCACCAGTGCATTGCCCACCACACCCAGGGCACAGATGATGGAGTAGATCACGGCTATGACAATGCGAGCAGCCTTGGTGCTGTCAGGGGGCAGGAAGGAGCTCAGGTCCCCCAGGCTGTGATTGGAGATGTTTCTGCTGCTGCCAGCGTGGAGTTTCTCCTCCATCCTGCAACAGTCCTGCATGGACATGCTTGTGCTGGGCTTCTGCTCACCTTCCCTGCAGGAGCCGCGGCATGCTGAGCATGACCCCGGCCGGTGGGGCTCAGCCAGAGAGTGCCAGGGCCCTTCTGCACCTGGGCTGTGCCAGGCTCGGCTATGAGCTGCTTCCAATAAGTTACTGATCCGATCTGTCAGCACCGCTGGGTTTTCATCTGCCTGCATGTAGCCCCCTCCCTGCCATGCCTGGCAACAGCACCGGAGCAGCTCTGCTGCTGTCTGATCCCAGGGAATGCTTTCTTCCTTTCCTCTCCCATGTGCTCCCTCCCTCCTTTTGCAGGGAAGCAGGAGGGGAGAAGGCAGCTGTAGCCTGGTGCTGGTTCAGAGCAGGACCTGCGCTGAAGTTGTGTCCCTGCAGCTTCCAGACCCTGCAGCTGAGAGCAGCATCACGTTGCGCTGAGCACCGAACAGAACGGCAGCCCTCTCCCTACGCAGGACCAGCCCAGGGGAGCTCTCCTGTCAGGGGCCTCTGCTTCCCTTCTGATCCTTTGCCTCCATTCATGGTGACCTTTTGGGGGGCCTTGAATGCATGTAACTTCAGAGCTCCCCAGGGAGGTAGGGAAGTGCTATGACCCCTATTGTAAGATCCTAGATATGAGTGACTAAGGTCCAGGTATGTAGGTTTGTAGGTGCCAGAGTGCTGTGCAGGTGCCTAAGTCCCCTGGACTGCAGTGGAAGTTGGGACTTGCATTTCTCCGGTGCTCTGGAGGAGGGTGGAGAATTTGCTTGACAAGGTGATTGTGGCCTTGCTCCGGGTCATGTAGGACATCTGGGTGGATTCTGGGTGGGATGAGGACAGAGGAAGCAAGAGGGGCAGGTTCTCGGTAAGGGCCCCTCAGACAGTGTAGTCTCTGTTGTCATCTGTCTGATGGTAGGGCCTAGGAGCCCTTGTCCTCTACCAGGACCTCACTGCGCTCGGTGCTGTACGCCCCTGGTTCTTACGGCAGCCGGAAGAGGCTCAGGCCCACGGAGCTTCCTCCCTAGAAATCAGCCTGCATCTTCCCCAGACCCGCCAAGACCATGAGCATTTGGCCAAGAGAGGCTGAACTCTAGCAGCCTGGCACTGGGTGTCCCAACATCCAGCCTTTCTGAAAGTCCAGCTGTCTGAATGGACGTGGTGTTAAGAGTCAGAATTAAATGGAGCAAACTCACCAGGGGCAGGGGTTTCAACCCAACCTGATCCTTTAAGCCAACTCCGTTGCCAGCAGCAAGATCCTCTGGGCCAGCACCCACCACTCTCTGGACACTTTAAATCTTCCACCTGGCATATCACAAACCCACGTTCACTCTCCTCTTGGGCTAGCATCACCTGCTGCCCTCCGCTCTCAAGTGTCCCGCTGCTTGCTACACGCTGTCAGCTCCACCGCTCCCAGAGAGACGCTTTCCCAACACAATCCCAGGTTTGGAACATGCAAGGCCGGATCCTGAGGTCAAGGGCCAGATCCAGAGGTCAGAGGCACAGCTGATGCACAGCACCTTGTTGGGCTCAGGCCCAGGGCAAGGGGAGGACGGGGTTGGGCGGCAGGTGCATGGCTGGCTGCCTGCTGCTGCCTGTTGTGTTCAGACAAGCCGCCGTCACCATTTAATTTGGTGCATCAATAAGCTCCCTCCTGCCCCCCTTCCAGCTGTGTCGTGGCTCTAAGCAGAGGTGACATCCGCCAGAGAGTCTGTTTGCATGGACAGAGCGGGCACCGGGAGACTTTACCGACGCGAGCTGAGCAGCCAGCAGAGAGAACTGATGGGAATTCAGCACACGTCTGCACCTGAGCAAGGTTGGTGGCAGTGGGCCCTCTCCCACCTCCGCCACTGCCCACCCCACTGCCCTTGGGCACATTGCTCCCTCTCCCACTGCCTGCCTCTCTCTGCTCGCTCTTTGTGTCATGACAGACGTCCCCCCAGCCATGGCTGGGTTTGAAGCCGAGATGCTTGTACGTGCAACACAAGCCACCCCCACGCTGGTTAGATTCTCCTGTAGGAGATGCTGGTGATTAAACACGTGGATCCCTCCAATCAAGGGACACAAGTCAAACCATGTCATGTAAGTGCCATGGGGTGAAATCTGCCCCGTGAGGGGTCCAGTGAGAGCTGGGACCAGCTTAGCCCCCCTGGAGCCCTCAGAGAAAGATGTGCAGAGGATGGCAGGGACGCGGTGAGAACCAGCTCTCTGCAAGGGCCGAGCTGGAGCCACCGGTGTCTGCTCCCTGAGCCAGGCTCTCCACTGCCCTGAAATGAAGAAGCCCGTCTCATGAGGAAAGCACCAAGCTGACCCCAGCCCACTGGCATTTTGTGGCCCCAGTGCTCCAGTGGTTTACATTGGCAGGCCGGTCAGGGAGCAGAGATGGCGGCAGGTGGCTCTAATCCCTCTCTGGTGCCAAGCAAATTTCCAGGTGGACTCATTTGCATGCAATTGCAATCAAAAGGCCTGCTGAGCAGGTCTTGTTTGCAGAAGGACTTTGAAAAATTCTTTGCTGGGAGGAGAGAGCTTGGGTGAGATGTAAAAGGGTGAAATTTTCCATTCCATCTGCAAGCCCAGGGGTGGGCTGGATCAGGGAGGCACACTAAGATGCCTTGGGGCAGGCATGGGTGCTCTGCATGGTTGCAAGGGAGCCTGCATAGAGGCTTCATGAATGAGCTCAACTCTTGCCACTGGCCTGGCAAGCCCCAGCACAGCCAAAATCCCCTTTGAGACCCCCATAGTCCCACTCCACTGAGCACCTCTGGTGCCCAGCAGCACCGGGAGGATGGATGGATGGGTGATGCTGTCTCCCATCCCTGCCCCCCGGTGCTTTACAGCAACAAGGAGTTCATATGTGCTGGCATCTTGGTCTGCAGCACATCCTGGCTGGTGCCTGTGCTGGAGCTCTCCCTTGCAAAGGTCACAGCCCTCTCCCGCCCCATGCGCTTGGCCCCTCCAGGCCATGCTCCGGCACACTCCAGCGCCTTGTGCCCTCTGCCCGGAACATGAATAAGCTGCCTGCACTTCACTGCAAAAAGCAATGATGACTTGCAAATTGGTGCTCATCTCCTTGTCAGCCCCCAGAAGCAACTGGCAGCCACTCCGAAACAAAGCTGAGCCCTCGCACAGCTCATCCTGGGCACTAATTACAGGGTTGCTTGCTGATGCACTTTAATCAGCTTTTATTTTCCCCACAGAGCGTGGCTAGTGGGAACTGGCATTTCTGTGGGCGGGATTTGCCCCTAGCCATTGGGGCGGATCAGAGGGCCCCACGCTGGCCCGGATAAGACTGGAGTGCCTACGAAACCCATCTTCCTCCACACGTGGCTCAGGGAGTCACTCCTCCCTGGTGCCCCACACCTTCCTCTGATCTCGGCAGCTGCTCCTGTATGAAGACAGGGCTGATAAGTCCTCATTATCTCCTGGCTCCCCATCCCTATCCCGCCTGGTCACGTCTCTCCCTTAACAGGGGAGAACAAGCCTCGCACTCATCTGTCTTGATGCTCTCTGGTGTCTCTGGCAGACTCCATCAGGCACCAAAGGGAAAGTGCTACCACCAGCCAGCCAGCATCCTCCCACAGCCCTGCCAGGCATGGTTACCGCCTGTGTTGCCTAAACAGCCTCACCTGCTGGAGGATGGGTGCATAGGAGCAGAGCACTGGCCCTGTGAGAGCTGTGGTCCCATTTCCAGCCAGCTGGAAAGGGAAAAAAGCACCTCCTGGGGCAGCTATGTGGACTGACACAGGCCTGAGTGGTAGGGGGTTCCCCTCACCCTCTCTTCCCTACTGCTGAAATGCAGCTGCCTCTGGGGAGGAGCACAACGCCAGGATCTCTAGAGGGTGGAGAATTTGCTTGACAAGATGACTGTGACCTGAGCCGGGAGCATGGCTGGGATGCCTGGGATTGCACCTTCTGGCTAGAGAAGCAGCAACTGGGACTCATGAACCACATCCTCATCCCCATCCACACACAGAGTCACCTGTCCCCTTTCTCTGTGCCCCATCCGCTCCATGGTCTTGGGCTGAGTCATGTAGGGCCAGGGGCCAGGGCACACTTCGAGGGCTGAATAACGTGAAGCAGAACATCTTCACATGCTGCCTGCAGCAGGAGGCCCAGCGAGTGGCAGGAGCCGCCTGGAGGGTTACCCCACTACTTTTCTTTTCCCCTCACAAGGAATTGAAACCAGTGACAAGTGTCAGTCCCTGTGCCAGGTGGTGAGGGTGGGCCTGGCGCAGGGTGGGAGGGCCTAATGCCAGGGTGGGCACCTGGCCAGACATGGGTGCAAGGGGGAAGCAGGGTGGAGCTGTCAGCAATGCAAGAGATGGACTCTCAACATGGGGGGCTGGCAAGTGGATGGGGAAGTGAATCAGAGCAACATGGCTGAGAGGAGCTGAGACACAGACACTAGCCCAGGGCATCATCTGCAGATGCCTGGGCCAGAGCCCTGGAGTGGAGCCCAGCGCACCCTGGCCTGACTGAAGGAGATCAAGGGGCTACGTGCAAGTTGGTGCCCAGAGTTCAGCAAAAACAGCTGGAGCTGAGTCTCTCCCACCCCGAGATCTCATACAGGGATGTCATCTGCTCTCTGTGAGTCATGGGGCTGGCCTTGCTGGGGGACTGGTGGAGCTGGGGGTGGCTCTGGCATCACACTGGGGGCATTTAGTGTGTCCCTGCTGTGTCATGGGATGGAGATGCCCCTGGCTGGGAAGCTTGGGCATGCAGCAATCACCCCTCAGCTGTCAAGGACCAGACTGTTCCCGAGAGGCGTTAGCTGCTGTAAGTGAACCTATAGCTCCAACGCAGCCTGGGGGCTCTGGGAGTGCAGCTGTGATCTTGCCATGCAGAAGGGCACCCCAACATTTCCCCTGGCTGCAGTTGTCTCCAGCTGGATCCCAGGGGGTGTTGCAAACTGAGTTAACTCTTCAGGCCCTGAGTGCAGATGTGAAGACAAGGCAGGAGTTGCACGCAGGCACTAGGGTGTCACCACCCTGGGGTGGAAGGGTTAATTGCACCTGTTGTGCAGCCAGTCAAAGCATTACAGCAGTAGCCAGGGCCTGGGTAGCCATTCACTCTGTACACGGAAGGGCATGCTGCCATGGCCTGGTTGCTGTCAGCACCAGGGCCAGCGAGGGCAGAGCAAGCTAGGGAGGGACCTCCACTTCATGTCCCCACTCGCATCCACCGAGACTGCCGTGCCGTTCCGCTCCCCCACCCGGCCCCCTCCCCTGCCCCCAAGCCAAAGCCCGTATCACAATTTTCCAAAATACTGTATTAGAGGCCGCACATGCAGGCTTAAAAAAGAGAAAACACAAAAAATAACCCCAAGCATAAACTAAACCAAGAGAACCACAGAACATCCCAGATATCCCAAGGCTGTTGTGGGGCCACAGGGGAGTGCTCAAAAGCAGGCAGGTCATCCCCAGCTAGTCCAGGCGGGTTTTCCATGTGGGGAAGTGAGGGACCGTCCCTGGTTGTGAGGTGGTGTGTGGGATGGGAGCCCTGAGGAGCATCGAGGTGTACACACACACACAGACACTTTTACCCCCGTGCTCCCATTCTCACTCACACCCAGCCCCTTTCTCTCATTCCCAAGCACGCACAGCCTCACACACAGAGCATCATATGCACACAGGCTGCCTGTCAAACGTACGCCCCCGCAAGCTCTACAACCACTCAACTCCTTGCACCGGCTCTGCTCAGAGCAAACAGCTCCTGCCCCGGGTGCATCTCAGCTGTTGAGTGCAGTCCATGCTGCTCAGCTGGATTCATGAGTGAGCGGGGCCCTCGGATGCCACCCCCAGCCCTGCTCTGAGCCGGACAGACTCCTCCAGCTCTCTCTCTCCATTTCCTCAGCAAGCCCCAGATAACTGGCCTAGGAGGGGGAAGGCCAGGGGAGTTCCCCCCTGCCCCAGGCCTTCCAGCCCCTGATCCATGTCATAGATCCCCCTCCCTCTTGCCCTTCCCTTGCTCTCCCTTGAGGGAAGACACCCCTATGCGTTCCCAGCCCCATCCCCAGCTCCCACTTGGAACCTGCATATCCCATGTTGCATCTGGTCCCCGCTGCCTCTGAGTCAACCCCAAACCACATGGCATCCCTTCTGGGCCACAGACGGACCAGAGAGTGGACAGGGAAGTGAAAGCACATCCAAGGCACACTGGGGTCCAGCCTCCAGCCCACTCCCCAGGTCCTTGCTGCAACTTTGGGCTGTGCATGCAGATTCCAAGGGGCTGGGACTGAGAGAAGGGTCCACAAATGGCAGCTGCCAGGAGGGAACCCAGGGACGGGGGTGCAGATGAACCAAGCAGGGAGGAAATCGCCTGGCCAGGATGCCCAGCAGGGTGTGATGGCTTTCCCACACTGGTAAGCAGTGACCCTGCCTGGCCTGCGCTGGTGCGTGGGTACGTGGGTGCCATCCACCCTATGCATCTCCTTTCCCTGTGGTTTTGGGTCAAATGGTGACTGCCCAAGGCTGGGCTGGGCAAGCTCCCCAGGTACCCGCTACTTGGTGTCTACAGCTGGAGAGCCAGCTAATACCACTCAGAAGACAGATGCATCTAACCCCTCTTCTGTATCTCTGTTTCTCCACGCTCTCTACATACCCACACCCGGCCCCCCCACCCAGTCCCAGCCCCAACCCTAGCAGGCCCAGGATGAGGCCCCAGCCCTTCCACTCATGCCCTCCTTCAGTCCTTGCTGACGTGAGGGGGAGACAGGGGCTGGTGCTCACAGCTCCTCTGCTGGCTCCAGCACCACCTGGCTGGGCTGCCCGGGATCTGTCCAGGCCAGTGAGGCCAGGCCGTGCCCAACAGCAGGGTCATCATGGCTCAGCCCCTCCAAGTCTGAGTGTCCGTCCTGCGGCAGGGCCTCTGTCCCGTTGCTCACCGTGGTCTCTGCTGCCGGCTCAGGGAGCAGGTGGCTGCTAAGGAATTTGCGGAGGGCGCCCTGGCGCTTGGGCTGTCTCTCCTCGGCGTACTCTGTCCACAGGGGCTTCTCCGGCTCCTTGGGTCTCTCCTCACCATCCTTCCCCAGGGCATAGACCACGCGGGAGGAGTCGTCATTGTGGAGAGACCTGGAGAACACTGCCATGGGGCAGGGGGGACACCAGATCCATCAGCAGAGCTCCTCCATGACACCTGCCCGTCACTGATCCCTCCCTGCCCTTCCCTATGTAATTGGGAGAATTACCCAGCCCCTGACGGAGCACAGGGACTGCCTCACTCAGCACCACAATGCAGCCACTTCTGGGGAAGAACAGAGAAAGCTGTCTAACAGCGCATGCAGCTATAGCTGGCCCAGTACTTGGGGAGGCATTCAGCAGTTGCTTAATTGTAGGATGGGAAAACTTTAGGACAGGAAGTGAAAAGAAATCCTGTCCCCATTCAAGCTACAGGAGGACTTGAGAGAGGTGGGTTGGGATGGGATTAAGAGAGCACTCTGGGGTTAATACCAGCCAAAAACTGACCAAGAGATTGTTAATTAGCTCAGCCAGGACTGTGGTCTTTCACTCTATGGAACAAACGGCCTCTCCCCAGCATGGCATCCCGTGGAAAGGGGCAGAGGGTAACATCAGCCCCACTCCTCTTCAGAAACACTCACAACATTACTATCAACCTCATCTGACAGACAGGGAAACTGAGGCACGGAGGCACTGAGCTGATTCTCCTGTCTCCCAGCTGCATGCACAGCAAGGAGGTCTTCCCACCTGGGATCTCTGGAGTCAGGGGCAAGGTGCACGGTCCGCTTTTGTGCTCTGCACATGGCCGACACTCACCTCTCACTGGCCCAAAGTCACTGCTAGTCTCTGCCTTGTTGTGGGCAAAAGGGCTGATGGAGGGGAACACGATCAGGGCAAAGGAGAGCAGCAGGACCTGCAAGATGAGGGAGGCAGAGGTCAGTGGAGCCCCCGAGAGCTGGGTTCTTCGTGCTAAGGGGCAGTGGGGAGGGAACTTGATTCAGTGAGATGACCACTGGCAAGACCCCTGTAGGGGTGTGCCATGCTGGCGAGGACCTCCTGGCCACAGATTTCTGGTTCTGAAGCCAGGCTCACAGCAGCCCAAAGCTGAGGCCCCACAAGCTTATTGCTGGGTTGAGCAGCATGGACCAATGGCCTCATCTCCCCTGGTTCAAGTTTGTAGGCACCCAAAAAGACAAGGGGCTGGCAGGGAGGAGGTCACCAGCAGGAGCCACTGAGGGCATCTCATGGGGACTTGGAGATGGGGATCCTGGAGCAGGGAAGGGAGCTAGAGGGACCTCAGGGTGTCAGCTGGGGTCCCCCAGCCCTGCCAGGGTGTTAGCAGAGAAGGGAGCTCCTGTCACTCACCACGATGCAGGTGCCTGTCTGGGCAGCCTTGTTGCTTGACTGCACCACGAGGGCCTGCAGCTTTCTCAGCTGCTCCAGCAGGGATCTGTGAGTGGAAGAGACCCTGGTTATGGGGTTGCTGTGGGAGTCTCACTGCCTCATTGCTGGGGGAGGATCTGTGGGGCTCTGGGCTGGGGAGCAGGCTCAGCCCCATTGCTCTGGGCATGGGCAAATGGAGATCAAAGCCCTCAATGAAAATGCCACCCTCACACCCAGGCTTCAGGGCAGGGTGGGCATGGGTCAGAACTTGGCAGTGGGTTTTGGGATGCACCACCCAGGTTCACTGAGGTCTCGGGAACCATGGACACAGGAGAAGGAGAGCTCAGGAAAACCCCACAACCACATGATGCAGCTCCTTGAACCAGGGGAAATCTGCCCTGGCTGGGGTGCAGAGTATAACCTTTGCCTCAAGACTCCCTGTCCCTGGGTAAATCTGTCTGTGTTGCCTCATCCTGGGTGTTCAAGTTTAGATGGGGGCAGCCACAGCCCCTTTTACCCTCCCACCCAACAGCTGGGCCCGGCTTCCCCAGCAGGGCAGGAGCCAGGACTTACGAGTTCTGCTTCTCCAGGTGCAGCACCTTCCTCTGCAGCTCCTGGTTCTGGGCTGTGCAGGCCGACATCCTGGGGAGGAACCGAGCAGAGGAGTGAGTCACGGGGGTGGAGGCAATGAAGGAGCAGGGCTGGGCTGGGGGCTGCAGAGTGCAGGGGCAGGCAGGGGCAGGGGCAGGGCAGGCCCCTGTAGCTGGCTGATGGGGTGGTACCAGCTGAGCAGCCATGGATTTCAGCCCTGGGGGGAAAGGACCACGTTCTGTGGCTGTGCTGCTCCTGGTCTGTGAGTAGCCTGACGCTGTGGCACCGCGTGGAGCCCATGGACATGCCCAGGGACCTATTCTGCATTGACACTGGCTCTGCCTTGGGGCAACTGGCTGCATGAGGCACGTGGCGCTGGGCCCAGAATGACACAGCCTGGCACAGCTGGAAAACTCTTGTCACTGGCACAGAAGCCGAGCTGTAGGCCTGGGAGGGTACGGGGACTCCTCACCGGGTCTCCAGCCCATCAATGTACTCCTTCTTCTTCTTCCGGCTCTCCTGAGCTGACTGCTTGTTCCGGATCTTCCTGCGGATCTTCTTCAGCACCCGCTCCTCATACTGCAGGAGCCAAGGGTAATCCAAGGCATTAGCAATGGCTGTGGGGCTCCCTGGCTGTGTCCCCCCACACCTCCTCCCCTTAGAGAGTGGTACATACTGGGCCACTCAATGGCTCTCCCAGGGGAGGCTCTGCCATGTGGTCTCCTAGCTCCCTCCCCCACCAAAGAGAGCATCACTGTGTGAAGAGGACACTGATGCACGGAGAGGGGCTGTGACTCACTGCAGGTCACATCAAGACAGTGAGAGGACCCAGGAGTACAGACCCTTGCCCAAAGGACATGCCCTCTAAACCCAGATGTCACCAAGAGAGCTCCCCGCACCCAAGGCAAGTTGCTTTGGGAGATGATGTGAATGGCCTGGGCCCATCCTGCACCCAGGTCTGCCTATTGGCCACTCAGGGGCTGTTCAGACACTGTCTCCCCCATCATAGTCTCCTCTGCCTCCCAGTCCCTTTCATGGGCCCAGTTCAGCCCAGTCCACAGTGCTGAGCTCAGCAGGGACCTCCCAGTCTGACTGGGCTTCTCTGTACCTTGGTGAGGGGCAGCTGGGTGGGCAGTGTCATGCCCTCCTTGGCCAGCAGCTTCTTCTCATCCTCGGTCAGGACCAGCTCCTGGCAGTGCCCAGGGCCCTGTCTCAGCAGCACCGGGTTCATCTGTTGTTGTTGCTGCTGCAAGGCCACAAATGCGTTATGCCCCCAAAGCGCTGCACCGTTCACCCCATGCCCCTGCGCTCCTCCCTGGGAGGAGGGTGAATGATTGTGCAAGGCGCAGGACAATGGAAGTCTGCCCTCTGCAACCCACAGCTGCAGCACAAGTAGATGCAGAGACACCGGGGATGGAGAGATAAACCCAGAGGCACAGGGGGAGGAATGGAGGGATGGCTGCAGAGGTATCAGGGAGGGTGGATGGAGTGATGGATGGGTGGGCAGGGGTGTGGAGGAGATGTGCCAGCCACCTACCGTCTCCGAGCTGCCGGACAGCAGCAGGTCCTTCACGGTGAGGGTACAGGATGACGGGAGCTGGGTGGGAACAGGCAGGTTCCGGCTGTCCTCGGGGAAGAACCCGGGGTTCCACATGTCTGCGATGAAGACACTGTCAGTGTAGCCTGTGCCCCGCATGGGAACGATCGGCTGGCAGGCTCCTCAGCCAGGGGCTTAGCCATGGCATTTGTCCTGCCTCCCAGCTCGCCTGGGCTCCCCGGCTCCCCTGCCACTGGGTCTGGGCCCTGCCTGGCACCTAGTCCCATCACCTGTCTGTGTGCACAGTGAGCAGAAAACATGACCAGCTGTGCTGGTCAATGCTCCAGGCTTGCTGGGCACCACCATGCAGGGAGCCAGGTGAAGCAGTTGGCATGCCCGGATCTTGGAGGGACCGTGCCAGCCAGGGAGCTGGTGCCACCTGCTGGGGACACGAGGCTTTGCCAGCACATGCCATGGTCCCTGCAGCTCAGTCCATGTGACACAGGGGACCCCAGATCTCACAGCTCCCACCTCCCCAGCCAAGCTCCATCCCCCCAGCTCCACCTCCCTCCAGCTCCCCCTGCACCCTGACTCTTGGGGAGAACCCACCCAGGTCTATGGAGACCTCCATGTCCCGCAGGTCAGCCACAGGCACTTTCAGCACAGGCAGGACCTGGCAGGAGTCCTGGTAGCTGTACATGGGCTCGCTGTGGCCCCCATCCGAGTAGCCGCCTGGGCTGCTGCCGGGCACGTGGCTGGGGGGGCTGTCGAGCTGGTCGGAGGTGGGGTCCTCAGAGATGCCGCTGTCGCTGGCCGCAGGAGACCAAGTGGAGGAGTCAGAGACACAGTCCCCAGAGCCCAGGAGGGAGCTGAGGAAATCCTCGTTCTCCTGGCTGCCCGGCAGCTGCTGGGGATGACAAGAGACAACGGGCCTTGCTGAGACTAGGAGCTGACTCCTGCCACGGCATGCAGGGACCAGCCAGGCTGGGAGATGGCGAGTCAGCAAGGGATCCAGTGGTCCCAGCACAAGCATTCGGAGGGTCTCGGAGCACTCGGATCTAAGCTGGGACTCCTGGGGCACCCAGGGGCTGGAGCAGGGCTGCTGGCACCAGTGCCCTGCATTCCTCTGGCTGGTCTGTGACTGGAGGGACTCCAAGCAAAGGGATCACTGGGAAGCAGGGCTGGGGAGAGGATCAAAGCTTCATTGACACCCCCGGTGCCTGTCCCCTTCCTGCACTAGCCCCCACCCTGACTCAAGCGGGGAACAAATGGACTTACGCTGTCCTTTGGCCCTGGCCACGCAGCCACGGGGCCCCCAAACTCCACATTGCGAAGGATCCCATCCTGCCGGTCAAACAGCAGGTCCAGCAGCTCCAGGCTGTTGATGCTGCTCATCTGGCAGCTGGAGGCCATGTCTGTGGGGGGAGAGAGCACTGTGAGCCAGCTCAGGATGGTGGGGGGGTGGGACAGGGGACTCAGTGCTGGTCTCAGGGATATAACTGAGGGCCTCCCGATTCCCCTGCTACCGGGATCCCTTCCCTCCTCTGCGTGTCTCAGGGCCAGATTAATGCATAGGTAAACTAGGCACATGCCTAGCGCCCTAAGTGAAGAAGGGGCCCAGTTGTGCTTATTTGACATATTAAAATTATTGAGTGAAAAAAGTAATATAATCTTCAGCTGGCGGCCCATGAGTTTGCTTGCATAGGGCCCACTAAAAGGTTAATCTGGCCCCGGCTTCTCTCCCTGGCTGGAAAGGTCCTGTCCTCCCAAGCTGTCCTTTGCCAGCATTTCAATCCTGCCCTCTGCCCTGGCCCAGAGGCTGCTTCCTTCCCTATGGCCCCACCCTAGGCCTGGCAGGAAGCTACCAGGCCAAAGGGGCTTGGGGTTAGGGTGGCCATCATAGAGGACATTCCGGTTTTCTGCTACTCTGTCTTCTATTGATACAAAAACTAGTGCCTTTATGTCCTCTATTTTTCTCTTCAAGAGAAAAATAGAGGACATAAAGGTGTCTGGTTTCGTATCAGTAGAGAACAGAGGACAACTGGACTGTCTTCTATGATGGCCACCCTACTCGGGGTCCCCCAATACAGCCTCTGGGGCAGGACTTATTTGCTGGGCCCAGAATCCCTCCCCTCCCCACCCCCCCAGCTCCTTGCAGGTGATGCCTGGACTCTGCCCCTCGGGCTTATCTGCCAGGTTGAACCTCCTGTACCCTGGCACCATCAACTGGGAGGAACCAGCTGCCCAATCCTCCCACCCCTTCACCTTGTCCCAGGGCTGTATCACTGGGTGCTGCCCAAGGAGGCCGCACCTTAGGAGCTGCTGAGCCAAGTGCATGCATTCACCAATGCGTGTGTGTGCAATGGTGGATGTGTATGTTTGCACACACCAGGCTGTATGTGCATGTGTGTGTAGGGGGGGGAGGGATGTGCACATGTATGCAAGCACATTCCAGTGCCCTCTGAGGTGTGGAATCCAGATTCCCAGACTGTGTTTCTTAGTCCCTCTAGTGCCAACAACTAAGGTGGATTCTCCATTCGTTTAAGAGTCAGGGAAAGCTCGCTCCTCCTTCCTGCTGTGGTGGGGAGAGGTTTGCATGTTGTGGGGGGAGGAAATGAGACAGTGGCACCATGGCAATGTGTGCCCCACTTGCATGCAACAACGGTCCCATCCAGCTGCTCTCATGGGTCCCGGGAGGGGACTAAGCATGAGTCTTGCCCTGCTGGGTCCCCAGCTCACCCCCACCCTGCACTGAACCTCTGGAAATGGGCAATGCCTGACTCCCTCCAGCCCAGCCCTGCCAACGGACATGTGCCAGGCACCTTGCTGAGTCCTGGATGTAGGGAAATGGTGTGGCCAGGGCCTGTGCCCCTCAATCCCCATGAGTGGCAGGGGACACCACAGCTGGAGAGGAGGCAGCTATCACTGTCCTGGGCCCAGTGCTGGGCTGGATAGATGTGTCCTGCACATACTATCCTCATGTCAGGAAGGTGGGAGCCTGGCTGGACTCAGAGGCCATATGCAATTCCCTCTGGAGCATCCAATGCCCATTTTGTGCCAGGACTTGGGTCCTGTATGACCATCCTAGGACCACCAGCGCCTGCAGAGCTCTGCCTGGTGGACCCTGCCACAGCAGACTCAGGCAGAGGAGGAATCGGGCTGAGTTGCTGGGTGGGGGAGGTTAATCTGAGGTGTGACTGGATACTGGAAGGGAAAGGACACTTTCTCCTAGAATACAAACCGGGGCAGCCTGCAAAT